>NC_091134.1:74781874-75147868 GCF_041381155.1 Argopecten irradians
CATGGACCATTTGTTATAGAATCATAGGTAACTGACACTCGATGATTCGAATAAAAATTTACCTGTACAAATCAGGTGTTCGCCGATACCCCGCGGCATGCCGTCACACCTAGCTGTCTCGCGACGGCCCTTCGCCGGACATATGACAGCTTGTGTTGCTAGCTTGATATCATCAAGATGATTAATATCACTAATCAGGCCGATACCCGGTGCTTTGTTTTTACAAGCTGCGTTATTAAATCATTAGCGCGGCAAAGATCCAGTTAGTCGTTTTTGATGTTCGCCGCCGCCATTGATAGCGGTTTGTAGAATTTACGGAACGGTAAATAGCGAGCCACATTATTAGCAACTCATACTCAAAACTGTTACATTGCACAACTTTGGCATAAATACTGGAGCAAATCGATCATTCTAAATCGAAGTATTTTGTAGGTGTTGTAGCGCTTTCGGTTCCTCCTTTTTAGTTTCGTTTTTACAACGTGTTTTTGTTTTATATTCATTCCGTAATATTAACCATCGCTTAAATAGTCACCAAACGAACACTTGTACATGGGTTAGGCCTAGTACACGTAAGTCTTGTTTATAATATACGTATGTATTGCTAACGATAGCAATACACGTGATTAATTGCATACTTCGTTTTAATTTTGTTTTGCTTGTGGTACAATGATTATAAAGTTTACGGAACAGAGACGACATGTACACAACTACAACAGTTGGTCAGGTTAAAAAAAACATCGGTCTAATTTCAACCACGAATAATTCGAAGTCTCGATGTATCGAAGTTTTTCTGACGGTCCCTGGAACTTCGATACATCGAGGTTTGACTGTAATTAACAACAATCTACAGTCTCTGTTTGACTTAACAGCCAAGACTGGCCATGGTACTCTAGTCAGGTAATTAACAACAATCTACAGTCTCTGTTTGACTTAACAGCCAAGACTGCCCATGGTACTCTAGTCAGGTAATTAACAACAATCTACAGTCTCTGTTTAACTTAACAACAGCCAAGACTGGCCATGGTACTCCTAGTCAGGTAATTAACAACAATCTACAGTCTCTGTTTGACTTAACAGCCAAGACTGGCCATGGTACTCTAGTCAGGTAATTAACAACAATCTACAGTCTCTGTTTGACTTAACAGCCAAGACTGGCCATGGTACTCTAGTCAGGTAATTAACAACAATCTACAGTCTCTGTTTGACTTAACAGCCAAGACTGGCCATGGTACTCCTAGTCAGGTAATTAACAACAATCTACAGTCTCTGTTTAACTTAACAGCCAAGACTGGCCATGGTACTCTAGTCAGGTAATTAACAACAATCTACAGTCTCTGTTTGACTTAACAGCCAAGACTGGCCATGGTACTCTAGTCAGGCCAAGACTGGCCATGGTACTCTAGTCAGGTAATTAACAACAATCTACAGTCTCTGTTTGACTTAACAGCCTAGACTGGCCATGGTACTCTAGTCAGGTAATTAACAACAATCTACAGTCTCTGTTTGACTTAACAGCCAAGACTGACCATGGTACTCCTAGTCAGGTAATTAACAACAATCTACAGTCTCTGTTTGACTTAACAGCCAAGACTGGCCATGGTACTCCTAGTCAGGTAATTAACAACAATCTACAGTCTCTGTTTAACTTAACAGCCAAGACTGGCCATGGTACTCTAGTCAGGTAATTAACAACAATCTACAGTCTCTGTTTGACTTAACAGCCAAGACTGGCCATGGTACTCCTAGTCAGGTAATTAACAACAATCTACAGTCTCTGTTTGACTTAACAGCCAAGACTGGCCATGGTACTCTAGTCAGGTAATTAACAACAATCTACAGTCTCTGTTTGACTTAACAGCCAAGACTGGTCATGGTACTCCTAGTCAGGTAATTAACAACAATCTACAATCTCTGTTTGACTTAACAGCCAAGACTGACCATGGTGCTTGGACATTATCAACAATTATTCTGATAATTAAAAATGTATTTACTTACCTTTATACAAAAGGCAACAATATTTGGATTTTAGAACTCTACATATTTTGTTGTAAAAACTTCTGGTAGGGTTTTAATATGCACTATTTAGGATACTATTGCTCAGTATTGCTCAGAAAATTAAGCAAAAATGATTGATGTTTCGTAATGGTAATTTGCCCACAGGAAGCACCAGTAATGTCTACACCTGACCGGAAGTCAGTAACACCGAGAATATCTGGGGGACAAAGTGCCACCTTGGAGGAAATTGAACATCAGATGATGTCCCAGTCACGCTCCATAAAGAAGCCTATGACGGCGGAGGAACTGGAGAGGGAAATGCGTGGAGAGGTTATGGACCAGCAGGTGCCTCAGATGCCTATTCACCATCCCAGAAGTCCTTATTCTGTGCCTCCACACATGCCTCCGCCCTTACCAGGCTCTCCTGCTTACATAGGATCACCTGCCGGACAGGGACCACCAAGGTTTCATCAGGTAACTGACTTCAGCTCTCTCTGCTGTAAGCTAAGTTACAGCCGTAATTCTCAGATGATACAGTAATCAGCCGTAATTCTCAGATGATACAGTAATCAGCCGTAATTCTCAGATAATACAGTAATCTTATAGCTTTCTCGGAGGATACAGTAATCTTATAGCTTTCTCAGAGGAAAAGTAATCTTATAGCTTTCTCAGATGATACATTGATCTTATAGCTTTCTCAGAGGATACAGTAATCTTATAGCTTTCTCACTGGATACAGTAATCTTATAGCTTTCTCAGAGGATACAGTAATCTTATAGCTTTCTCAGAGGATACAGTAATCTTATAGCTTTCTCAGAGGATACAGTAATCTTATAGCTTTCTCAGAGGATACAATACAGTGATCTTATAGCTTTCTCAGAGGATACAGTAATCTTATAGATTTCTCAGAGGATACAGTAATCTTATAGCTTTCTCAGAGGATAAAGTGATCTTATAGCTTTCTCAGAGGATACAGTAATCTTATAGCTTTCTCAGAGGATAAAGTAATCTTATAGCTTTCTCAGAGGATACAGTGATCTTATAGCTTTCTCAGAGGATACAGTAATCTTATAGATTTCTCAGAGGATACAGTAATCTTATAGCTTTCTCAGAGGATAAAGTAATCTTATAGCTTTCTCAGAGGATACAGTGATCTTATAGCTTTGTCAGAGGATACAGTAATCTTATAGCTTTCTCAGAGGATAAAGTAATCTTATAGATTTCTCAGAGGATACAGTAATCTTATAGCTTTCTCAGAGGATACAGTGATCTTATAGCTTTCTCAGAGGATACAGTGATCTTATAGATTTCTCAGAGGATACAGTAATCTTATAGCTTTCTCAGAGGATACAGTAATCTTATAGCTTTCTCAGAGGATACAGTGATCTTATAGCTTTCTCAGAGGATACAGTAATCTTATAGATTTCTCAGAGGATACAGTAATCTTATAGCTTTCTCAGAGGATACAGTAATCTTATAGCTTTCTCAGAGGATACAGTAATCTTATAGCTTTCTCAGAGGATACAGTAATCTTATAGCTTTCTCAGAGGATAAAGTAATCTTATAGATTTCTCAGAGGATAAAAGTAATCTTATAGCTTTCTCAGAGGATAAAGTAATCTTATAGCTTTCTCAGAGGATACAGTAATCTTATAGCTTTCTCACTGGATACAGTAATCTTATAGCTTTCTCAGAGGATACAGTAATCTTATAGCTTTCTCAGAGGATACAGTAATCTTATAGCTTTCTCAGAGGATACAGTAATCTTATAGCTTTCTCAGAGGATACAGTAATCTTATAGCTTTCTCAGAGGATACAGTAATCTTATAGCTTTTCTCAGAGGATACAGTAATCTATATAGCTCTTCTCAGAGGATAAAGTAATCTTATAGCTTTCTCAGAGGATACAGTAATCTTATAGCTTTCTCAGAGGATAGAGTAATCTTATAGCTTTCTCAGAGGATACAGTAATCTTATAGATTTCTCAGAGGATACAGTGATCTTATAGCTTTCTTAGAGGATACAGTAATCTTATAGCTTTCTCAGAGGATACAGTAATCTTATAGCTTTCTCAGAGGATACAGTAATCTTATAGCTTTCTCAGAGGATAAAGTAATCTTATAGCTTTCTCAGAGGATACAGTAATCTTATAGCTTTCTCAGAGGATAAAGTAATCTTATAGCTTTCTCAGAGGATACAGTAATCTTATAGCTTTCTCAGAGGATACAGTAATCTTATAGCTTTCTCAGAGGATACAGTAATCTTATAGCTTTCTCAGAGGATACAGTGATCTTATAGCTTTCTCAGAGGATACAGTAATCTTATAGCTTTCTCAGAGGATACAGTAATCTTATAGCTTTCTCAGAGGATACAGTAATCTTATAGCTTTCTCAGAGGATACAGTAATCTTATAGCTTTCTCAGAGGATACAGTAATCTTATAGCTTTCTCAGAGGATACAGTAATCTTATAGCTTTCTCAGAGGATACAGTAATCTTATAGCTTTCTCAGAGGATACAGTAATCTTATAGCTTTCTCAGAGGATACAGTAATCTTATAGCTTTCTCAGATACAGTAATCTTATAGGATAAAGTAATCTTATAGCTTTCTCAGAGGATACAGTAATCTTATAGCTTTCTCAGAGGATACAGTAATCTTATAGCTTTCTCAGAGGATACAGTAATCTTATAGCTTTCTCAGAGGATACAGTAATCTTATAGCTTTCTCAGAGGATACAGTAATCTTATAGCTTTCTCAGAGGATACAGTAATCTTATAGCTTTCTCAGAGGATACAGTAATCTTATAGCTTTCTCAGAGGATACAGTGATCTTATAGCTTTCTCAGAGGATACAGTAATCTTATAGCTTTCTCAGAGGATACAGTAATCTTATAGCTTTCTCAGAGGATAACATGTAATCTTATAGCTTTCTCAGAGGATACAGTAATCTTATAGCTTTCTCAGAGGATACAGTAATCTTATAGCTTTCTCAGAGGATACAGTAATCTTATAGATTTCTCAGAGGATAAAGTAATCTTATAGCTTTCTCAGAGGATACAGTAATCTTATAGCTTTCTCAGAGGATACAGTAATCTTATAGCTTTCTCAGAGGATACAGTAATCTTATAGCTTTCTCAGAGGATACAGTAATCTTATAGCTTTCTCAGAGGATACAGTAATCTTATAGCTTTCTCAGAGGATAAAGTAATCTTATAGCTTTCTCAGAGGATACAGTAATCTTATAGCTTTCTCAGAGGATACAGTAATCTTATAGCTTTCTCAGAGGATACAGTAATCTTATAGCTTTCTCAGAGGATACAGTAATCTTATAGCTTTCTCAGAGGATACAGTAATCTTATAGCTTTCTCAGAGGATACAGTAATCTTATAGCTTTCTCAGAGGATACAGTAATCTTATAGCTTTCTCAGAGGATACAGTAATCTTATAGCTTTCTCAGAGGATACAGTAATCTTATAGCTTTCTCAGAGGATACAGTAATCTTATAGCTTTCTCAGAGGATACAGTAATCTTATAGCTTTCTCAGAGGATACAGTAATCTTATAGCTTTCTCAGAGGATACAGTAATCTTATAGCTTTCTCAGAGGATACAGTAATCTTATAGCTTTCTCAGAGGATACAGTAATCTTATAGCTTTCTCAGAGGATACAGTAATCTTATAGCTTTTCAGAGGATAGATTATAGCTTTCTCAGAGGATACAGTAATCTTATAGCTTTTCTCAGAGGATACAGTAATCTTATAGCTTTCTCAGAGGATACAGTAATCTTATAGCTTTCTCAGAGGATACAGTAATGTCTTATAGCTTTCTCAGAGGATACAGTAATCTTATAGCTTTCTCAGAGGATACAGTAATCTTATAGCTTTCTCAGAGTAATACAGTAATCTTATAGCTTTTCTCAGAGGATACAGTAATCTTATAGCTTTCTCAGAGGATACAGTAATCTTATAGATTTCTCAGAGGATACAGTAATCTTATAGCTTTCTCAGAGGATACAGTAATCTTATAGCTTTCTCAGAGGATACAGTAATCTTATAGCTTTCTCAGAGGATACAGTAATCTTATAGCTTTCTCAGAGGATACAGTAATCTTATAGTTTCTCAGTGGATACAGTAATCTTATAGCTTTCTCAGAGGATACAGTAATCTTATAGCTTTCTCAGAGGATACAGTAATCTTATAGCTTTCTCAGAGGATACAGTGATCTTATAGCTTTCTCAGAGGATACAGTAATCTTATAGCTTTCTCAGAGGATACAGTAATCTTATAGCTTTCTCAGAGGATACAGTAATCTTATAGCTTTCTCAGAGGATACAGTAATCTTATAGCTTTCTCAGAGGATACAGTAATCTTATAGCTTTCTCAGAGGATACAGTAATCTTATAGCTTTCTCAGAGGATACAGTAATCTTATAGCTTTCTCAGAGGATACAGTAATCTTATAGCTTTCTCAGAGGATACAGTAATCTTATAGCTTTCTCAGAGGATACAGTAATCTTATAGCTTTCTCAGAGGATACAGTGATCTTATAGCTTTCTCAGAGGATACAGTAATCTTATAGCTTTCTCAGAGGATACAGTAATCTTATAGCTTTCTCAGAGGATACAGTAATCTTATAGCTTTCTCAGAGGATACAGTAATCTTATAGCTTTCTCAGAGGATACAGTAATCTTATAGCTTTCTCAGAGGATACAGTAATCTTATAGCTTTCTCAGAGGATACAGTAATCTTATAGCTTTCTCAGAGGATACAGTAATCTTATAGCTTTCTCAGAGGATACAGTAATCTTATAGCTTTCTCAGAGGATACAGTAATCTTATAGCTTTCTCAGAGGATACAGTAATCTTATAGCTTTCTCAGAGGATACAGTAATCTTATAGCTTTCTCAGAGGATACAGTAATCTTATAGCTTTCTCAGAGGATACAGTAATCTTATAGCTTTCTCAGAGGATAAAGTAATCATATAGCTTTCTCAGAGGATACAGTGATCTTATAGATATCTCAGAGGATAAAGTAATCTTATAGCTTTCTCAGAGGATACAGTAATCTTATAGCTTTCTCAGAGGATACAGTAATCTTATAGCTTTCTCAGAGGATGCAGTAATCTTATAGCTTTCTCAGAGGATACAGTAATCTTATAGCTTTCTCAGAGGATACAGTAATCTTATAGCTTTCTCAGAGGATACAGTAATCTTATAGCTTTCTCAGAGAATACAGTAATCTTATAGCTTTCTCAGAGGATACAGTAATCTTATAGCTTTCTCAGAGGATACAGTGATCTTATAGCTTTCTCAGAGGATACAGTAATCTTATAGCTTTCTCAGAGGATACAGTAATCTTATAGCTTTCTCAGAGGATACAGTAATCTTATAGCTTTCTCAGAGGATACAGTAATCTTATAGCTTTCTCAGAGGATACAATACAGTAATCTTATAGCTTTCTCAGAGGATACAGTAATCTTATAGCTTTCTCAGAGGATACAATACAGTGATCTTATAGCTTTCTCAGAGGATACAGTAATCTTATAGCTTTCTCAGAGGATACAGTAATCTTATAGATTTCTCAGAGTATACAGTGATCTGATAGCTTTCTCAGAGGACATTTGTGCAAGGCTCAAATTTTACTTTTTTTCTCACTTGCTAAAATGTGCCCTAAAGTTGTACATGCTAAAATATTTTTTTTACTTATAATTAAATAACTGTATTCAAATAATTTGAATAAATATGCACTCAGCTTCATGAAATTTTGTATTTAGACCAAAATTGGAATGATCTTGGAAATTTCGAAAATCGACCTGATTAGATCATAACTTAGAGAGTTATTGCCCTTTGAAATTATAATTATTGAATCTTATAAACATGATAACTTGAGTACATATGCACCAAGCTTAATGAAACTTTGTATGTAGACTAACGTTGGAAAGATCTTGGACGAGTTTAAAAATCAGCTTGATTCAATTGTAACTTATGGAGTTATTTCCCTCTGCAATTATAATTATTGAATCTTATGAACATGATAACTTGAATAAATATGATCTGAGCTTTAATACTGTAACTTTGCATAGAGACTAACATTGGAAATATCTCAAACAGGTTTTAAAATAAGCTTTATTCAACTTTAACTTATTTACGGAGTTATTGCCATTTGCAATTATAAATATTAAATCTTGTGAATATGGTAATGTGAGTAAATATGCACCAAGCTTTATGAAACTTTGTAATCTTATAGCTTATTTCTCAGAGGATACAGTAATCTTATAGCTTTCTCAGAGGATACAGTAATCTTATAGCTTTCTCAGAGGATACAGTAATCTTATAGCTTTCTCAGAGGATACAGTAATCTTATAGCTTTCTCAGAGGATACAGTAATCTTATAGCTTTTCAGAGGATACAGTAATCTTAGAGGATACAGAGGATACAGTGATCTTATAGCTTTCTCAGAGGATACAGTAATCTTATAGCTTTCTCAGAGGATACAGTAATCTTATAGCTTTCTCAGAGGATACAGTAATCTTATAGCTTTCTCAGAGGATACAGTAATCTTATAGCTTTCTCAGAGGATACAGTAATCTTATAGCTTTCTCAGAGGATACAGTAATCTTATAGCTTTCTCAGAGGATACAGTAATCTTATAGATTTCTCAGAGTATACAGTGATCTGATAGCTTTCTCAGAGGACATTGATGCATACAGTAATCTTATAGATTTCTCAGAGTATACAGTGACTGCAAGGCTCAAATTTTACTTTTTTCTCACTTGCTAAAATGTGCCCTAAAGTTGACATAAATATTTTTTTTACTTATAATTAAATAACTGTATTCAAATAATTTGAATAAATATGCACTCAGCTTCATGAAATTTTGTATTTAGACCAAAATTGGAATGATCTTGGAAATTTCGAAAATCGACCTGATTAGATCATAACTTAGAGAGTTATTGCCCTTTGAAATTATAATTATTGAATCTTATAAACATGATAACTTGAGTACATATGCACCAAGCTTAATGAAACTTTGTATGTAGACTAACGTTGGAAAGATCTTGGACGAGTTTTAAAAATCAGCTTGAATTCAATTGTAACTTATGGAGTTAATTTCCCTCTGCAATTATAATTATTGAATCTTATGAACTATGATAACTTGAATAACATATGATCTGAGCTTTAATACTGTAACTTTGCATATAGACTAACATTGGAAATATCTCAAACAGGTTTTAAAATAAGCTTTATTCAACTTTAACTTATTTACGGAGTTATTGCCATTTGCAATTATAAATATTAAATCTTGTGAATATGGTAATGTGAGTAAATATGCACCAAGCTTTATGAAACTTTGTATGTAGACCTATTAGATGTATGTTCCTATTTTGAGAACAAAAGACATCAGCTGCTGAAATTACAAAATTAATTTGTATCAAATATTAGGTGACCATTAAGGCACATGGGCCTCTTGTTACAGTTGGCGCTGATAAAAAACACTTGCTAAAATAAGCAAGTGCATGTTTTTTCCACTTGCTATTCTGGTATATCTACTTGCAAAAAATAAGTAATTAAACAGTCTGAAAATCGAGCCCTTCAGGTGTACGATTCAAAGGAGGAAGTGTTATTGGCAAAAAGTACTTTTACTGGTTTCAACACAATGAATAATTGAATGTCTGGTCTGCTTGTAGAGAGTACCACCAGGATTCAGCCCTATACAAGCACAACACCTGTTAGAGGGGAGGCGGTCACCTCTGATGGGGGCCACTCCACCTGCTGTAGGGTCACCAGGGGTCATGGGTCAACACCGAGGGTCACCACAGATAACGGGTAAGTCCATTTCACTAGCTGTGGGACTGTTTGGTTTTTCCAATTTCTGGTTTTTCTGTTGACAAGACTCAAAATTTGACATTGAAATTCAATGCTTGGTATCATATCTGAATTAATTCCTCCAGAACAAAATTCAACATTGTGTTGCTCCATCCTTAAGAGTGGTTGGAATGATATTTATCTAAATTTCAAGTTTTGAATTCAATTTATATTGAAAATAAAAATGTGAAAATACCAAAACAATTAAGGGTTCTGTTGTTGTAGAGAATTGGAAATTGATACAGTGGAACTTGCTTGATACGAACTTGGATAATTCGTCGACCCGCTTTAATATGAAGTACTTTGCCGGTCCCCGCCGAATTCCTTCTCTATCTTTGTTTAACAAACTCGGAAAATTAGAATTAGGAAAACTCGAAAAAGTCTGATGATACGAAGTAAATTCTTGGTCCGAATGAAAAAAATCATTCATTAAATATTCGTATAAAATGAATTGAGATTTTTTGGACACCGAGATCGCCAAAATGCCGATATCTTTTTCAAAATTTTTCTGTAAAACGGCATTTGAAAACCCGCTTACAACTACAAAAACATGGAAAAACTGTTTAATGTTTAGCAATGAATCTAAGTTATATTGTATCAACAATCAGCAGCGATAATTATATAATCAATTGTAAAGTTGCAGTACATGATCATTACTTACATAAAGATTACCCCATCATAAAAAACAGGTGCTCTCGGCCACCAGTCACATGTATGGTGTGGTCACTCGGGCGGAATTAATCTCCAGCCACCTGGCACTGTGTTTCAAATGCAATCACAACTTGGAGCGTACACGATCACTGTTTTTATAGAGCGATGCTACAATTATTTAGATGTGAATAATGTTAGTGCTTTGAAATTTTTAATCGGCAAAATAGACTTTACATCGTTCACCAGTCCCCATCGTTTGATCATGAGTTGACATGCGTAGAATTACTTTCTACATAACTTCCTATATTTACACTTGCTATGCTTGGTCACTATACGCTAATACTAGCTGATTTTGTTTACCATAACTGCATGGTAACATTGAACTTTGAACTTGCGTAAGAAAATGTTCTATGCAACGTAAAAGGACTACTTTTTTTAAACAAACACATGGCTTTGTTTACATTTTGATGCAACATTACGTGGATATTGTTGTTTTTCATAGAATTTTGGAAAAATGTAAACAAATACATGTTTTATATTTATATATGATTCAAACAATTTTTAAATTAACAATTGTATAAAGAATCGGAAAAATATCCCGACCGGGGCGACGTGCTTTCATTTTTGTTAAAAATGATGGGTGTCAAATGTAAACATTACCTCTGTGTCTGTGTTCGTAATACGATCGAGTCTTTTGGGTGGACAGGCGTGAGACCTTCTGATAGAGGTCAGTTATAAACATATCCTCTTGTCTTTGTTCTTTGAGAATTTAATCATGTGTATTATAAAACATGCACCGCTAGTAATCCATGTGTTGACAGTTACGCGTCACCACAAATACATTGTATCCATCGAACACAATTGAAGTTGTTCCATCTATAGCCTAGATGGCGATGGATATAAGCGTAGATTATATAATCACATGGCTCCGAAGGATGTTATATCGTCAAGTCAGACGACAATCTCAAACAAATTTAGCTACTTGAATACTGGTGTTTTGACAACTTCGGAAAACTCCACTGTGTAAGCGTGCGTCAGCCTCGCCTCACTGCACAATAACGGTCACCGAGTTCACACATGTGGCCGAGAACAAATACTTTATGTTATTACGCTATATATGAACTTTTTGCAAAATTTAATACCTACTTAAAGTTCTGATCTGATTAAATAAAATTATGTTTATTTTACACTAAAATATTGAACTTTTTTGTCGTCGCGGATGAATAATTCTACCTTACGTGCAGCGTCATCATTCGCTGTTCAATTGAGTAAGCTCCTCCCACTTTTGACCGACTTTTATTGAATAATTACGCCACTTTCAAATGACGATTTTATTGCATAAAATATAAATGAAAAGTCGTGCGAGTGTAAATATAGGGATTGGATTTCGTTTTTATGTTAACCATGCTTGTATGGAGCAATTCCTCTAAGAATATATTCAATATGGGGCGCTAACGCGCTCCATAGAATATATTCTTAGAGGAATTGCTCCATACAAGCATGGTTAACATAAAAACGAAATCCAATCCCTATATGAACAATGTGTGTCAGTTAAGTAAGTTATGTCTGTTATTTCTATGTGTGTGAAAAACATTTTGTGACTGCAGTTGTAAATTGATATTTTGAATTTATTTCGGTTTTATTGTTATAATTTTGCAACCACCATCGGCGATTTTTATATCTTTCTTGCTCACGCGTTTTACGACACAGAACAAGTAGATCTATTACCATGTAAAGAGATCGTCGGTAGACTTAATTGAGAACTCGCTTAATTCAAACACTCGGATAACTCAAAGTTTTATCTCGGTCCCTTTCAGTTCGTTTTAACCGAGTTCCACTGTATTTGTTTACACTATTTCTACAGAGGATAATATGTGGTATTGTAGTCATGTAAACATGGGTAACCTCAAAAATTGGAGAACCAAATAACTGTCATGCTCTTTTTCTATGGTGCATTATCTGTTGTCACTTTCAATTGTATATCTATTCAAATCTCCCATGTGCTTTAATTAAAAATACTCTACCTTAATCTATAGAAATTTGAATGATCTCTGAATATCGGAATAGATTTTAACCTGAATCTGTGGATATTGGAATGAACTCTTGACTTTGGATACAATGATAGTAACCTCTGGAGTATATAGAGGATGCCTTCTCTGTGAACATCACCATTTAAGTACCAGATTGCTAGGAATACTTAATAGAAGACTGCAGCATTCCCAGAACAAGACGTTATACTTGTTCAGAAGCTAATGTGAATTCGTTTCAGGAGTTTCTCCCATTACGCGGTTGACCCCATCACCTCCCCCTGGGGCAGGAATACCCAACCTATTTCAGTCACCTGTTCAGGCGCGAATGATGTCCCCATTGGCACGAGGGGCTATCATGAGTCCGATGGGTATGTATAAGTTAAAAGCTCCTGAATAGGATAATTGTTTACCTACTTCAGATGTCTGGTATATTAATTAGGTCACCTAAGACGAAGTCTCAAGTGACCTATTCTAATCGCCTTTTGTCCGTCGTCCCTTGTCCGTCGTGTGTTCATAAACAATTTACATTAATGAACGTTATTTGCTTATTTTTCATAGGAAATTAGTTAAACTGGGTAAGAATTTTTAGCCTGAGATAGCATTTTATCGTCATATCCATATTGGTCCTGGCCGTCCTCCAGGGGCCTTAGGGGCGGGGCCAAAAGGGGTCAAATAGGCTAAAACTTTAAAAATATTCTTCTGAATTCACAGATTTGATGGAACCAGATACTCTTCATAGATTGGAAGGTCTTAAGGCCCTTTACAAAAATTGTGAATTTCATAGCCCTAGGATCTCAGATTTTCCCATGCGGAGGGGGTCAATTTTACTATTATAGTTTATATAGGAAAAACAAATTTATGAACATTATTTGCTTTGTTTTCATAGGAAATTAGTGAAACTGGGTTAGAATTATTAGCCTGAGAAAGCATTTTAAGATCATATCCATATTGGTCCTGGCCGACCCTTAGGGGCCAGAGGGGTGGGGCCAAAATGGGTCAAAATGGCTAAAATTTCAAAAATCTTCTTCTGAATTCACAGGTTTGGTGGAACCAAATAATCTTCATAGATTAAAAACTGAAATTTATAAAATCACTGACACTGACTGACTTCTAGTTTTAAGCATAAGGGTTTGGTAACATAATACACTAACTATCAAAATGAAAAACAAAAAATAAAAATTCTAATACAAATGTTCAACTTTAAAGTTCTTTAAATTCGTAAATACTTTTTACAGATTTGAACCAACTTTGCAATGCTCTTTCTGTATCAGCACTCAGGTGACCATCAAGGCCTCTTGGGCCTCTTGTAAAATATGATAAAGTTTCAATATTGTGTTCTTCATCAGTGGCAACAAGTTTATTAAAACAAATCAATATGATTGGGAATTTTTGTCTTGTTTTTATGATTGGTTAATTGGGAATTTTTATGTCTTGTTTTTATGATTGGTTAATTGAGAATTTTTATGTCTTGTTTTTATGATTGGTTAATTGGGAATATTTATGTCTTGTTTTTATGATTGGTTAATTGGGAATTTTTATGATTGGTTAAAACAAATCAATATGATTGGGAATTTTTGTCTTGTTTTTATGATTGGTTAATTGGGAATTTTTATGTCTTGTTTTTATGATTGGTTAATTGGGAATATTTATGTCTTGTTTTTATGATTGGTTAATTGGGAATTTTTATGTCTTGTTTTTATGATTGGTTAATTGGGAATTTTTATGATTGGTTAATTTGCTACCTACTATTTTGGAACAATTCACTCACTTCTTTACAAATTTCTTGTTTTGTATTATCTGGAGAATTGTATCTTGTGCAGGATTACTGAATAGATGTTAAATCACATCCGATCTACTGTTAGGAACTTATTCTGACTGATTCTTAACCTCATGTATTGCACTTTTCCTTGCTTCTTTCTTGCACTTTGTTTATGTGTTTGTATGTACATTTATGTATCATTAATTGCAAGATGTATTTTGTTTTTGTCTCGCCTTCAGCGATGGTGGCAGCGTGGACAGTGTCTACATTTGTGTTATAGATCATTTTGAACAATACTTTAAATGTTATTTTTACAGTATACTGAAAAGGGGGGAGGGCCACTTATTTTTGACTTTCATCAAAATAGATAGATTAAGACAAATATTTAAGCAGGTGCTATTTATTATTTTAAGGGTTGAAGATTTCATTGTGATGTTTACTGATTTTGAATTGCAATTGCCAATTAAATATTGCTGATAAAAGTTAATCTGCATAGTATCTAAATGTTTTGATGTGATTGTTTTACTGACTTGGAGAAAACACTGAACATTAATTGTGTGATTTATTATAAAAACATTTCTCTGTGACCGTCACAATTCAACAAAGCTTAGAACTATCATCACTTTACAGGAAACAGGTTACCATCACAACCAATTGGTATCCCACGACAACAGCTGCAGCAGCGTCCACCATCCAATCAGAGTCCTTATAATAATAGCCCTGGCGGCCATTATCCCTCCGGATCTTCTCCAAGTGGACCGTACCCTAGTCCAGGCCCTAACCACAGTCCTGCAGGCCCAAGGTAAGGAACAAGGCAAAGTCTCACATTGAAAATGTGTACCCAGGTACCTTTCAAAATAGGAAACATTCTGATATATGTCTGTGCATATGTAAAATTCAATTATAAGTAGTACAAAAATTCACTCATTTGTTCTGTTTTACTCACAAAGGATGACACTTTATCTGCTTACGACATTTATTTCCCATGACCGTAATTTGATCAGAGAACTAATCATGAATGGTTGCGCAAGTGCTGGAAAACTACATCTACCACGGATGTGCTTGTTACATTACGATTAGTTACCAAATTACCGATATAATATTTAAAAATGGATACAACAATATTGTTTATCACATTGAAGATACTTCTCTCACATATATTATGATTTGAATTTTGCTCCAACTGAAGATTGCCTCAAACAACATCGTTAAATGAACCATGATCTCATAAAGTTGGGTACGAGTAGGGTACTAAAATTTGTAAACCCGAGGACAAAATTTAGTACCGGTAACAGAGGTAATTTTTATACGTAATATTTCTCATAAATCATAGGTAGTATCAGTTATTCACATTGATATTCTTAAAAATGTTTTCTTAATTCCTTCTGAAATCAAATTAATATAACAATGATACAACTGATAATAGCTCCATTTAGTCCGTCATTATGGTAAGAACTACAGTGGAACTTCACTAAACCGATCATGGTCGGTGCATAGAATTTCGGCCGGTTTAGAGAAGGTTTCATTTGGAGAAGTGAACGGAATATCGATCATCACCATCCGGATTTGATTGACCGGAACTCTTTTTCTATACTTGACTATAACCATACACGTGCCTTGTGTTTGTAATAACCAATCAATATTATTGTTAATGTGAACGTTACAACAAAAGAGAGAATTAAATGTTGAAAAAGAATAAAAAGCAACGTCTTGACTTTTTTACCTCTCATAAACGTTATTAATTGCAAGAATGTTCTTGGGGATGCTCATCTGCACTGACCTTCATACAGTAGGACATACGGGCCCATAACGGGTACACGATACTGTCAATGCCGGTCTAATGTGACATGGTCATTTTCTAAAACAATATATGGCTTCGGCTTCTTCATACAGGGAATGTACGATTTTACAACAACTGAAAACAACCTATGTGAGGTCTCAAAATATAATACGAAACTATATCTGTACTTGTTGTCGAACATTAAACAAACGGCATGGTAGGCTACAGTCCCATTCTTCGATTCGTTAAATATCGAAACAATTGACGTGATTAATTAATTACATCACCTCTATAGCCGTCACACCCGTGTACACACCTCAGGGCATGGCATGCGCTAACTAGTCTATAGAGACCGATGTGTATATGTATTTCACAGTCGATTGATCGATTGATCAGACCTCATGCCATCGGGGCTGCTCAGGTAAGGCCGTTTTTCAGAAGTGGTTTTTTAATACAACGCGACTAGTGTTTGTATTATTGCTATCCGGTTTACTATGATTTGTAGGACTTGCCCTACAATGACATCTAGTGGTGACCTCTTGAACCATTTCATTCATAAACTTCCATTCATAAATTCCCTATTCATTGAATAATATTCCTTTGGACCAATCAGTAGTCATGGAAAGACTGCCTTCTGATTTATAGAATACACAGAGTGTGTATAGAATACACAGAGTGTTATATAATACACAGCCCATCTAGGTCAAATGTTGCCTGCTGGTGACTCCTCTGTCCAACTTACATAATCTCTGTTAAAGATAATTCAAATTGGACTTACTATCTAAGGCTTATAGACATAAGAGCTTTAAAGTGAATTAATCAGATGCCCTTTCTGTGTACCTTAAAATAATGTTTTTAAATGAATGTTAAACACAGATCTGAGGTAAAGGCAATATAACTTATAAGGCTGCCCTCATTTGTGCATAGTTTTACCAAAATAAGTGTATGTGCAACATAAGAAACAAGAGTATAAGGATAAAAACTCATTTTAATGAAGACTTTTGTTTTCTTTGTAATTTTTATGTAGGAACTTTAATTAAGAAAAATGTCAAACAAAACATATGTATTTTCTGTGATCAGTTTAATGTTCTTGAAATAATTGATATTAAAGTCTTTATAATATGGTTTATATATTTTGATTTTGGAAATTCATTTGATTTCATTCTAATTTTTCTGTAACTGCTGCGTTGTATTTGCAGTACTTTGAGTACTTTGATTTAGTTAATTTGACTATCCCGATATCTAAATTGGTCCAGTTTTCAGAATTGGGAGGGATCGGTTTTGGGAAATTTTGATTACTATAAATAAAGAGGAATTAATTCGTGCTCGGTTTTAAGAGGGGATCGGTTTTGAGAAGGATCGGTTTTGGGAAGTTACACTGTACTTTAACTAAGTTGCTTTAAAGTTTTGCTTTGGTATGCTTCTAATGATTTTCAGGATTTCTTAATTTGTCTAAAGTGTCAAAAAAAAATTATTTTAATATTTTTCCAGAGGGTCTTATCATTCACATGGAGACAGAGGGCCTCACCCCCAGGGCGATCGGTACACCCCACAGGGTGATAGGGGGCGCGACAGAGGATATCATCAAAGAGGGGATCGATATACCCCCCAGGGGGAGAGGTTCCATCGAGGGCGAGGAATACAACGAGGTTATCACAATAATAACAACAGGTAAATGACAAATTACCATGACAACAGATATGCCTGTGTTTACCATGACAACAGATATGCCTGTGTTTACCATGACAACAGATGTGCCTGTATTTACCTTTAATCTGAACGTTTGATTGCTACAGAAAATACCATTACAACAGATATGCCTGTGTTTACCATGACAACAGATATGCCTGTGTTTACCATGACAACAGATATGCCTGTGTTTACCATGACAACAGATATGCCTGTGTTTACCTTTAATCTGAACGTTTGATTGCTACAGAAAATACCATTAACAACAGATATGCCTGTGTTTACCGTGACAACAGATATGCCTGTGTTTACCATGACAACAGATATGCCTTTGTTTACCATCGCAACAGATATGACTGTGTTTACCTTTAATCTTTACTTTTGATTGCTACAGAAATTACCATGACAACAGATATGCCTGTGTTTACTGTGACAACAGATATGCCTGTGTTTACTGTAACAACAGATATGCCTGTGTTTACCGTGACAACAGATATGCCTGTGTTTACCGTGACAACACCGTGACAACAGATATGCCTGTGTTTACTATGACAACAGATATGATTGTGTTTACTGTAACAACAGATATGCCTGTGTTTACTGTAACAACAGATATGATTGTGTTTACTGTAACAACAGATATGCCTGTGTTTACCGTGACAACAGATATGATTGTGTTTACTGTAACAACAGATATGCCTGTGTTTACCGTGACAACAGATATGCCTGTGTTTACCATGACAACAGATATGACTGTGTTTACTATGACAACAGATATGCCTGTGTTTACCATGACAACAGATATGCCTGTGTTTACTATGACAACAGATATGCCTGTGTTTACCGTGACAACAGATATGCCTGTGTTTACCGTAACAACAGATATGCCTGTGTTTACCGTGACAACATATATGACTGTGTTTACCATGACAACAGATATGCATGTGTTTACTGTAACAACAGATATGCCTGTGTTTACTGTAACAACAGATATGATTGTGTTTACTGTAACAACAGATATGCCTGTGTTTACCGTGACAACAGATATGATTGTGTTTACTGTACAACAGATATGCCTGTGTTTACGTGACAACAATATGACTGTGTTTACCATGAACAACAGATATGCCTGTGTTTACTGTAACAACAGATATGCCTGTGTTTACTGTAACAACAGATATGATTGTGTTTACTGTAACAACAGATATGCCTGTGTTTACTGACAACGTGACTTAACAACAGATATGCCTGATTGTTACTACTGTAACAACAGATATGCCTGTGTTTACTGTACAACAGATATCTGTGTTTACTGTAACAACAGATATGCCTGTGTTTACTGTAACAACAGATATGCCTGTGTTTACTGTAACAACAGATATGCCTGTGTTTACTGTGACAACAGATATGCCTGTGTTTACTGTAACAACAGATATGCCTGTGTTTACTGTAACAACAGATATGCCTTGTGTTTACTGTGACAACAGATATGCCTGTGTTTACTGTGACACAACAGATATGCCTGTGTTTACTGTAACAACAGATATGCCTGTGTTTACTGTGACAACAGATATGCCTGTGTTTACTGTGACAACAGATATGCCTGTGTTTACTGTAACAACAGATATGCCTGTGTTTACCGTGACAACAGATATGCCTGTGTTTACCGTGACAACAGATATGCCTGTGTTTACCGTAACAACAGATATGCCTGTGTTTACTGTAACAACAACAGATATGCCTGTGTTTACTGTAACAACAGATATGCCTGTGTTTACCGTGACAACAGATATGCCTGTGTTTACTGTAACAACAGATATGCCTGTGTTTACCGTGACAACAGATATGCCTGTGTTTACTGTGACAACAGATATGCCTGTGTTTACTGTAACAACAGATATGCCTGTGTTTACTGTAACAACAGATATGCCTGTGTTTACTGTGACAACAACAGATATGCCTGTGTTTACCGTAACAACAGATATGCCTGTGTTTACTGTAACAACAGATATGCCTGTGTTTACTGTAACAACAGATATGCCTGTGTTTACTGTAACAACAGATATGCCTGTGTTTACTGTAACAACAGATATGCCTGTGTTTACCGTGACAACAGATATGCCTGTGTTTACTATAACAACAGATATGCCTGTGTGTACCGTGACAACAGATATGCCTGTGTTTACTATGACAACAGATATGCCTGTGTTTATCGGAACAACAGATATGCCTGTGTTTACTGTGACAACAGATATGCCTGTGTTTACTGTAACAACAGATATGCCTGTGTTTACTGTGACAACAGATATGCCTGTGTTTACTGTAACAACAGATATGCCTGTGTTTACCTGTGACAACAGATATGCCTGTGTTTTACTGTAACAACAGATATGCCTGTGTTTACTGTAACAACAGATATGCCTGTGTTTACTGTAACAACAGATATGCCTGTGTTTTACTGTAACAACAGATATGCTGTGTTTACTGAACAACAGATATGCCTGTGTTTACTGTAACAACAGATATGCCTGTGTTTACTAACAACAGATATGCCTGTGTTTACTGTAACAACAGATATGCCTGTGTTTACTGTAACAACAGATATGCCTGTGTTTACCGTGACAACAGATATGCCTGTGTTTACTGTGACAACAGATATGCCTGTGTTTACTGTAACAACAGATATGCCTGTGTCTACCGTGACAACATATATGACTGTGTTTACCGTGACAACAGATATGCCTGTGTTTACTGTAACAACAGATATGCCTGTGTTTACTGTAACAACAGATATGCCTGTGTTTACTGTGACAACAGATATGCCTGTGTTTACTGTAACAACAGATATGCCTGTGTTTACTGTGACAACAGATATGCCTGTGTTTACTGTAACAACAGATATGCCTGTGTTTACTGTAACAACAGATATGCCTGTGTTTACTGTAACAACAGATATGCCTGTGTTTACTGTAACAACAGATATGCCTGTGTTTACTGTGACAACAGATATGCCTGTGTTTACTGTAACAACAGATATGCCTGTGTTTACTGTGACAACAGATATGCCTGTGTTTACTGTAACAACAGATATGCCTGTGTTTACTGTGACAACAGATATGCCTGTGTTTACTGTGACAACAGATATGCTGTGTTTTTTACTGTGTTTACTGTAACAACAGATATGCCTGTGTTTACCGTGACAACAGATATGCCTGTGTTTACTGTAACAACAGATATGCCTGTGTTTTACTTGACAACAGATATGACTGTGTTTACTGTAACAACAGATATGCCTGTGTTTACCGTGACAACAGATATGCCTGTGTTTACCGGAACAACAGATATGCCTGTGTTTACTGTGACAACAGATATGACTGTGTTTACATGACAACAGATATGCCTGTGTTTACTATGACAACAGATATGATGTGTTTACTGTGACAACAGATATGCCTGTGTTTACCATGACAACAGATATGCCTGTGTTTACCGTGACAACAGATATGCCTGTGTTTTACCATGACAACAGATATGCCTGTGTTTACTATGACAACAGATATGATTGTGTTTACCTTAACAACAGATATGACTGTGTTTACCATGACAACAGATATGCCTGTGTTTACCATGACAACAGATATGCCTGTGTTTACTGAACAACAGATATGCCTGTGTTTACCGTGACAACAGATATGACTGTGTTTACCATGACAACAGATATGCCTGTGTTTACTGTAACAACAGATATGCCTGTGTTTACTGTAACAACAGATATGCCTGTGTTTACTGTAACAACAGATATGCCTGTGTTTACTGTAACAACAGATATGCCTGTGTTTACCATGACAACAGATATGACTGTGTTTACTGTAACAACAGATATGCCTGTGTTTACTGTAACAACAGATATGCCTGTGTTTACCGTGACAACAGATATGCCTGTGTTTACTGTGACAACAGATATGCCTGTGTTTACTGTAACAACAGATATGCCTGTGTTTACTGTAACAACAGATATGCCTGTGTTTACCGTGACAACAGATATGCCTGTGTTTACTGTAACAACAGATATGCCTGTGTTTACTGTGACAACAGATATGACTGTGTTTACTGTAACAACAGATATGCCTGTGTTTACTGTGACAACAGATATGCCTGTGTTTACTGTAACAACAGATATGATTGTGTTTACTGTAACAACAGATATGCCTGTGTTTACTGTAACAACAGATATGCCTGTGTTTACCGTGACAACAGATATGCCTGTGTTTACCGTGACAACAGATATGCCTGTGTTTACCGGAACAACAGATATGCCTGTGTTTACTGTGACAACAGATATGATTGTGTTTACTGTGACAACAGATATGCCTGTGTTTACCATGACAACAGATATGCCTGTGTTTACTGTAACAACAGATATGCCTGTGTTTACTGTAACAACAGATATGCCTGTGTTTACTGTAACAACAGATATGCCTGTGTTTACCGTGACAACAGATATGACTGTGTTTACTGACAACAGATATGCCTGTGTTTACTGTAACAACAGATATGCCTGTGTTTACCGTGACAACAGATATGCCTGTGTTTACCGGAACAACAGATATGCCTGTGTTTACTGTAACAACAGATATGCCTGTGTTTACTGTAACAGATATGCCTGTGTTTACTGTAACAACAGATATGCCTGTGTTTACTGTAACAACAGATATGCCTGTGTTTACTGTAACAACAGATATGCCTGTGTTTACTGTAACAACAGATATGCCTGTGTTTACCGTGACAACAGATATGACTGTGTTTACTGTAACAACAGATATGCCTGTGTTTACTGTAACAACAGATATGCCTGTGTTTACTGTAACAACAGATATGCCTGTGTTTACTGTAACAACAGATATGCTGTGTTTAGACAACAGATATGACTGTGTTTACTGACAACAGATATGCTGTGTTTACTATGACAACAGATATGCCTGTGTTTACTATGACAACAGATATGCCTGTGTTTACACATGACAACAGATATGCCTGTGTTTACTGTGACAACAGATATGCCTGTGTTTACTATGACAACAGATATGACTGTGTTTACCTGTGACAACAGATATGCCTGTGTTTACTGTAACAACAGATATGCCTGTGTTTACCATGTAACAACAGATATGCCTGTGTTTACCGTGACAACAGATATGACTGTGTTTACCTGTGACAACAGATATGCCTGTGTTTACTGTGACAACAGATATGCCTGTGTTTACGTGACAACAAGATATGATGTGTTTATGACAACAGATATGCCTGTTTACTGTGACAACAGATATGCCTGTGTTTACTGTAACAACAGATATGCCTGTGTTTACTGTAACAACAGATATGCCTGTGTTTACTGTACAACAGATATGATTGTGTTTACTGTAACAACAGATATGCCTGTGTTTACTGTAACAACAGATATGCCTGTGTTTACTGTGACAACAGATATGACTGTGTTTACCTGTAACAACAGATATGCCTGTGTTTACTGTAACAACAGATATGCCTGTGTTTACTGTAACAACAGATATGCCTGTGTTTACTGTAACAACAGATATGCCTGTGTTTACTGTAACAACAGATATGCCTGTGTTTACCGTGACAACAGATATGCCTGTGTTTACTGTAACAACAGATATGCCTGTGTTTACTGTAACAACAGATATGCCTGTGTTTACTGACAACAGATATGCCTGTGTTTACTGTAACAACAGATATGCCTGTGTTTACTGTAACAACAGATATGCCTGTGTTTACATGTAACAACAGATATGCCTGTGTTTACCGTGACAACAGATATGCCTGTGTTTACTGTAACAACAGATATGCCTGTGTTTACTGTGACAACAGATATGCCTGTGTTTACTGTGACAACAGATATGCCTGTGTTTACTGTAACAACAGATATGCCTGTGTTTACTGTGACAACAGATATGCCTGTGTTTACTGTGACAACAGATATGCCTGTGTTTACTGTAACAACAGATATGCCTGTGTTTACCGTGACAACAGATATGCCTGTGTTTACCGTGACAACAGATATGCCTGTGTTTACTGTAACAACAGATATGCCTGTGTTTACTGTGACAACAGATATGCCTGTGTTTACTGTGACAACAGATATGCCTGTGTTTACTGTAACAACAAGATATGCCTGTGTTTACCGTGACAACAGATATGCCTGTGTTTACTGTGAAACAACAGATATGCCTGTGTTTACTGACAAAACAGATATGCCTGTGTTTACTGTGACAACAGATATGCCTGTGTTTACCTGTAACAACAGATATGCCTGTGTTTACTGTAACAACAGATATGCCTGTGTTTACTGTAACAACAGATATGCCTGTGTTTACTGTGACAACAGATATGCCTGTGTTTACTGTAACAACAGATATGCCTGTGTTTACCATGACAACAGATATGACTGTGTTTACTGTATCTTGTGACAACAGATATGCCTGTGTTTACTGTGACAACAGATATGCCTGTGTTTACAACAACAGATATGCCTGTGTTTACTGTAACAACAGATATGCCTGTGTTTACTGTAACAACAGATATGCCTGTGTTTACTGTAACAACAGATATGCCTGTGTTTACCATGACAACAGATATGCCTGTGTTTACCTGTGACAACAGATATGCCTGTGTTTACTGTAACAACAGATATGCCTGTGTTTACTGTGACAACAGATATGATTGTGTTTACTGTAACAACAGATATGCCTGTGTTTACCGTGACAACAGATATGCCTGTGTTTACTATGACAACAGATATGCCTGTGTTTACTGTAACAACAGATATGCCTGTGTTTATTGTGACAACAGATATGCCTGTGTTTACTATGACAACAGATATGATTGTTTACTGTGACAACAGATATGCCTGTGTTTACTGTAACAACAGATATGCCTGTGTTTACTGTAACAACAGATATGCCTGTGTTTACTGTGACAACAGATATGCCTGTGTTTACCGTGACAACAGATATGCCTGTGTTTACTGTAACAACAGATATGCCTGTGTTTACTGTGACAACAGATATGCCTGTGTTTACTGTAACAACAGATATGCCTGTGTTTACTGTAACAACAGATATGCCTGTGTTTACTGTAACAACAGATATGCCTGTGTTTACTGTAACAACAGATATGATTGTGTTTACTGTAACAACAGATATGCCTGTGTTTACCGTGACAACAGATATGATTGTGTTTACTGTAACAACAGATATGCCTGTGTTTACTGTAACAACAGATATGCCTGTGTTTACTGTAACAACAGATATGCCTGTGTTTACCGTGACAACAGATATGCCTGTGTTTACTGTAACAACAGATATGCCTGTGTTTACCGTGACAACAGATATGCCTGTGTTTACTATGACAACAGATATGCCTGTGTTTATCGGAACAACAGATATGCCTGTGTTTACCGTGACAACAGATATGCCTGTGTTTACGTATGACAACAGATATGCCTGTGTTTACTGTAACAACAGATATGCCGTGTTTTACTGACAACAGATATGCCTGTGTTTACTGTTATGCCTGTGTTTACTGTGACAACAGATATGCCTGTGTTTACAACAGATATGTGTTTACAACAGATATGCCTGTGTTTACTGTAACAACAGATATGCCTGTGTTTACTGTGACAACAGATATGCCTGTGTTTACTGTAACAACAGATATGCCTGTGTTTACTGTAACAAACAGATATGCCTGTGTTTACTGTAACAACAGATATGCCTGTGTTTTACTGTAACAACAGATATGCCTGTGTTTACTGTAACAACAGATATGCCTGTGTTTACTGTAACAACAGATATGCCTGTGTTTACTGTAACAACAGATATGCCTGTGTTTACCGTGACAACAGATATGCCTGTGTTTACTGTAACAACAGATATGCCTGTGTTTACTGTAACAACAGATATGCCTGTGTTTACTGTGACAACAGATATGCCTGTGTTTACCTGTGACAACAGATATGCCTGTGTTTACTGTAACAACAGATATGCCTGTGTTTACCTGTGACAACAGATATGCCTGTGTTTACTGTAACAACAGATATGCCTGTGTTTACTGTAACAAACAGATATGCCTGTGTTTACTGTGACAACAGATATGCCTGTGTTTACTGTAACAACAGATATGCCTGTGTTTACTGTAACAACAGATATGCCTGTGTTTACCGTGACAACAGATATGCCTGTGTTTACTGTAACAACAGATATGCCTGTGTTTACTGTAACAACAGATATGCCTGTGTTTACCGTGACAACAGATATGACTGTGTTTACCATGACAACAGATATGCCTGTGTTTACTGTAACAACAGATATGACTTACCATGACAACAGATATGACTGTGTTTACTGTAACAACAGATATGCCTGTGTTTACTGTGACAACAGATATGCCTGTGTTTACTGTAACAACAGATATGCCTGTGTTTACTGTAGACAACAGATATGCCTGTGTTTACTGTACAGAAACAACAGATATGCCTGTGTTTACTGTAACAACAGATATGCCTGTGTTTACTGTGACAACAGATATGCCTGTGTTTACTGTAACAACAGATATGCCTGTGTTTACTGTAACAACAGATATGATTGTGTTTACTGTAACAACAGATATGCCTGTGTTTACTATGACAACAGATATGCCTGTGTTTACTGTGACAACAGATATGCCTGTGTTTACTGTAACAACAGATATGCCTGTGTTTACTGTAACAACAGATATGCCTGTGTTTACTGTAACAACAGATATGCCTGTGTTTACCGTGACAACAGATATGCCTGTGTTTACTGTAACAACAGATATGCCTGTGTTTACCGTGACAACAGATATGCCTGTGTTTACTGTAACAACAGATATGCCTGTGTTTACTATGACAACAGATATGCCTGTGTTTACTGTGACAACAGATATGATTGTGTTTACCGTACAACAGATATGACTGTGTTTACACCGTAACAACAGATATGCCTGTGTTTACCATGACAACAGATATGATTGTGTTTACTATAACAACAGATATGCCTGTGTTTACCGTGACAACAGATATGCCTGTGTTTACTATGACAACAGATATGCCTGTGTTTACCGTGACAACAGATATGCCTGTGTTTACCGTGACAACAGATATGCCTGTGTTTACTGTAACAACAGATATGCCTGTGTTTACTGTGACAACAGATATGCTGTTTACGTACAACAGATATGCCTGTGTTTACCGTGACAACAGATATGCCTGTGTTTACCGTGACAACAGATATGCCTGTGTTTACTGTAACAACAGATATGCCTGTGTTTACTGTAACAACAGATATGCCTGTGTTTACTGTAACAACAGATATGCCTGTGTTTACTGTAACAACAGTATATGACTGTGTTTACATGTAACAACAGATATGCCTGTGTTTACTGTGACAACAGATATGCCTTGTGTTTACCGTGACAACAGATATGCCTGTGTTTACTGTGACAACAGATATGCCTGTGTTTACTGTGACAACAGATATGCCTGTGTTTTACCGTGACAACAGATATGCCTGTGTTTACTGTAACAACAGATATGCCTGTGTTTACCGTGACAACAGATATGCCTGTGTTTACTGTAACAACAGATATGCCTGTGTTTACTGTGACAACAGATATGACTGTGTTTACCATGACAACAGATATGCCTGTGTTTACTGTAACAACAGATATGCCTGTGTTTACTGTGACAACAGATATGCCTGTGTTTACCGGAACAACAGATATGCCTGTGTTTACCTGTAACAACAGATATGCCTGTGTTTACTAAAACAGATGTGTTTCTAACAACAGATATGCCTGTGTTTACATGACAACAGATATGCTGTGTTTACGTGACAACAGATATGCCTGTGTTTACTATGACAACAGATATGACTGTGTTTCAGAACAATGATTTTTACATGACAACAGATATGACTGTGTTTACTATGACAACAGATATGCCTGTGTTTACCGTGACAACAGATATGACAACAGATATGCCTGTGTTTACTGTGACAACAGATATGACTGTGTTTACTGTGACAACAGATATGCCTGTGTTTACCGTGACAACAGATATGACTGTGTTTACTGTAACAACAGATATGCCTGTGTTTACTGTAACAACAGATATGCCTGTGTTACCGTGACAACATATATGACTGTGTTTACCGTGACAACAGATATGCCTGTGTTTACTGTAACAACAGATATGCCTGTGTTTACTGTAACAACAGATATGCCTGTGTTTACTGTAACAACAGATATGCCTGTGTTTACTGTAACAACAGATATGACTGTGTTTACCATGACAACAGATATGACTGTGTTTACTGTAACAACAGATATGCCTGTGTTTACTGTGACAACAGATATGCCTGTGTTTACTGTAACAACAGATATGCCTGTGTTTACTGTAACAACAGATATGCCTGTGTTTACCGTGACAACAGATATGCCTGTGTTTACTGTAACAACAGATATGCCTGTGTGTACCGTGACAACAGATATGCCTGTGTTTACTATGACAACAGATATGCCTGAGTTTATCGGAACAACAGATATGCCTGTGTTTACTGTGACAACAGATATGCCTGTGTTTACTGTAACAACAGATATGCCTGTGTTTACTGTAACAACAGATATGCCTGTGTTTACCGTAACAACAGATATGCCTGTGTTTACTGTAACAACAGATATGCCTGTGTTTACTGTAACAACAGATATGCCTGTGTTTACCGTGACAACAGATATGCCTGTGTTTACTGTAACAACAGATATGCCTGTGTTTACCATGACAACAGATATGACTGTGTTTACTATGACAACAGATATGCCTGTTTACCATGACAACAGATATGATTGTGTTTACCATGACAACAGATATGATTGTGTTTACTGTGACAACAGATATGCCTGTGTTTACTATGACAACAGATATGATTGTGTTTACTATGACAACAGATATGCCTGTGTTTACCATGACAACAGATATGATTGTGTTTACTATGACAACAGATATGACTGTGTTTACTATGACAACAGATATGCCTGTGTTTACCATGACAACAGATATGATTGTGTTTACTATGACAACAGATATGACTGTGTTTACCATGACAACAGATATGACTGTGTTTACTATGACAACAGATATGCCTGTGTTTACCTTTAATCTGAACGTTTGATTGTGTTGCTACAGAAAAATACCATGTCAACAGATATGCCTGTGTTTACCGTGACAACAGATATGACTGTGTTTACCGTGACAACAGATATGCCTGTGTTTACTGTAACAACAGATATGCCTGTGTCTACCGTGACAACATATATGACTGTGTTTACCATGACAACAGATATGCCTGTGTTTACTGTAACAACAGATATGCCTGTGTTTACTGTAACAACAGATATGCCTGTGTTTACTGTAACAACAGATATGATTGTGTTTACTGTAACAACAGATATGCCTGTGTTTACTGTGACAACAGATATGCCTGTGTTTACTGTAACAACAGATATGCCTGTGTTTACTGTAACAACAGATATGCCTGTGTTTACTGTGACAACAGATATGACTGTGTTTACTGTAACAACAGATATGCCTGTGTTTACCGTGACAACAGATATGCCTGTGTTTACTGTAACAACAGATATGCCTGTGTTTACCGTGACAACAGATATGCCTGTGTTTACTATGACAACAGATATGCCTGTGTTTACTGTGACAACAGATATGCCTGTGTTTACTGTGACAACAGATATGCCTGTGTTTACCGGAACAACAGATATGCCTGTGTTTACCGTGACAACAGATATGCCTGTGTTTACTGTAACAACAGATATGCCTGTGTTTACTGTGACAACAGATATGACTGTGTTTACTGTAACAACAGATATGCCTGTGTTTACTGTAACAACAGATATGCCTGTGTTTACTGTGACAACAGATATGCCTGTGTTTACCGTAACAACAGATATGCCTGTGTTTACTGTAACAACAGATATGCCTGTGTTTACCGTGACAACAGATATGATTGTGTTTACTATAACAACAGATATGCCTGTGTGTACCGTGACAACAGATATGCCTGTGTTTACTATGACAACAGATATGCCTGAGTTTATCGGAACAACAGATATGCCTGTGTTTACCGTGACAACAGATATGCCTGTGTTTACCGGAACAACAGATATGCCTGTGTTTACTGTAACAACAGATATGCCTGTGTTTACTGTAACAACAGATATGCCTGTGTTTACTGTGACAACAGATATGCCTGTGTTTACTGTGACAACAGATATGCCTGTGTTTACTGTAACAACAGATATGCCTGTGTTTACTGTAACAACAGATATGCCTGTGTTTACCATGACAACAGATATGACTGTGTTTACTGTAACAACAGATATGCCTGTGTTTACTGTAACAACAGATATGCCTGTGTTTACTGTGACAACAGATATGCCTGTGTTTACCGGAACAACAGATATGCCTGTGTTTACTGTAACAACAGATATGCCTGTGTTTACTGTAACAACAGATATGCCTGTGTTTACTGTAACAACAGATATGCCTGCTTGCTGTGTTTACTGTAACAACAGATATGACTGTGTTTACTACAACAGATATGACTGTGTTTTGTATGACAACAGATATGACTGTGTTTACTGTAACAACAGATATGCCTGTGTTTACCGTGACAACAGATATGCCTGTGTTTACTGTAACAACAGATATGCCTGTGTTTACCGTGACAACAGATATGACTGTGTTTACTGTGACAACAGATATGCCTGTGTTTACTGTAACAACAGATATGCCTGTGTTTACCGTGACAACAGATATGCCTGTGTTTACCGTGACAACAGATATGCCTGTGTTTACTGTAACAACAGATATGCCTGTGTTTACTGTAACAACAGATATGACTGTGTTTACTGTGACAACAGATATGCCTGTGTTTACTGTAACAACAGATATGCCTGTGTTTACTGTAACAACAGATATGCCTGTGTTTACTGTAACAACAGATATGCCTGTGTTTACTGTGACAACAGATATGCCTGTGTTTACTGTAACAACAGATATGCCTGTGTTTACTGTAACAACAGATATGCCTGTGTTTACCATGACAACAGATATGACTGTGTTTACTGTAACAACAGATATGCCTGTGTTTACTGTAACAACAGATATGCCTGTGTTTACCGTGACAACAGATATGCCTGTGTTTACTGTGACAACAGATATGCCTGTGTTTACTGTAACAACAGATATGCCTGTGTTTACCGTGACAACAGATATGCCTGTGTTTACCGTGACAACAGATATGATTGTGTTTACTGTAACAACAGATATGCCTGTGTGTACCGTGACAACAGATATGCCTGTGTTTACTATGACAACAGATATGACTGTGTTTACTATGACAACAGATATGCCTGTTTACCATGACAACAGATATGATTGTGTTTACCATGACAACAGATATGCCTGTGTTTACCATGACAACAGATATGATTGTGTTTACTATGACAACAGATATGACTGTGTTTACCATGACAACAGATATGATTGTGTTTACTATGACAACAGATATGATTGTGTTTACTATGACAACAGATATGATTGTGTTTACCATGACAACAGATATGCCTGTGTTTACCATGACAACAGATATGATTGTGTTTACTATGACAACAGATATGACTGTGTTTACCATGACAACAGATATGATTGTGTTTACTATGACAACAGATATGATTGTGTTTACTATGACAACAGATATGCCTGTGTTTACCATGACAACAGATATGATTGTGTTTACTGTAACAACAGATATGCCTGTGTTTACCGTGACAACAGATATGCCTGTGTTTACTATGACAACAGATATGACTGTGTTTACCGTAGCAACAGATATGCCTGTGTTTACCATGACAACAGATATGATTGTGTTTACTATGACAACAGAATGTGTTTACTTTTAATCTTTACTTTTGATTGCTACAGAAAGTACCGTGACAATAGATATGCCTGTGTTTACCATGACAACAGATATGCCTGTGTTTACCGTAACAACAGATATGCCTGTGTTTACCATGACAACAGATATGCCTGTGTTTACCGTGACAACAGATATGCCTGTGTTTACCGTAACAACAGATATGCCTGTGTTTACCATGACAACAGATATGATTGTGTTTAATGACAACAGAATGTGTTTACCTTTAATCTTTACTTTTGATTGCTACAGAAAGTACCGTGACAACAGATATGCCTGTGTTTACCATGACAACAGATATGCCTGTGTTTACCGGAACAACAGATATGCCTGTGTTTACCATGACAACAGATATGACTGTGTTTACTATGACAACAGATATGATTGTGTTTACCATGACAACAGATATGATTGTGTTTACTATGACAACAGATATGCCTGTGTTTACCATGACAACATATATGCCTGTGTTTACCATGACAACAAATATGATTGTGTTTACTATGACAACAGATATGACTGTGTTTACCGTAACAACAGATATGCCTGTGTTTACCATGACAACAGATATGATTGTGTTTACTATGACAACAGAATGTGTTTACCTTTAATCTTTACTTTTGATTGCTACAGAAAGTACCGTGACAACAGATATGCCTGTGTTTACCATGACAACAGATATGCTTGTGTTTACCGTGACAACAAATATGCCTGTGTTTACCATGACAACAGATATGCCTGTGTTTACCATGACAACAGATATGATTGTGTTTACTATGACAACAGACTGTGTTTACCTTTAATCTTTTCTTTTGATTGTTACAGAAATTACCGTGACAACAGATATGATTGTGTTTACTATGACAACAGATATGCCTGTGTTTTAACAACCTACGAACAACAGATATGAATTGTGTTTACTATAACAACCATCGGCGCTACTACTCTTACCAGAATGATCAAGAGAATCGCCCATCAGACGAGTATGCAGGTCTGATGACAAAAAAGGAAAAAGACTGGATCATAAAAATACAGTTGATGCAGCTTCAGACGGACAACCCTTATCTAGATGACTTCTACTACACAGTATGTGGGATGCTACTCCTCCTTACCCTTCTTACAACTTATTGCACTTCATAAATACTACAGAACATTTATCCACCCAAAATTGTTTAAACTATTGAAACCAAATTACAGTTGAACCCAGATAAATTGAAATTCTTACGGGAAAAGGAAATATTTCAAAAAATTGTGGTCAACATATTCATCCAAATATGTATACATATGATAATGGATTTCAGCCCCACATGACATAAACAAAATATTGTGCTATTTCTAGGGGAAGCATGATAATATTATAACTCAATGCTGTTTTTCTCCATTCAGACTTACATGTTGAAGAAGAAAATGTTGGAGAGGCAGAAAATGACACAGAATGGCATTAGCAACAGTGAAGATGATCCCAAGCTGATAATCCCCTCTCTTGGCAAGTTGGAGACACGTGCCTACAAACCAGGTATATAACACATCTGACAGTTAACCTGAGACCTAGGCCTACAAACCAGGTATATAACACGTCTGACAGTTAACCTGAGACCTAGGCCTACAAACCAGGTATAAAACACGTCTGACTGTTAACCTGAGACCTAGGCCTACAAACCAGGTATATAACATGTCTAACTGTTAACCTGAGACCTAGGCCTACAATCAGGTATATAACACGTCTGACAGTTAACCTGAGACCTAGGCCTACAAACCAGGTATTTAACATGTCTAACTGTTAACCTGAGACCTAGGCCTACAAACCAGGTATATAACACGTCTGACTGTTAACTTGAGACCTAGGCCTACAAACCAGGTATATAACACCTATTTGTCTGACAGTTAACCTGAGACTTAGGCCTACAAACCAGGTATATTACACGTCTGACTGTTTGTTAACCTGAGACATAGGCCTACAAACCAGGTATATAAAACGTCTGACTGTTAACCTGAGACCTAGGCCTACAAACCAGGTATATAACATGTCTAACTGTTAACCTGAGACCTAGGCCTACAAACCAGGTATATTACACGTCTGACTGTTAACCTGAGACCTAGGCCTGCAAACCAGGTATATAACACGTCTGACAGTTAACCTGAGACCTAGGCCTACAAACCAGGTATATAACATATCTGACTGTTAACCTGAGACCTAGGCCTACAAACCAGGTATATAACACGTCTGACAGTTAACCTGAGACCTAGTCCTACAAACCAGGTATATAACACGTCTGACTGTTAACCTGAGACCTAGGCCTACAAACCAGGTATATAACACCTATTTGTCTGACAGTTAACCTGAGACCTTGGCCTACAAACCAGGTATATTACACGTCTGACTGTTAACCTGAGACATAGGCCTACAAACCAGGTATATTACACGTCTGACTGTTAACCTGAGACCTAGGCCTACAAACCAGGTATATAACACGTCTGACAGTAAACCTGAGACCTAGGCCTGCAAACCAGGTATATAACACATCTGACTGTTAACCTGAGACCTAGGCCTACAAACCAGGTATATAACACATCTGACAGTTAACCTGAGACCTAGGCCTACAAACCAGGTATATAACACATCTGACAGTTAACCTGAGACCTAGGCCTACAAACCAGGTATATCACATGTCTGACTGTTAACCTGAGACCTAGGCCTACAAACCAGGTATATAACACGTCTGACAGTTAACCTGAGACCTAGGCCTACAAACCAGGTATATAACACGCCTGACTGTTAACCTGAGACCTAGGCCTGCAAACCAGGTATATTACACGTCTGACTGTTAACCTGAGACCTAGGCCTACAAACCAGGTATATAACACCTATTTGTCTGACAGTTAACCTGAGACCTAGGCCTACAAATCAGGTATATAACACGTCTGACAGTTAACCTGAGACCTAGGCCTACAAACCAGGTATATAACACCTATTTGTCTGACAGTTAACCTGAGACCTAGGCATACAAACCAGGTATATAACACCTATTTGTCTGACAGTTAACCTGAGACCTAGGCCTACAAACCAGGTATATTACACATCTGACTGTTAACCTGAGACCTAGGCCTACAAACCAGGTATATAACATGTCTAACTGTTAACCTGAGACCTAGGCCTACAAACCAGGTATATAACACGTCTGACAGGTAACCTGAGACCTAGGCCTACAAACCAGGTATATAACACGTCTGACAGTTAACCTGAGACCTAGGCCTACAAACCAGGTATATAACACGCCTGACTGTTAACCGGAGACCTAGGCCTACAAACCAGGTATATAACACGTCTGACAGTTAACCTGAGACCTAGGCCTACAAACCAGGTATATAGCACGTACATCTCTCTGACCGTTTACCTTTGACCAGAATATATTTATCTAATTATACGGTACTGTAACTTTATCATGTGTTTTGCATGTTTGTCCACCTAGGTGAAGTCTTCTTACCAGAATCAGATCACTGCAACCTATCTTTGTTCTCAATTTCGAAAAGTAATGGTCTTTCTCTCTCCATTACTTTGAGGCATTGACCTATATTTGTTTAATTAACTTGTTATTTTACAAATGTTATCTGTTTCAGCCCAATTTGAAGGTTCTCTAGGTCGTCTTACCACATCGAGTGTTCATAATCCTCGACAGATAATTGATGTGAGGTCCCATGTTCAACAGTCTGATGACTCTGATGGCAAGAATACCAGTAAGGAGCTGCGTAGATCTCGACAGCTGTTGATGGAGATAGAAAAGGTGGGTAAAAAAAGTAGGGGAGAGAGAAAAGGTGGATACAAAAGTAGGGGAGATAGAAAAGGTGGATACAAAAGTAGAGGAGATAGAAAAGGTGGATACAAAAGTAGAGGAGAGAGAAAAGGTGGATACAAAAGTAGGGGAGATAGAAAAGGTGGATACAGAAGTAGGGGAGATAGAAAAGGTGGATACAAAAGTAGGGGAGATAGAAAAGATGGATACAAAAGTAGAGAGAGAAAAGGTGGATACAAAAGTAGGGGAGATAGAAAAGGTGGATACAAAAGTAGGGGAGAGAGAAAAGGTGGATACAAAAGTAGGGGAGAGAGAAAAGGTGGATACAAAAGTAGGGGAGATAGAAAAGGTGGATATAAAGTAGGGGAGATAGAAAAGGTGGATACAAAAGTAGGGGAGAGAGAAAAGGTGGATACAAAAGTAAGGGAGAGAGAAAAGGTGGATACAAAAGTAGGTAAGACTTGATGTTAAATATCAGTACCAATGTCATTTGCAGTATAATAGATTGATGAAATATATATTGTAATGTCCTCTATTTGTATTTCAATTATGTTTAGGGCTATGACTTGTTGCTGGAGGTGGATGATATAGAGAAGAGGATATTAGCATTACCAGAGGAATCAAGGTAGGTACCCAGTGGTTATTAAACTCTCATTCCTGTGGATCTGTAATGTAAAATCTATTCCTGTGGATCTGTAATGTAATGTAAAATCTATTCCAGTGGAACTGTATTGTAATGTAAAATCTATTCCTGCAGATCTGTATTGTAATGTAAAATCTATTCCTGTGGATCTGTATTGTAATGTAAAATCTATTTCTGTGGATCTGTATTGTATTGTAAAATCTATACCTGTGGATCTGTATTGTAATGTAAAATCTATTCCTGTGGATCTGTATTGTAATGTAAAATCTATTTCTGTGGATCTGTATTGTAATGTAAAATCTATTCCTGTGGATCTGTATTGTAATGTAAAATCTATTCCTGTGGATCTGTATTGTAATGTAAAATCTATTCCTGTGGATCTGTATTGTAATGTAAAATCTATTCCTGTGGATCTGTATTGTAATGTAAAATCTATTCCTGTGGATCTGTATTGTAATGTAAAATCTATTCCTGTGGATCTGTATTGTAATGTAAAATCTATTCCTGTGGATCTGTATTGTAATGTGGATCTGTATTGTAATGTAAAATCTATTTCTGTGGATCTGTATTGTATTGTAAAATCTATACCTGTGGATCTGTATTGTAATGTAAAATCTGTTCCTGTGGATCTGTATTGTAATGTAAAATCTATTTCTGTGGATCTGTATTGTATTGTAAAATCTATACCTGTGGATCTGTATTGTAATGTAAAATCTATTCCTGTGGATCTGTATTGTAATGTAAAATCTATTCCTGCAGATCTGTATTGTAATGTAAAATCTATTCCTGTGGATCTGTATTGTAATGTAAAATCTATTCCTGTGGATCTGTATTGTAATGTAAAATCTATTCCTGTGGATCTGTATTGTAATGTAAAATCTATTCCTGTGGATCTGTATTGTAATGTAAAATCTATTCCAGTGGATCTGTATTGTAATGTAAAATCTGTTCCTGTGGATCTGTATTGTAATGTAAAATCTATTCCAGTGGATCTGTATTGTAATGTAAAATCTATTCCAGTGGATCTGTATTGTAATGTAAAATCTGTTCCTGTGGATCTGTATTGTAATGTAAAATCTATTCCTGTGGATCTGTATTGTAATGTAAAATCTGTTCCTGTGGATCTGTATTGTAATGTAAAATCTATTTCTGTGGATCTGTATTGTATTGTAAAATCTATACCTGTGGATCTGTATTGTAATGTAACATCTATTCCTGTGGATCTGTATTGTAATGTAAAATCTATTTCTGTGGATCTGTATTGTATTGTAAAATCTATACCTGTGGATCTGTATTGTAATGTAAAATCTATTCCTGTGGATCTGTATTGTAATGTAACATCTATTCCTGTGGATCTGTATTGTATTGTAAAATCTATACCTGTGGATCTGTATTGTAATGTAAAATCTATTCCTGTGGATCTGTATTGTATTGTAAAATCTATACCTGTGGATCTGTATTGTAATGTAAAATCTATTCCTGTGGATCTGTATAAAATGGATTTGTATTGTAAAATCTATTCCTGTGGATCTGTATTGTAATGTAAAATCTATTCCTGTGGATCTGTATTGTATTGTAAAATCTATACCTGTGGATCTGTATTGTAATGTAAAATCTATACCTGTGGATCTGTATTGTAATGTAACATCTATTCCTGTGGATCTGTATTGTATTGTAAAATCTATACCTGTGGATCTGTATTGTAATGTAAAATCTATTTCTGTGGATCTGTATTGTATTGTAAAATCTATACCTGTGGATCTGTATTGTAATGTAACATCTATTCCTGTGGATCTGTATTGTATTGTAAAATCTATACCTGTGGATCTGTATTGTAATGTAACATCTATTCCTGTGGTTAAATGTGTAAAATCTTTTGTATTGAAGAATTCCGCTGGCCACAGAAAGGCTAGAACTTCTCCATAGTCTCCATACCTACCTAACTCATGAAAACAGCTCGGAGCACTTCTTATCTGTGATGTCATTAAGGAAGGGCAGAAAGCTGGTAGCTCGCGTGATCCCTTTGCTTGATAAGGTAAGACCTGTTTCTGCTCTATATTGGTGGAATAACTCGACTCTACTATGTGATCTTTCCATCAATCCTTCATCGTATCGGAATCATTAAAATGGAATGTGAAATTTTGTCTTGTGAATTATTTAGCTTCTTCCAGATAAGTTCTCTGCATTTCATGTAATTCCATCAGGATTGTCAGAACATGTATTGTTAATGTTAATCCACATAATTACATCATTTATATGTTAAGCAGAGCTGACTGTTCTTACTAGAGCTCTGTATGAGGATGTTTCACTAACAGTCTTGTTGATTTACAGGAATTATCAGAAAGTGTGATATCATTTGTGTTGAGAAATCTTCAAGCACTCATCAAGAGAGATCAGAAGGAAGAGGTAAGATATCGGCTTGTTCTAATTATAGCTTAATAAATACTATATCAGTAGGAGGAGGTAGGATATCGGCTTGTTCTAATTATAGCTTAATAAATACTTTATCAGTAGGAGGAAGTAAGATATCGGCTTGTTCTAATTACAGCTTAATAAATACTTTATCAGTAGGAGGACGTAAGATATCGGCTTGTTCTAATTACAGCTTAATAAATACTTTATCAGTAGGAGGAAGTAAGATATCGGCTTGTTCTAATTATAGCTTAATAAATACTTTATCAGTAGGAGGACGTAAGATATCGGCTTGTTCTAATTACAGCTTAATAAATACTTTATCAGTAGGTGGATGTAAGATATCGGCTTGTTCTAATTACAGCTTATTAAATACTTTATCAGTAGGAGGACGTAAGATATCGGCTTGTTCTAATTACAGCTTATAATAAATACTTTATCAGTAGGAGGACGTAAGATATCGGCTTGTTCTAATTACAGCTTAATAAATACTTTATCAGTAGAGGAGTAATATCGGCTTGTTCTAATTACAGCTTAATAAATACTTTATCAGTAGGTGGATGTAAGATATCGGCTTGTTCTAATTACAGCTTAATAAATACTATATCAGTAGGAGGACGTAAGATATCGGCTTGTTCTAATTACAGCTTAATAAATACTTTATCAGTAGGATGAAGTTAAGATATCGGCTTATTCTAATTATAGCTTAATAAATACTTTATCAGTAGGAGGAGGTATGATATCGGCTTGTTCTAATCATAGCTTAATAAATCCTTTGGAAGATATGGCTTATAAATATATCATTGTTGGAGTTCTAGGGCATATTTTGCTATGTGGAACAATGATTCAGAAATCATATTTTACACATTTCCCCATAGAAAATGTGCTAATTGAAGTCTTTTTTAAAGCAATAAATGTAAATGTGTGAATTCATCTTTGTGCAAACTTGTTCACAATCAATTTTGTGCTAAAACTTGATTGCGCCAAATTAAATAGGTTTATAAGTATCTCATGTATAAAAGCTTACAGACCTGCAGATTGAAGGTTTTGGAAGCATTTCAAGGTACATCTGAATATCATATAATGAAAATGGCCATGTTTGTAATCTTCTGTTGTGAAAATGATGTATCTTTCAGAAAGATAAATATGCAATGTTAGTAACATGATGGGTATGTTTCCTCAGGGCCTCATGTTACTACATAATCCTGTCACACAAGTACTCGACACCTGTGACCTTGACTCTCTGGTCAAGTTCTCTGGAGAACTGCAGCTTGAGTCCTCAAGTAACCAGTCCAAATCTGTAGCTGTAGCCATTCAAAACAAAGTAAGTAACCAGTCCAAATCTGTAGCTGTAGCCATTCAAAACAACAAAGTAAGTAACCAGTCCAAATCTGTATCTGTAACCATTCAGAACAAAGTAAGTAACCAGTCAAAATCTGTAGCTGTAGCCATTCAAAACAAAGTAAGTAACCAGTCCAAATCTGTAGCTGTAGCCATTCAAAACAAAGTAAGTAACCAGTCCAAATCTGTAGCTGTAGCCATTCAAAACAAAGTAAGTAACCAGTCCAAATCTGTAGCTGTAGCCATTCAAAACAAAGTAAGTAACCAGTCCAAATCTGTAGCTGTAACCATTCAAAACAAAGTAAGTAACCAGTCTAAATCTGTAGCTTTAGCCATTCAAAACAAAGTAAGTAACCAGTCCAAATCTGAAGCTGTAACCATTCAAAACAAAGTAAATAACCAGTCCAAATCTGTAGCTGTAGCCATTCAAAACAAAGTAAGTAATCAGTCCAAATCTGTAGCTGTAACCATTCAAAACAAAGTAAGTAACCAGTCCAAATCTGTAGCTGTAGCCATTCAAAACAAAGTAAGTAACCAGTCCAAATCTGTAGTTGTAACCATTCAAAACAAAGTAAGTAACCAGTCAAAATCTGTAGCTGTAGCCATTCAAAACAAAGTAAGTAACCAGTCCAAATCTGTAGCTGTAGCCATTCAAAACAAAGTAAGTAACCAGTCCAAATCTGTAGCTGTAACCATTCAAAACAAAGTCAGTAACCAGTCCAAATCTGTAGCTGTAACCATTCAAAACAAAGTCAGTAACCAGGCCAAATCTGTAGCTGTAGCCATTCAAAACAAAGTCAGTAATCAGTCCAAATCTGTAGCTGTAACCATTCAAAACAAAGTAAGTAATCAGTCCAAATCTGTAGCTGTAACCATTCAAAACAAAGTAAATAACCATTCCAAATCTGTAGCTGTAACCATTCAAAACAAAGTAAGTAACCAGTCCAAATCTGTAGCTGTAGCCATTCAAAACAAAGTAAGTAACCAGTCCAAATCTGTAGCTGTAGCCATTCAAAACAAAGTAAATAACCAGTCCAAATCTGTAGCTGTAACCATTCAAAACAAAGTAAGTAACCAGTCCAAATCTGTAGCTGTAGCCATTCAAAACAAAGTAAGTAACCAGTCCAAATCTGTAGCTGTAGCCATTCAAAACAAAGTCAGTAACCAGTCAAAATCTGTAGCTGTAGCCATTCAAAACAAAGTAAGTAACCAGTCCAAATCTGTAGCTGTAGCCATTCAAAACAAAGTAAGTAACCAGTCCAAATCTGTAGCTGTAGCCATTTAAAACAAAGTAAGTAACCAGTCTAAATCTGTAGCTGTAACCATTCAAAACAAAGTAAGTAACCAGTCTAAATCTGTAGCTGTAGCCATTCAAAACAAAGTAAGTAACCAGTCCAAATCTGTAGCTGTAGCCATTCAAAACAAAGTTAGTAACCAGTCCAAATCTGTAGCTGTAGCCATTCAAAATAAAGTAAGTAACCAGTCCAAATCTGTAGCTGTAGCCATTCAAAACAAAGTAAGTAACCAGTCCAAATCTGTAGCTGTATCCATTCAAAACAAAGTCAGTAACCAGTCCAAATCTGTAGCTGTAGCCATTCAAAACAACAAAGTAAGTAACCAGTCCAAATCTGTAGCTGTAACCATTCAAATCAAAGTAAGTAACCAGTCCAAATCTGTAGCTGTAGCCATTCAAAACAAAGTAAGTAACCAGTCTAAATCTGTAGCTGTAGCCATTCAAAACAAAGTAAATAACCATTCCAAATCTGTAGCTGTAACCATTCAAAACAAAGTAAGTAACCAGTCCAAATCTGTAGCTGTAACCATTCAAAACAAAGTAAGTAACCAGTCCAAATCTGTAGCTGTAGCCATTCAAAACAAAGTAAGTAATCAGTCCAAATCTGTAGCTGTAGCCATTCAAAACAAAGTAAATAACCATTCCAAATCTGTAGCTGTAACCATTCAAAACAAAGTAAGTAACCAGTCCAAATCTGTAGCTGTAGCCATTCAAAACAAAGTGAATAACCATTCCAAATCTGTAGCTGTAACCATTCAAAACAAAGTAAGTAACCAGTCCAAATCTGTAGCTGTAACCATTCAAAACAAAGTAAGTAACCAGTCCAAATCTGTAGCTGTAGCCATTCAAAACAAAGTAAATAACCATTCCAAATCTGTAGCTGTAGCCATTCAAAACAAAGTAAATAACCATTCCAAATCTGTAGCTGTAACCATTCAAAACAAAGTAAGTAACCAGTCCAAATCTGTAGCTGTAGCCATTCAAAACAAAGTAAGTAACCAGTCCAAATCTGTAGCTGTAGCCATTCAAAACAAAGTAAGTAACCAGTCCAAATCTGTAGCTGTAGCCATTCAAAACAAAGTAAGTAACCAGTCCAAATCTGTAGCTGTAGCCATTCAAAACAAAGTAAGTAACCAGTCCAAATCTGTAGCTGTAACCATTCAAAACAAAGTAAGTAACCAGTCCAAATCTGTAGCTGTAGCCATTCAAAACAAAGTAAGTAACCAGTCCAAATCTGTAGCTGTAACCATTCAAAACAAAGTAAGTAACCAGTCCAAATCTGTAGCTGTAGCCATTCAAAACAAAGTAAGTAACCAGTCCAAATCTGTAGCTGTAGCCATTCAAAACAAAGTAAGTAACCAGTCCAAATCTGTAGCTGTAGCCATTCAAAACAAAGTAAGTAACCAGTCCAAATCTGTAGCTGTAGCCATTCAAAACAAAGTAAGTAACCAGTCTAAATCTGTAGCTGTAGCCATTCAAAACAAAGTAAGTAACCAGTCCAAATCTGTAGCTGTAGCCATTCAAAACAAAGTGAATAACCATTCCAAATCTGTAGCTGTAGCCATTCAAAACAAAGTAAGTAACCAGTCCAAATCTGTAGCTGTAGCCATTCAAAACAAAGTAAGTAACCAGTCTAAATCTGTAGCTGTAGCCATTCAAAACAAAGTAAGTAACAACAAATTTAATATATATAAAGGATGATCATAGATGAGTAAATAAAATTAACTTCACTGACTTTAATGTTGATGTTCCTTGGGAACACAATTTTGGACAAAAGTTAAGATCCTTTAGATTTGTATTCTGTAGACTATGATATTTAACAAACTTACAGCAGTGACTTTTGTGTTGTAGTTTGGCAGTTCTGTGATCAGCAGTCTTTTAAACCGAGGTGAAACTTTATACACCAAGACATCTCCTCTCGACCTCGACAACCAGCTACAAAGTACATGGTGAGTACCATAATGGAGTCTTACTTTGGGGATCATGTTCAGTCTTACTCTGGGGATCATGTTAAGTTTTACCCTGGGGATCATGTTCAGTCTTACTCTGGGGATCTGTTAAGTCTTACTCAGGGGACCATGGTCAGTCTTACTCAGGGGATCATGTTCAGTCTTACTCAGGGGATCATGTTAAGTTTTACTCAGGGGATCATGTTAAGTCTTACTCAGGGGATCATGTTAAGTTTTACTCGGGGGATCATGTTCAGTCTTACTCAGGGGATCATGGTCAGTCTTACTCAGGGGATCATGTTCAGTTTTACTCAGGGGATCATGTTCAGTCTTACTCAGGGGATCATGTTAAGTCTTACTCAGGGGATCATGGTCAGTCTTACTCAGGGGATCATGGTCAGTCTTACTCGGGGGATCATGGTCAGTCTTACTCAGGGGATCATGTAAAGTTTTACTCAGGGGATCATGTTAAGTTTTACTCAGGGGATCATGTTAAGTCTTACTCTGGGGATCATGGTCAGTCTTACTCAGGGGATCATGGTCAGTCTTACTCAGGGGATCATGTTCAGTCTTACTCAGGGGATCATGTTCAGTCTTACTCAGGGGATCATGGTCAGTCTTACTCAGGGGATCATGTTCAGTCTTACTCAGGGGATCATGTTCAGTCTTACTCAGGGGATCATGGTCAGTCTTACTCTGGGGATCATGTTAAGTCTTACTCTGGGGATCATGGTCAGTCTTACTCAGGGGATCATGGTCAGTCTTACTCGGGGGATCATGTTCAGTCTTACTCAGGGGATCATGTTCAGTCTTACTCAGGGGATCATGGTCAGTCTTACTCAGGGGATCATGTTCAGTCTTACTCAGGGGATCATGGTCAGTCTTACTCAGGGGATCATGGTCAGTCTTACTTAGGGGATCATGTTTAGGTTTACTCTGGGGATCATGTTCAGTTTTACTCAGGGGATCATGTTCAGTTGTACTCATGGTCAGTCTTACTCTGGGGATCATGTTCAGTTTTACTCAGGGGATCATGTTCAGTTGTACTCATGGTCAGTCTTACTCAGGGGATCATGTAAAGTTTTACTCAGGGGATCATGTTAAGTTTTACTCAGGGGATCATGTAAAGTTTACTCAGGGGATCATGGTCAGTCTTACTCAGGGGATCATGTTAAGTCTTACTCAGGGGACCATGGTCAGTCTTACTCAGGGGATCATGTTCAGTCTTACTCAGGGAATCATGTTAAGTTTTACTCGGGGGATCATGTTTAGGTTTACTCAGGGGATCATGTTAAGTTTTACTCAGGGGATCATGGTCAGTCTTACTTATGGGATCATGATCAGTTTTACTCAGGGGATCATGGTCAGTCTTACTCAGGGGATCATGGTCAGTCTTACTCAGGGGATCATGTAAAGTTTTACTCAGGGGATCATGTTCAGTCTTACTCAGGGGATCATGGTCAGTCTTACTCAGGGGATCATGTTTAGGTTTACTCAGGGGACCATGTTCAGTCTTACTCGGGGGATCATGGTCAGTCTTATTCAGGGGATCATGTAAAGTTTTACTCAGGGGATCATGTAAAGTTTTACTCAGGGGATCATGTAAAGTTTTACTCAGGGGATCATGGTCAGTCTTACTCAGGGGATCATGGTCAGTCTTACTCAGGGGATCATGGTCAGTCTTACTCAGGGGATCATGTTTAGGTTTACTCAGGGGATCATGTTAAGTTTTACTCAGGGGATCATGGTCAGTCTTACTCTGGGGATCATGTTCAGTTGTACTCATGATCAGTCTTACTCAGGAGATCATGTTCATGTTTACTCAGGGGATCATGTTAAGTTTTACTCAGGGGATCATGTAAAGTTTTACTCAGGGGATCATAGTCAGTCTTACTCAGGGGATCATGTTAAGTCTTACTCAGGGGATCATGTTTAGGTTTACTCAGGGGACCATGTTCAGTCTTACTCGGGGGATCATGGTCAGTCTTATTCAGGGGATCATGTAAAGTTTTACTCAGGGGATCATGTAAAGTTTTACTCAGGGGATCATGGTCAGTCTTACTCAGGGGATCATGGTCAGTCTTACTCAGGGGATCATGGTCAGTCTTACTCAGGGGATCATGTTTAGGTTTACTCAGGGGATCATGTTAAGTTTTACTCAGGGGATCATGGTCAGTCTTACTCTGGGGATCATGTTCAGTTGTACTCATGATCAGTCTTACTCAGGAGATCATGTTCATGTTTACTCAGGGGATCATGTTAAGTTTTACTCAGGAGATCATGTAAAGTTTTACTCAGGGGATCATGGTCAGTCTTACTCAGGGGATCATGTTAAGTCTTACTCAGGGGACCATGGTCAGTCTTACTCAGGGAATCATGTTAAGTTTTACTCAGGGGATCATGGTCAGTCTTACTCTGGGGATCATGTTCAGTTGTACTCATGATCAGTCTTACTCAGGGGATCATGGTCAGTCTTACTCAGGGGATCATGGTCAGTTTTACTCAGGGGATCATGTAAAGTTTTACTCAGGGGATCATGTTAAGTCTTACTCAGGGGATCATGGTCACAGGGGATCATGTTCAGTCTTACTCAGGGGATCATGTTCAGTCTTACTCAGGGGATCATGTAAAGTTTTACTCAGGGGATCATGTTCAGTTTTACTCAGGGGATCATGTTCAGTCTTACTCAGGGGATCATGTTCAGTCTTACTCAGGGGATCATGTAAAGTTTTACTCAGGGGATCATGTAAAGTTTTACTCAGGGGATCATGTTAAGTCTTACTCAGGGGATCATGTAAAGTTTTACTCAGGGGATCATGTAAAGTTTTACTCAGGGGATCATGTAAAGTTTTACTCAGGGGATCATGTTAAGTTTTACTCAGGGGATCATGTTAAGTTTTACTCAGGGGATCATGGTCAGTCTTACTCAGGGGATCATGTAAAGTTTTACTCAGGGGATCATGTTAAGTTTTACTCAGGGGATCATGTTAAGTTTTACTCAGGGGATCATGGTCAGTCTTACTCAGGGGATCATGTTAAGTCTTACTCAGGGGATCATGTTCAGTCTTACTCAGGGGATCATGTTAAGTTTTACTCAGGGGATCATGGTCAGTCTTACTCAGGGGATCATGGTCAGTCTTACTCAGGGGATCATGTTCAGTCTTACTCAGGGGATCATGTTAAGTTTTACTCAGGGGATCATGTTCAGTCTTACTCAGGGGATCATGTTCAGTCTTACTCAGGGGATCATGGTCAGTTTTACTCAGGGGATCATGTAAAGTTTTACTCAGGGGATCATGTTAAGTTTTACTCAGGGGATCATGTTAAGTCTTACTCAGGGGATCATGTTAAGTTTTACTCAGGGGATCATGTAAAGTTTTACTCAGGGGATCATGTTAAGTTTTACTCAGGGGATCATGTTAAGTTTTACTCTGGGGATCATGTTAAGTCTTACTCAGGGGATCATGTAAAGTTTTACTCAGGGGATCATGTAAAGTTTTACTCGGGGGATCATGGTCAGTCTTACTCGGGGGATCATGGTCAGTCTTACTCAGGGGATCATGTAAAGTTTTACTCAGGGGATCATGGTCAGTCTTACTCAGGGGATCATGTTAAGTTTTACTCGGGGGATCATGGTCAGTCTTACTCAGGGGATCATGTTAAGTCTTACTCAGGGGATCATGGTCAGTCTTACTCATGGGATCATGATCAGTTTTACTCAGGGGATCATGTTCAGTTTTACTCAGGGGATCATGTTCAGTCTTACTCAGGGGATCATGTAAAGTTTTACTCAGGGGATCATGGTCAGTCTTACTCTGGGGATCATGTTAAGTCTTACTCAGGGGATCATGTCAGTTTTACTCAGGGGATCATGTAAAGTTTTACTCAGGGGATCATGTTAAGTTTTACTCAGGGGATCATGTTCAGTCTTACTCAGGGGATCATGTTAAGTTTTACTCAGGGGATCATGTTCAGTCTTACTCAGGGGATCATGGTCAGTCTTACTCAGGGGATCATGTTCAGTCTTACTCAGGGGATCATGTAAAGTTTTACTCAGGGGATCATGTAAAGTTTTACTCAGGGGATCATGTTAAGTCTTACTCAGGGGATCATGTTCAGTCTTACTCAGGGGATCATGTTAAGTTTTACTCAGGGGATCATGGTCAGTCTTACTCAGGGGATCATGTTTAGGTTTACTCAGGGGATCATGTTAAGTTTTACTCAGGGGATCATGTTAAGTCTTACTCAGGGGATCATGGTCAGTCTTACTCATGGGATCATGGTCAATTTTACTCAGGGGATCATGTTCAGTCTTACTCAGGGGATCATGTTAATGTTTACTCAGGGGATCATGTTAAGTCTTACTCAGGGGATCATGTTCAGTTTTACTCAGGGGATCATGTTCAGTCTTACTCAGGGGATCATGTTCAGTTTTACTCAGGGGATCATGTTAAGTCTTACTCAGGGGATCATGGTCAGTTTTTACTCAGGAGATCATGTTCAGTCTTACTCAGGGGATCATGTTCAGTTTTACTCAGGGGATCATGTTAAGTCTTACTCAGGGGATCATGGTCAGTTTTTACTCAGGAGATCATGTTCAGTCTTACTCAGGGGATCATGTTCAGTTTTACTCAGGGGACCATGTTCAGTCTTACTCAGGGGATCATGGTCAGTTTTTACTCAGGGGACCATGTTCAGTCTTACTCAGGGGATCATGTTCAGTTTTACTCAGGGGATCATGTTAAGTCTTACTCAGGGGATCATGGTCAGTTTTTACTCAGGAGATCATGTTCAGTCTTACTCAGGGTATAATTCTGTGTTTCCACATATTAGAGTTATTGTTTGTGATGTTAAAGGGACAATTCACTCAGGCTAATTCTTTTACATAACCAAGAAGCAAAATATGGCATAAATGTATTGTTCTACATTTCTTATGAAACATATAACATAAAATATTGACAAATTCCACGTCATTGTTTAATATTTTGATTAATATCGTTGAAATATCAAATCGTTGGATCAATAAGATTAAGCAGGTATAATATGGACGCTGTACCCATACCCGAGCCAAAGTCACGCACGTTAAACAAATAAACTACATAACCACTGAGAAGGTGATTAAATGATTTTTAGGTAAGACAATTCACCTAATAAGGTAAACACACTACTGTCAGAGCGATTTGAGCAGTTCTAGACAAAAGTTTCATTACTCCACGAGCAAGGGACAGGGTTCGGCATACAAGAAGTTTGACCACAATGTGTAATGGCGGACAGCGAGCGAGTTTAAACATATACACACGTGTCACAACCATGGGCTTTTCAGGCATATCACAGTAAAACCGACTGATCTAATTTCCATTAGAACTGTTTTTTTCCGATATATGTACAAATTTTAACGTTCTCTTAGACTGAATTGTCCCTTTAACAATTCTGTGTGTTTCCACATATTAGAGTAATTGTTTGTAATGTTAACAGACGGAACACTGAGATAACCTTTTGTATTACAGGTGTCAGTTTGTCCACGACTTTGCTGGGATATTGGCTGTGGTCCCAACTGAATCTCTTGTACACCCGATGTACCACCACACAAGCATTAATGATCACTTTGACCGCCTACTTAACAAGAAACTCATAGCTGTTGTAGAGGATAAAGTGAAGTTATTTACACAACCTCCAAAGTAGGGCAGAATATGAGGATGTAATGACACCGTTTGGTTACCATGTAATAGGGTGTAGAATACTGTATGTTTGGTTACCATGTAATAGGGTGTAGAATACTTTATGTTTGGTTACCGTGTAATAATGTATAGAATACTGTCTGTTTGATTACCATGTAATAATGTATAGAATACTGTTTGTGTGGACACGATGATAGACCACAATGGTATGTATAAGTGGTACATATGGTCATTCTACACCCACTGTGGGGATTACCTCTGTGATGATTTGTAAGAGATAGACCACAATGGTATGTATGAGTGGTACATATGGTCATTCTACACCCACTGTGGGGATTACCTCTGTGATGATTTGTAAGAGATGGATGTGATTAATACTGCCATGTGTGCACTTTCATTTTTACTGCTTTCAAAGCAGAAGTTTAAAGTACAGTACTCGAAAAAGCAGATACAAGTGTGAAGCATTTTTACTTTTCTGTTGTATCAACTGGGTAAAAGGAAAATATTGTTAAACAATATACACAGATGTTGGGACATTCTTGCCTACATTAAACATGTTTTACTGTGAATTCAGTTACATTTTGTGCTGGATTGTTGGATTTATGAGGCTATAATTCAGTGAGTTTTTATTAAAGAATCAGTACATTGCTGAATCCTCAACATTCAGCAATGTTCATCTGAGGGTTTTCATTATGTAACTGTTTATTCTAAATTTTAAATTTTTCATTTTCAAACTGATTTTTTCATATCAATTAATGCAAGATGTAAATGACAAATTGTTGTGAAATATAGCTCTTATAGTAACTTGCAAGAGTTTGAACCTTTTGTATTTGATTGTAGCTAATGATCTGTGATGTCAGTTTAATTGTCACAAAGTAATTACTGTAGGAAACATTTATCACTAGAGGTCTGTTTTAGATTTGGTTTTCCATTGCCATGATATCACAAGATTTGACGAGGAAACAAAGGGAGAAAGCAGGCCATTTATACCACGCTATGTTGGATGAAATAATCATGTAAATGATTCTTGTGTTGGTTTACATATAAATCATGAAAGGATAACAGTATGTAGAGCATGGTTGTGTATCTATAACTGAGTATTATCTCCCTTTACCTGTGTGATGTGGCCAGTAGTCATCCTTAACTACATGTTTGTAAAACATACTTTTTTGAGTTAAATTGAAAAAGCAAGCTTTACACTGAATCACATTGATTTGAAATTCTTTTCTCACTAACCATTAACATTTCTTGTATTAATGTTTGATCATGATAATTTGGACTTCATGTAACTGTAAAAGTTTTTAATTAAGTGCTTTTCTAACTGTTGATCATCCTTTAATGATATGTTAATCTCATCAATTTGAATTTTAAATATTTTTTTTGTATAAAGGTTTCAGTTATGTATTTATCACATTAGAAACAATTGCATTCTGCTTTTCCTCCCTCATACCTATTCGTTATAGAGAAATGCTGTTACTCAATCTGATTTGAACTTAAATATATGTTACCATTTTAAAGTGAATTAGCATTTCTGGTCAATTGCAATGTTTGCTAAGATATTTTTTCTGAATAATGCAATGTATGGTTCATCAATCGTTAACATTCATTTGTATCAAGTTTGAAGTTCTGCATTTTTTATGTGATATGTGTTGAATGGTTTGGAATATTCCATTTCTTAGAATTCTTGTCATGTTTGAAAATCAAACAATTGTGTTATCTCTTTAGTAGGACAGATATGATAGCATATTATTATAGCATATATGTTTTGTAATAGGTCGTAAGCAGAGTCGATCATGATGCTGAAAGTTTGTCACAAGACAATGGATATCAGACATTTTGGAGTGTAAGATAATTGATATTAGGAACCAAAGGTGGCTTTACCGCCAAAAATGGCAGTTGTATCTATTGGAGAAGTTAAACTGAAATTGTATCATTTTATAAGGTAATGGGTATTGAGAACTTCCTGCACACATTACGCGTGCACAAACCTGACAACATATTTATCTGCATACACAGAAATATAAAGAGTTAGTAGCACTGTCTATCAAATTACTTTGATATTGAACTGAAACTTTTGTGTCAATTTTATCGTACAAATATGACTTCGTCTTGGAGATTATCAATATTCATCACTATTAATTTGTAGATTTATCCAGGGAAGAAATATCATGATTGTATATGCAGGACATATTGTTTCCTTAGAATATCAACCTAATTGTTGTAGTCTCTCCAAGGTGATACTTGTTGGTCATTAAAACCGCTGACCAAGAGTCATGAATATGTAAATACCACTTTGAGTGCTGTTGATTATGATGGTTGTATGGGTGTGTAGCCTTTCTGTGGGGCGACATTGGTTAAGCCCAGGGCGATATATGATTATGCCCTCCAAACACAGACTGAACACATTTTGCCCAGGGCGACATATGTTTAAGCCCTTAGTCCTCCATATTTAGATGAGGATAATCATGTTATAACTTGGATCAGTGCTTTGTTTTCATTCATATGTGTTATAAGTAAATTATCTTTGTATCTTTTGCTCCTCTTTGTGTTTTATTCTGCACTCCACTGAATAGTAGTGACTTTATATGGGACCTTGATTATCAGAAAGAAATGAAATAGAATATACAGGATGTAGAAGACTAGATAAAGAGCTTCATAGTGAACTGTCAGGTGAACATTGCAATGGCTGTAAAACAGACGAGCCAAGCTGATGAATAATGTATTGGTTTGAGTGATGATGCACCAGATTTGTAGCAAATAAAAAGTAACCTTCACTACTACAAGGACCACTACAAGGGCATCCTTATGAAGATATTTATGGTAGGACTCAACTCGTTGGACCACTGGAACAAACTGGCAAGAGGACAATGGGAAGACTGAAGTCAGTTAACCGATATGGATATATCTAGAGGACATGATTCCTTAACATCGACTGATATATTGACTGAACATTCCTTTGCATCATCATGAAGACGGTATAATCTTCATCCCTGAACAAACCTCGGTCATGGAGACGGAATAATCTTCATCCCTGAACAAAACTCACACATGGAGACAGTATAATCTTCATCCCTGAACAAACCTCAGACATGGAGACAGTGCAATCTTCATCCCTGAACAACCCTCGGTCATGAAGACGGTATAAACTTCATCCCCGAACAAACCTCGTTCCTGGAGTCGGTATAACCTTCATCCCTGAACATACCTTGGTCATGGAGACGGTATAATCTTCATCCCTGAACATACCTCGGTCATGGAGACGGTATAATCTTCATCCCTGAACATACCTCGGTCATGGAGACAGTGCAATCTTTATCCTTTAACATACCTATGTCATGGAGACGGTATCATCTTCATCCCTGAACATACCTCGGTCATGGAGACAGAACAATCTTCATCCCTGAACATACCTCGGACATAGAGACGGTATAATCTTCATCCCTGAACATATCTCGGTCATGGAGACAGTGCAATCTTTATCCTTTAACATACCTATGTCATGGAGACGGTATCATCTTCATCCCTGAACATACCTCGGTCATGGAGACAGTACAATCTTCATCCCTGAACATATCTCGGTCATGGAGACAGTGCAATCTTTATCTTAACATACCTATGTCATGGAGACGGTATCATCTTCATCCCTGAACATACCTCGGTCATGGAGACAGAACAATCTTCATCCCTGAACATACCTCGGACATAGAGACGGTATAATCTTCATCCTTGAACATATCTCGGTCACGGAAACGGTATAATCTTCACCCCTGAACATATATCGGTCAGTGAGACGGTGTAATTTTCATCCCTGAACATAGAGACGGTATACTCTTCACCCCTGAATATATCTCGGACAAGGATTCGGTATAATTTTCATCCCTGAACATACCTCGATCATGGAGACAGTATAAATGTTCAACCCTGAACATACCTCGGTCATAGAGACGGTACAATCTTCATCCATGAACATACCCCGGACATAGAGACGGTACAATCTTCACACTGAACATACCTCGGTCATGGAGACGATATAATCTTCACCCCTGAACAAACCTCGGTCATAGAGACGGTACAATCTTCACCCCTGAACAAACCTCGGTCATGGAGACGGTATAATCTTCAGCCCTGAACATACCTCGATCATGGAGACAGTATAATCTTCATTCCTGAACATACCTCGGTCATGGAGACGGTATAATCTTCAACCCTGAACATACCTCGGTCATGTAGACAGTACAATCTTCAACCCTTAACATACCTCGGTCATAGAGACTGTGTGATCTTCACCCATGAACATACCACAGTCACGGAGACAGTAAAATCTTCATCCTTGAACATACCTCGGTCATGGAGACGGTATTTATCTTCACCCGTGAACATAACTCGGTCACAGAGACTGTGTGATCTTCCCCCTTGATCATACGTCGGTCCTGGAGACAACGTGTTCTTCAACCTCGAGCAGACAGCTGCTGTGGACCCTGAACACACTTTTGCCATCAGTCTTAATTACGATGCCTAAACACATTACAACAGACCTACAGTACAGCCGGCTACGAAGAGCCCACCTACTTTTAATAAATACGAAAAGCTTGCCTGAATGGTGTTTTTGTTGATGGGATGCCACTAGCCTGCATGGGTCCTTACAAAGATTTTTACGGTAGGACTCAACTCATCAGAGGACTGGAACAAACTGGCAAGAGGACAATGGGAAGACCTAGTCAGTTATCCGATGTGGATAGAGGACATGATTCCTTAACATCGACTGAAGTCTTCTGTAAAGGACAGCATTGATATAGAATTTTCAATGGATATCGGATATCACAGGTGAGTAGATAATGTTTTTATACTTTTGTGATTTCTGCCCCGATTTGTCGAGATTAACCGAAGAAAAAACAAACAAAAGATCGACTGAAGTTTAGGCTTAAGTTAGCATTTCGTTTCGAGAGATCGAGGCCTGATTGTTCGATTCATCTTGTCCTCACATTATGAGGCGTAATGAACGTAGCTACATGGTCCATATCATCTATTAGGACACGATCTTATTATAATTCTCCCTTTCTGATGAATTTTTAGGTCATTTGACCCGAAGGGTCAGGATGACCTATTGTCATCATGCACCGTCCGTCGTCGTGCGCCATCTGCCGTGCGTAAATTTTTCATTCAAACGACTTCTTCTCAAAAACAGATCTTCGTTCAAGGTCACCGGGTGAAATAGGCAAAAACTTTAAACAACTTCTTCTCAAAAACCTGAAGGCTCAGGGTTCTGATATTAAGCCTGTGGCATGTTGGGATGAATGGCTACCAAGTTTGTTCTAATGAATGACATTGATCTTCATTCAATGTCACAGGGATTAAATAGGCTAAAATCTTTAAAACAACTTATTATGAATAACTAATAGGCCTAGAGACCTCATATTGGGCCTACAGCATGCTGGAATGCTTCATTCATTCAAGGTCACATGGGTCAAAAAGGCTAAAGTCTTCAAACGACTTCTTCCCAAGAACCAGAAGGCCCAGGGTACTGATATTTGGCATGTACCATGCTGGGATGAAGGGCTACCAATATCAAATGAATGACCTTGACCTTCATTCAAGGTCACAGGGGTCAAATAGGCCAAAATATTTAAAAGACTTCTTGTAAATAAGTAAGAGGCCTAGAGACCTGATATTGGGCCTGTGACATGCTTGGACGAATGGCTACCAAGCGACGACGCCCCATCCCAACAGCTTTGACAATGCATAATCTAGATTCCAGATGTGTATACACGCCTTCCATCATACAATTACCTTGGTTCTCATGATCACCGGAACCCTATACTTTGGTAATCCTATCGGCAATCTCTGTAATTATGGGATATTTAATCGCCGGTATTCAAACAAATATTGATAGAATATAAAGATTCTGCTTCAGGCATGCGCGACAGTTTTACAAAATGTCAGCTAACAGCTCAGAAGATTATTCAGCATAAGGACAAAGATCCTTGATCAACGTAATATTCTACGACCGTATCTGATTAAATAGAACTATATTTTACCAATATCAAATATTTACAGTTATAGAAATATTCATCCTATTGTAAATACATGTAGATATCAAAGTGTCCAATAGAAAAAAAATGAGGGAAATGGCCACGATATTTTGTCTGTCGACTGAGTCAAGCACACGCATGTTTTATGCATCAAAACTATTAATTTTCATCACAATGGATGATAGTAATACAGAAACTGTAAACTTACGCTTAATCAGTGATTTAAATTTCCTATCAAGATATTTGGACTGAGAAATCGAGTGCTCTGCAAGAAAACATCTCTATAATTGTAGAGTTTATAAGTACAAATGGGGCTATTGTTGAAAATAAAATAAGTTAAAAAGTAAAAAATGATACTTTGCCATAATAAATATCAAATCAATGTAAAACAGAATAGATATACATATCATTATTTGGGAAAATATTAAATTTTAAAATAACTTTTTTTCATCATTTTTAAATATTAAATAATGACATAACTTTTACGTGTACGAGATGAAATAAATTTAAGATTTGTTTTTTAATATAGACAATAAAAGGTAAAACTGGTAAATAATGGTTTCTTAAAATGAAATGAAAATGGAAATATATTTTATAAATTTCCACTTTTATAAATCACTTTCTTTTTAATTATGTTTGATATTTCAAGTCATTTTTAATTGATACCTCGTAATGATTTTTTAAAGATTATTGGAGAAGTGCATGCATTTGTTTGATTATTTTAACAGCTGTTTTTCATGAAAAGGAAAACGATATATAGATGTTAATTGTGGCTAAGCAATACAGTGATTATTTATTTCTATTGTATATATTTTTACCAATTATATAATTCTGTGCTGATTTTAATGGTTGTCGCATGTAACCTCCGGTTTGAAAATGAAGAAAATGGCTCATTTATAATTTGCTAGAATTTAGACCTTGATAGGTATGGTTATACATTACTGTAAATTGTAATCATTGTTGGGTAGGCGTAACAACTAACATTATTGATAGCCACTAAAAGGTAATATTAAACAAATGGAAGTTAATACCTTTATACCAACTATAATGAGAATACAACAAGGCAGGAGTATCACTCTGGGCCATTTTACGGCCACTCAGTGATAAGCAAAATATTATGCATGAAGATACATTAGGGTCAGCTGCATATTGTATGCTATTCAGAATATCCGATTTTTCTGCGCTCATGGTAATTTCAGAGGTCAAAGGTCAAAGGGCGAAAATTCACATTTTCATTGTTTTAGTCCTAATTGATAAAATATTAGAATTGAGATATCATTTTTTGCAGATTTTGCGTGTAAATATTGGATTTGTGAAGTTCAGTTCAGAAAACTGATGAAAAAAAGTAGGTCTTAGTGACCTAGTTAAGCATTTATTCTATTTTAGCATTAAAAACTTTAATATTTTTGCTGAAAACTAGGATTTTTCAAAGAGTTGATAGCTTGAAATCGAGTTTTAGTACTGCACAAGGATCTTGACATAACCTGCTAAAGATGATTACATACTAGGGTCACACTGGCTAGGTCACGTGCATAAATTAGGTCATATTCAAATGAATGGTATCATCTGTCCACTAAGCAAATGTTATTTTCCCATGTTTAAAACAGGATTTTAAATTATTAAGACTTGTTTTATGAGCTTAATTTCAAGCAACGCCTTCACTGAGGTAGAATGTTATAATTATGATTGTTGAAAAATACTTAAAACCTGTATTATCAGTATCTGTTCGGGTGAGTAATACTTCAGACATAGACTTATCAGTATTTGTTCGCGTGAGTAATACTTCAAACCTAGAATTATCATTATTTGTTCGCGTGAGTAATACTTCAAACCTAGACCTAGAATTATCATTATTTGTTCGCGTGAGTAATACTTCAAACCTAGAAATATCAGTATTTGATCGCGTGAGATATACTTCAAACCTAGAATTATCAGTATTTGTTCGCGTGAGTAATACTTCAAACCTAGAATTATCATTATTTGTTCGCGTGAGTAATATTTCAAACCTAGACCTAGAATTATCATTATTTGTTCGCGTGAGTAATACTTCAAACCTAGAAATATCAGTATTTGATCGCGTGAGATATACTTCAAACCTAGAATTATCAGTATTTGTTCGCGTGAGTAATACTTCAAACCTAGAATTATCAGTATTTGTTCGCGTGAGATATACTTCAAACCTAGAATTATCATTATTTGTTCGCGTGAGTAATACTTCAAACCTAGAATTATCAGTATTTGTTCGCGTGAGTAATACTTCAAACCTAGAATTATCATTATTTGTTCGCGTGAGTAATACTTCAAACCTAGAATTATCAGTATTTGTTCGCGTGAGTAATACTTCAAACCTAGAACTATCAGTATTTGTTCGCGTGAGTAATACTTCAAACATAGAATTATCATTATTTGTTCGCGTGAGTAATACTTCAAACCTAGAATTATCAGTATTTGTTCGCGTGAGTAATACTTCAAACCTAGAATTATCAGTATTTGTTCTCGTGAGTAATACTTCAAACCTAAAATTTTCAGTATTTGTTCGCGTGAATATTTTTTATTTGATTATTTAATAATTCAATTAAGAATTAACAGTATTTGTTCGTGGCTTAATGCCGTTCACATATCACTTATTTTTTGCAGTCTGTACACTTGTTCAACATATCTGAAAATGAACTTTGACTGAACATTGGCTGAACTTCGTATCAAAGTGCTTGTGGTGGTGCTTTTTTATTGTTTTACCTCGTTGTAGCTGCGGTTGTCCCTTAGTAGATAACTTTACTACTCAAAATACCTCGTGGCTCCACCATTGCCCTCAGATGGAGGAGATGATACACTAGATTTGTTGTACGGCGGATGAAGCCGAAAATGTTTATCAAAATGGTTATCAAATATTCTTGTGACAAGGTCTCAGAATAGTCTACATTTACAATTTGGCTACAGAGAGTTTTATTATAGTATCGCCATTGACTATTGTTGTATGATGGACATCGTAACCCCATCAGAAATAGTTACATCTTGGTATTAGTTTGACAGGTCCTGTATTCATGTTATCTGCCAAAGGTTTCGTTTTCACTCCCCTGATTATTCAGATGTATCGCTTTGTTTTTATTATTTTAGTTCTGTATTACATAAGGTTCATCGCAATCTGATTAAAATACAGATCCTTATAACCACTCCGTTAAATAAAGGATCTGACAATATCCCATAGTGGGTCACGTCCAGATGACCTTTATACCACGTGGTCTTCATATCAGATACATTGTCTACACTTGTCACATCAATTGGAAACGATATTTCGTCCCAGTATACATATACAATTAGCTTTGTTGTGCTCTTTGGGCGAGATGACTACGTAAACCAAAATAAGTCTAATAGTTTTTTCAAACTATTTCGTCCCCAGAAATTCACTGTCAAAATTTTGCAAGTAGCAATTTGATTGGCCATTTCCAAAGGTCACCTGGACATGACCCTTAATGGGATTTTCTCAGATCCTCTTATCAAACGTAGTGATAATAAGGATCTGTATTTTAATCAGATTGAGTTCATCGTTACTCTTGTATGTCCTTCTTTCATCCATTTTCGGATTTCTTTTTAGCATTGAGAAAAAATGGATATTATAAGTCTCTTTCATATATGGATATGAAGGATAGGGATATTCTACCCGAGGATCACAAAATGTAGTTAACCCTGAGGCTTGCCGAGGGAGGGTTTTATAACATTAACAAGATGGCCCACAGGCCGCCATCTTTTATTTTGATAGTTAAAGATTGTAACCGCTATTTCTCAGAACGTACAGGTGGGATCTGTCTCAAATTTCATATGTAGGTAGGGGACTACGCATATTGCATTTTGAGTCAATTAGAGATTTTGATAGTTGAAGTTTTGTTACCGCTATTTCACAGAATGTATTGAAGAGATTGGTCTCAAATTTCATATTTATATGCTCAACATAGGCCTTAGTTGTGCATATGGCCTTCAGGGGCTGACAGGCTGCCATCTTGTATTTTGATAGTTGGAGTTTGAAAAACAGGGAAAAGATACCTCTTCCCATTGTCAGACATAGATCGTTCTTTCGTGGGTGTCAAGATCCTCGGATATCTTGTTTCTAAAGACTGGCTTTTCATAAAAATTGTAGCCTATGAGATAGTACGTGTGGGATTAAATTTAGAGTCAAAGGTATACTACAAATGTCAATATTAGTAAAAAATATATCATATTTCACCGATGTTTGGTTTTTGGATATTAGTGTTAGGGTTGTTAGGTTAAGTTCCAGGTCACTTGTCGGCACATTTTGTAATTGGCTTCTACCAAAATACATTTTTTATAAACTTCAAATACATAGTCATTCTCGTAGAGGATGTGGATGTCGTTGTATACGTAATTATCGTTTCTATATTGCGCTATTGAATGGTTTGTAAAATCAAAATCCCTCCTCATTGTACATTCATAAAAATAATAACACAAATTTTAAAGTGAAATATAATTGATATACAATGTAGAACTTATTATGTACGAATTAATACTGATGGACAAACATTTATTCTAGCACTTCAGCTAAACAGAATATACAACATTTATATAAAGTTGTTATACTTCATCATTACTAGACTCTTCCTACTATAACGTATGTGCTCCACCTCAGTATCCGGAGGATCAGAAGAGTTTGAGCTTAAATCTTCTTTCTTACTTATCGTGTTCGATATTTGGTAGACATCCACAGAGTTGTTAATGAGAGACTAATTCTCATTGACAGTATCACAGCTGATCAGCTTGGATAAACTATCGTTGTTTAAGGCACATCTATGTATGCAATACAAATACACATTACCTACATCTATACACAAGTCAGTTCCCACAATGTGATGCCAGTAAACAGCCTTAAACCATCTTCTTATGTTCTACTAAGTCACCTCAGCTATGTTGTCAATGATCGAATGATGTGAACGAAAGTTTTAAGGCTGCCATCACAATGATTCTATAAATAGATATTCCACTAAACATCCCTCGCACACTACGTCCCGTTATCAGCAAAAAAGGTTAATAACTAATAATTTATGAAAAGTTCATCTTGGATAATCGGGTATCTTATAAGGCCGTTCCATATACATTTCGTACCCCATCGGTACAAAAACGGGTTTACTGCGTCCGATCGCACTCCTTGGTCGTACGTAAATATACTTGTCTTTCAGACTTCTTCTATTGTCGTACTCGATGACCCTGAGGGGTAAGTTCCTGGTCAGTGATCTCCCTCCCTCGGACACCAGGTATCCCGGACGCCCGGTCGGTTCTGTGTGGACGACGATCGGTTTAGGGCGGGCTTTGGGGACGTATATGTACTGCGGCTCCTGAAACAGAGATCAACATTGCAACACCAACACTATACTTGACCGTAGTGCTAATTGTTGAAGGGTCTGCCGACGGGGAGAATTACTCGGAAAGATGCCTTTTTCAACAATCTCGTTCAGGCAGCTTGTATACACACTTAAACGTCTGTATCAGTAAGACTTGTGTGCATCGACCATAGGAAGTGGTACATCATTCTTAGACTCTTACTATAAACAGCCATCATAATGATAAGGAGGTTTTTTTTAAGGAATCCATATAAATCAAAAGTATAGTGAAATAAAACTTTTATAGAAACCGGAAGTTCACTGGATAATGTCGATCACAGTTAAACGTGCTCGATAAAGGTATATTTGTTTGGTTATATAGACGACTATTCGTTATAAGTATATCACTGGCGAATCGACGAATACACATTATTTACTCTAATTATGTAAACCTATAACCCAGATATTGACATTCAATATATACACAAAATACTTTTATGAAGCAACAATATATCGGTATTATCTAAAACTAATATGATTTGTATTGAATTCGCAATGAACATCACGTAGGAAATATCAGTCATTCTAAAATCTATTCACTATTTGGAAGCCGTAGTAATAATGTATTTGGATACTAAATAATAGGTGCCAATCTACGAATTGAAATGCAAGTGGCCTATTTTCAGTTGAAGGTAGTTATTTTTCAACCCATAGCCAAAGTTAAGGTTGATAGCATACCCAACCTAAATTAATTTGTTTTGTGTTTAACATTATTAGTTATATAGTCAGTTACTGACCCCCTATAAAGGCATAGAGGGTCAGTAAGATTTATAGGGGGCGAGGGCGTAGCCCGAGCCTCCTATACTTCTTACTGACCCTCTATGCCTTTATAGGGGGTCAGTAACTGACTATATAACGAATTTATCGCATCGAGGACCATTTATTTGTTTCATTAGTTCTTTGTTTCCTATTTGTTTGGTAAAAAATCTGAAATCAAACTTGAACCATGCTGGCGAATGATAACAATTAACAAACAATCGTCGCTTTTAAAATAATTGGCCTAGGCTACATATTATTTATGTATTTCTTTCCGTAATCTGCAAATATACTGTATAAGGAACCAACAGAATAATACTGAATAATTCATAAATCAACAATAATTTTGACATTCCTATGTGCACAGTAGGCCTACAAAAATATATGTAACCTCAATACGACACCAGACCGTCTGTATATTGAAAGCATCACTAACAAAAGTGACACAAACATCCATCCAACATTTTAAGCACAATCTCCTTGATCATCTCTGCATTCGCCCTCGCCCCCTATAAATCTTACTGACCCTCTATGCCTTTATAGGGGGTCAGTAATTGCGGCCACTTAACACTGACCAGGTGATATGATACATGATTCATAAGGCTTACCGTCCTATTATCTAATGTAGGGTAATGTAAGGACGACCTCTCATGTACGTTTACAATGTAGGGTAATGTAAGGACGACCTCCCATGTACGTTTACAATGTAGGGTAATGTAAGGACGACCTCTCATGTACGTTTACAATGTAGGGTAATGTAAGGACGACCTCTCATGTACGTTTACAATGTAGGGTAATGTAAGGACGACCTCTCATGTACGTTTACAATGTAGGGTAATGTAAGGACGACCTCTCATGTACGTTTACAATGTAGGGTAATGTAAGGACGACCTCTCATGTATACAATGTAGGGTAATGTAAGGACGACCTCTCATGTACGTTTACAATGTAGGGTAATGTAAGGACGACCTCCCATGTACGTTTACAATGTAGGGTAATGTAAGGACGACCTCTCATGTACGTTTACAATGTAGGGTAATGTAAGGACGACCTCTCATGTACGTTTACAATGTAGGGTAATGTAAGGACGACCTCCATGTACGTTTACATGTAGGTAATGTAGGAGACCCTCATGTACGTTTACAATGTAGGGTAATGTAAGGACGACCTCCATGTACGTTTACAATGTAGGGTAATGTAAGGACGACCTCCTGTACGTTTACATGAGGTACGTTTTACAATGTAGGGTAATGTAAGGACGACCTCCCATGTACGTTTATCATGTAGGAATGTAGACGACCTCATGTACGTTTACAATGTAGGGTATGTAATGTAGGATACATGTAGTTTACAATGTAGGGTAATGTAAGGACGACCTCTCATGTACGTTTACAATGTAGGTAATGTAAGGACGACCTCCATGTACGTTTACAATGTAGGGTAATGTAAGGACGACCTCCCATGTACGTTTACAATGTAGGGTAATGTAAGGACGACCTCCCATGTACGTTTACAATGTAGGGTAATGTAAGGACGACCTCCCATGTACGTTTACAATGTAGGGTAATGTAAGGACGACCTCCCATGTACGTTTACAATGTAGAGTAATGTAAGGACGACCTCCCATGTACGTTTACAATGTAAGGTAATGTAAGGACGACCTCCCATGTACGTTTACAATGTAGGGTAATGTAAGGACGACCTCCCATGTACGTTTACAATGTAGAGTAATGTAAGGACGACCTCCCATGTACGTTTACAATGTAGAGTAATGTAAGGACGACCTCCCATGTACGTTTACAATGTAGGGTAATGTAAGGACGACCTCCCATGTACGTTTACAATGTAAGGTAATGTAAGGACGACCTCACATGTACGTTTACAATGTAGGGTAATGTAAGGACGACCTCTCATGTACGTTTACAATGTAGGGTAATGTAAGGACGACCTCCCATGTACGTTTACAATGTAGGGTAATGTAAGGACGACCTCCCATGTACGTTTACAATGTGTTGCATGTATGACATTTTGCTGTATGATCGTGTTGTGTTTCTTTGTAGTAACCCGTTGGTGGGACACTCTCCCTTTGCCATCAACATTACCAAACACACGTTCACGTCACATTATACTTACCACGGGCAAACCAGTCGTCCCACACTCTATATGATGAGTGCTAAGCGGGAACATTCCACTTTTATAGACTATAGTCAGTTAAGTAGGTTGAAAGTAATATTGGTTTTAAAGTCCATAGCCTTCATTATGATAACATAGAACAAGTAGCTGAATCACGGAGAATAATTATTTTCTGCGAGTTTGCAATGTTCAGCCCTTTGTTAAACATGATGACGAAGGCTATGAGATGGAATTTTAAACTTCTTTCAAACTGAAATAGAGTAATGACCGTCTCTAAGAATAAATACACGCATTTCGTTTATAAAATTAATTGGTAAAACGAGTTTCTTGTATATACCATGTTTAAGACAATGTTAGTGTTGTGGGGTGTAAGACTATAAAGGAATTATAAAAAGTCGTTAATGACTTCTGTTTGATCATTATAGTGAAGTAAAGCTAACCAGTCGGTGAACGTATCGGGTTTCAGTGGCTTAAACAGACGTGATCTTTTAGTGTTACATTCAATAGATCCAAACGGGAATCTTTTCATGTATTCAATAAAGAAAACTATTTTCGTCCAGCTTTAGTCAACAATGTCACGGAAATCCAAGGAGAAGAAATATGAGAACCTGTTAGACTTTTTATCTTTATACTATGTCTTCACCATAACTTGATATGCATAAGGTCAGTAAAAGCAAAAATAGAAATCTAGCAACCATTAAAAAGGGATAAAATACAGCACATTAAGTTACAAGTGGTCGGGCATTGAAAAAGTATATTTGGAGGTCAAATAGTGAAAAATAGCTCAATGAATGTTTGACGAAGCTATAGCACAGCGGGTATCATCGTAGAGAATACATTACGTTTCGTGGACGGTGATCTTCAGGGTCACACACAAAAGTAAATAACCAGTCGTATGTACTAATGTAGTCTCTGTATATTGTTTAATTAATGTTAAAGTTATTTGTGCCGTATTTTTCATACTCACGAATCAATATGAGCTTTTAATATGTTATTCATTACCGAAAATAATCATCATTTTGAGAATTACACTACTTTCAATCCATAGGTTTTTATTTTACAAGCACATATAAGAGCTGAAAATGATTTTTGGCAGTACTGCCAAAAATCATGATATTTACATCTATAGTGAATTGAAATGAGTACATACAGTCAGACCATGAAGCCAAATTGTGGTCTACAATTTCATTTCACATTTTTACAGAGTTATTAGTAATTGTAAACGCATAAACATTTATTTTAAACATAACGCATAAAATACAACTTTACAGTATATAATGTATGTGTTGTAGCTAATATTTATAATGCATCTGAAGTCATTTGAATGACACTCACAGCTTAATTCATCAAACCTTGTGGTTTTCAATAGATTAATGAAGAAAAAATAACATGTCAAAAATTTTGTCCAGTTACGGCACATATAACTTTAAGGGAAACATCTGGTGGCCAGTCAGATGTTAAACTGGACATTTGGTAGTAATGGAATGACCTATGACAATTGAATGTGTACGCAGCAGAGGTGCCAATCTCCGTATCATATATGCTTTGTGTGATCACATGCATAATAACACGTTCACATCATTAGCCGTTTGTTAGGTATGTACAGAGGTCGTTGTATTGATTGACAACTTGTTGACAGATATTTCTACACTTTCCGCTCCAACAACAACCGTCATGCTTTGTTTATACACGGATCGATATAAGTATATGCGTACAAGCGTAACGGCATGGATCACTGATTTTACACATGGTTACAGGTATCAATTCTACCTGACAACTAAATAGATCCTGTATCATTTGTTGTAACGAATTACATAGAGCTTGCAAAGAATTTCATACATTTCCATACATTAACCTGTATTTCTCCATACACGGTACCAATATATAGACGTAAGTAAAATATAACAAAATGCTTTTAACTTTTCAACCAGTATGGTTTCAAGCATTGTCAATATTGTCGATTGAATTCTAGCAAGATCGGATTTGAAAGAATTACGAGTTCCGGTTTTACGGTAAAGGAATATTTACGTCGTAAACCTTTTTAAGGGAATGAGTATGTTAGATCCCCTAGCAGACAAGCAGTGTATACGTACCTCTGATTTTTGGGTTGGGGTATTGGGTCCCCTAGTGGACGGGCGGTATATACGTACCTCTGATTTTTGGGTTGGGGTATTGGGTCCCCTAGTGGACGGGCGGTATATACGTACCTCTGATTTTTGGGTTGGGGTATTGGGTCCCCTAGTGGACGGGCGGTCGGTATATACGTACCTCTGATTTTTGGGTTGGGGTATTGGGTCCCCTAGTGGACGGGCGGTATATACGTACCTCTGATTTTTGGGTTGGGGTATTGGGTCCCCTAGTGGACGGGCGGTATATACGTACCTCTGATTTTTGGGTTGGGGTATTGGGTCCCCTAGTGGACGGGCGGTATATACGTACCTCTGATTTTTGGGGTGGGGTATTTGGTCCCCTAGTGCACGGGCGGTATATACGTACCTCTATTTTGGGGGTGGGGGTGTTTGGTCCCCTGGTAGACGATCAGTATATACGTATCGCTATTTTTGGCGTGGGGGTGTTGGTGTCCCCTGGTGGACGGGCGGTATATACGTACCTCTATTTTTGGAGGTTGGGGTGTTGGGTCCCCTGGTGGACGCGCGGTGTATACGTGTACGTACCTCTATTTTCGGGGGTGAGGGTGTTGGGTCCCCTGGTGGACGGGCGGTGTATACATATCTCTATTTTTGTGCGTGGGGGTGTTGGGTCCCCTGGTGGACGCGCGGTATATACGTACCTCTATTTTGGGGATGGGGGTGTTGGGTCCCCTGGTGGACGCGCGGTATATACGTACCTCTATTTTTGGGGATGGGGGTGTTGGTGTCCGTGGTGGAGATGGAGGAGGAATCACCACGATAGGGGACGGTTCCTTGGGTTTCGGAGTCTTCTGGGGTCTACTCTGAGTGTAGGCTTGACGCGTGGGTACTCTGGTTTGTGTATACGCATCCCTAGTCGGAATCTTCCTTGGGGGTGGGGCTGTGTAATTTGTCGTCATCTGTACCCCAACATGTCGGACCTTCTTAGGTGGAGGTGGAACGGGTTTTCGCCTCACAATAACTGGCTCAGAATAATTTTCGTCCGACATTCGATAATCACAGAAAATCTTTCCGTCCTTTTCATACCGTCCCACCTCAACAAGCCCTGGAGATTGGGTATGATACCCTCCGGACTTGACCAAGGCAGATTGTGGTCTGCGCGTACTTTCACGTGACCGTCCATACACGTAATCCTCAACCCAAGCCTCTTTATCGGTCAGAACGTCATCACGAATGACGTAACGGCGTTCATCGTCCGTAAATCCGTCCGAGTAGTAATAGTTCCGGTTTTGTGACCGGACACTATTTTGCCTAGAAGTCCGTCGTTGTCCACTTCGAGACATATTGTCTGTTTTCACTAATCACCAAACAAATTCCAGAAAGTGTCTTGACGATTTACATTGTTACCACACCTATCCACTAGCTGCCTGTTGGTACGATCCACAGCTTTAATATCCGTCGGCTGTCACTAAGGTATGGCCTATTACCACTGTTGACCTGTGTATTTCAGCCGAGAAATGTTCAATATTTGGTTAAGTATTTTCGCGTTCTTCACTAGTGGTGTGTTTGTGTGCCACCAGATCGATCAGAGTGCCGTACGGCTCTGGTACCCGGGTTATACACAATACTTTCTCGTCTTAAGCCATAACGGTTGAGGATAAATTTGGATTACTGTCAATGGAAACAGCCCGGTGATATCCGAAAGTGTATATTGTTATGTATACAACTAATTATATAGTATAAGTAGCCGACAATGCCCTTGATATTGTATATGGAAAGTGGTGTTAAGATATGGGCGGTATGTAGTATGTGTACTAAGCTGAATATCCTTTACCATATTGTAATATCGCGCTAGGTGAATTACTCAGGGAAAACGCACCATTGGTATTTGAACATTGTAAACATATTTCCTTATTCAAAATTCCCAACCATTGAAAGTCATATTGTTGATTAAGAATATTTTGGCGAGCGTTGAAAAACCTGTATAACAGGATTTTTACTCGAGCCATCTATTCTTGTTCATAGCCTTTTAAATGTCCTTTTAGAAATGTGACAAATACATTGCTATTTGATGACAGTTGGAGTGATATGTGTCGCTATGGCAACAGCCATCGTGCGCACCCGCAAGCCATGTCGTTCAGACCCTTTGATATGGTAATTATAAGTTGGAATATATCTGTGTTACGTCATCCACAGATCTAATCCCCATAGAAGTTATAACTCAATATCGGTCTCTGGAAATGATATCACCCACAGGCCCGACATGTAATCTGCTGGGTATGGTTAAGACCAACAGTTGTATTATTTCATAACAGTCAATACACTCCACGTGTTATTTTAGTTTCATCATGTAAAGTAAAGAAAAGCTATTGGCTGAATACTTAGGTTTTATTATTGTAGAACGCTTATGGATTCATGGATATCGCATATAACCTAAGTTTTGTTACAAATTGTCAATATCAATTTAACATATAGAATATATGTTGGTTATTTTGCTTGGATATATGACAATCATGATCTGATATGGTTATTTTCTCAGCGCCATTCCGTGAATTTGGCAAATTTCTCATCTCAAGAAACTGCCTATATAATTGTTAACTGCCGACTTTCTGTTTCATTATGTCATTAAAAATGATAATCAATGTTATATACATGTGTTGTATCAATTAAGCTAGCGAATATATTGCTATAATGTTGTAGCGTTGTAGAATCATACAAATATTAATATATTAATTGCTGTAAATTACATGGTGATAGGTTAACATAAGTGTCTGTGACACTTGTTCCTATTTCCAATTGATTTTATATTCGTTGAATAATATATGCATATATCAAAATAAAGAAAGTTTAAATAAACCGTACAAATATGATCACAATAATGAACAAGCGTGAAAATTAAGGCTTATTTGTAATACAGAACATAGCACAAAAGCAGGAGTGAAAATTAAGGCTTATTTCTAGCATTGAACACAAAACAAAAGCAGGCGTGAAAATTAAGGCTTATTAGTAAGATTGAACAAAAGCAAGAGTAAAACTTGCTTGGCAAATGCAGTAATGATAATAAAAAACGTAGTGATTTTTTCAAACTGTTTACTTGATAGCGTTGATTATGAGTTGCCAATAAAGACATTATAATAAGAATTAATAATATCAAATATTAAACACTGACCTAATAACACTTTACGAAATATCACATAACCTCGTTTGTCTTTTTCTACACCGACGTTATAATGTATACTTGAGTCTCCTCGGGTTTGTGTGGGAAAAACATCCTGTAAAAGTGAGAAAGAATACAACGCTTCGTTAAAGCTCTTTACAAAGCTAGCGTTCCTTTCGAACACGTTAGTTTTACATTATTTAATGACATGAATACTATTACTAATTTAATCTAATGAGGACGTATACACAATAAATAAAACATAACCTGTTAGGTTGATACGTCGGTGTTTAGTAATCCGGAAATAAGATGGACCTATTTAGGTTCATTAGACATAAACTAAGAAAGGATATTTTTATCATCAAGTGGATAAAAACGGAAATGGGAAACAGCCCAGTTCAAAATAGCTTTATAGCAGGTTTGGGGGTTTCTGATCACTACGCCACTATATCAGTGGACCTTTATTGGATAGACTGTCATACTACGACGAACTGCAGTATTGTCCATATAACATATACAATGTCATTACATAACACTATTTAATGAATAATAACAGCATGTCACAAATATAGATGGAATGCAATATATATTTCTCCTTTTTCTAATCTAGTTGTATGTCAGTAAGTAATATGTAGTGAAGACTTTTACATTAACTAGTCTATACTAATGACGGACGACTACATTGGAAACTTTCGAGTATTCATATCTAAATCTACTGGGCTTTATATGCTGGCGTCAAGCGGTATTGCGGATCTACTTTGGGAAAACAATCGCCTAATCTATAAATGCACTAGTTCGTCCGCACCAATCTTTCTCTATACATTTTATAAGCTATTGGTACTTGTTTCTTCTTCCTAGCGAAGCGGGACTTGATGAAGAGATATTTGTTGTCGTCCACGCTGGTGCGCCTCTTGTGTTCGTAGACCTTGAGGGGTATATGGTGGTTCCTGTGATGCTCCACCTTCATCCAGCCTCCCCCTACACGGACCATCACAGACTTCGCCTTGGGTGTCTGAAACAACACAAATAATCATTCGTGATTATCGCCATTGTCACGGATTATCAGCTTATCCGGATTATCAAAACGGATAATGTCAGGAAAACACAAATCCTCGTTTTAAGTTTAACAGTAATCCATTCTAATTAGAACTGGGCTACAAACTTCCGTCAACAAAGTATACAGTTCTTTATCATAGAGAGTTATAAAAATGTTAGTGAATATTTATTTTGCAGATGAATGTATAAAAATAACTACGAGGTACTTACCACTGCGGGTACAGGCTCCATGACTTCCAGGGGAGGAGGTGGTGAGGGTGGGGGAGGTGTTACTGGTATTATAATCTCTCTCTTTATTGGAGGTGAAGGTTTTGGTTTTGGCGGTGGTGCTGGTGCAGGAGTTTGTGTACCGGAATTCCTAGTTTTGACCGGAGGCGGCTGCTCAGCGACGTACTTGGTGGTCATTTGTACCCCTACGTGTCGAAGGTGTCTAACTGGGGCCGGTGGGGGCTTAGCCTCCTCTTTTAGACGATAATTCATGTAAATTTTGTTGCCGTCTTCTCGTGTCTCGACTTCGACCAGGCGATCTCCATCACGGGTACGCATCACCTGTTCACTGTATGCCGACCCAGGCCTGCCGACGCGTCGTTGGTCTCGCGTACTGTCCTGTCTGGCGTACTGCACAAGTTGTGTGCCGACGTCCGACATCGGGCGACCATGATTACGTGCATTGTAGTACACAATGCGTCGGTCAATATCCGACGCAGCTCGGTTATTTTGTGTTGCGTAGTAGCGCATTTCTTCCTTCATACGGCGCATGGTACTTTCACTTCCGGTTTCGCTATCATAGTTTTCCTCTCCGTCGCTTTGGTAGGCTAACCGCGTCGCCGGTCGGCCGTCCCTATACTGTCCGCTGCTCATTACATATTCGAGGGTTCGTTCCTCTCGAGTATTCCGAGTGAGTTTTTTCTCCTTTCGGTGAATCTTTTTCTGTTCCTTTTCGTTGCCTGAGTATTGACGATAACCTGGTAGGCGAATGTCCGTCGCCGACGCCGGTCGACGTCTCACTAAAACACGACCTTCTTCGTCAGAATCGTCTGATACACTCCGCTTTTCTCGTCTCCGCGAGGACGAACGATGGTCTCGGAGAGACATTATTTATAATCCAGTGTCTGATTCGTTCGGGCAACGTGACCTTTCATATATATTAAGTGTCAGTACTATTGAACATCACTATAGATTTTGTAATCGGACACTCAGATAGTTCTATAGAGACAATGATGGTGGATATCACAGATCCATTGGACAATCTACAGACACACAACTATTAGTTCGTCTTCACTAGTGACAGTACTTGATTTTACAAAGCCTCACGGCTTAGCGACCACACAAGCCTATGCCACGTACCCAGATATATATGTATGTGTACAGGTACACACTTGTTGTCGACTTATAGATCAGACACGTTTCTGTCGTTTAGTTTTTAAATCAATATTGACCGTGCCTTGATGGTCAATACATACTCTGATATGTGGCGGTACGGTCACCAGTATATCGATTGTTTGAGGACAACCTGTACATAACGACCGGCGTTAATGTTATATCAACACGTACGGTCACACTTATATCGATTGTTTGATGACAACCTGTACATAGCGACCGAAACTAATGTTATATCAACAAGTACGGTCAGACTTGTATCGATTGTATGATGACAACCTGTACATAGCGACCACGGCTAATATTATATCAACACTGTACGGTCACACGTGTATCAACTATTTGAGAACAACCTGTACATAGCGACCACGGCTAATGTTATATCAACACGTACGGTCACACTTATATCGATTTCATGATGCCAACCTATACATAGCGACCACGGATAATGTTATATCAACATGTACGGTCAGACTTGTATCAACTGTTTGAGAACAACCTGTACATAGCGACCACGGCTAATGTTATATCAACACGGTACGGTCAGACTTGTATCGATTGTATGATGCCAACCTGTACATAGCGACCGCAACTAATGTTATATCAACACGGTACGGTCACACGTGTATTGATTGTTTGAGAGCAACCTGTACATAGCGACCGCAACTAATGTTATATCAACACGGTACGTTCACATGTGTATTGATGTTCTGAGGACAACCTGTACATAATAGTACATACTGAGCAGTATACGAGGGCCTCCTGATAAATATATAGACAGTAAAGTACATACTGAACTGTATACCAGGGCATCCCAAAGTAAAGTACAATATTGAACTGTATACCAGGGCATTCCAAAGTAAAGTACAATACTGAACTGTATACCAGGGCATTCCAAAGTAAAGTACAATACTGAACTGTATACCAGGGCATTCCAAAGTAAAGTACAATACTGAACTGTATACCAGGGCATTCCAAAGTAAAGTACAATACTGAACTGTATACCAGGGCATTCCAAAGTAAAGTACAGTACATACTGAACTATTACAAACTGAACTGTATACCAGGGCATTCCAAAGTAAAGTACAATACTGAACTGTATACCAGGGCATTCCAAAGTAAAGTACAATACTGAACTGTATACCAGGGCATTCCAAAGTAAAGTACAATACTGAACTGTATACCAGGGCATTCCAAAGTCCAAAGTAAAGTACAATACTGAACTGTATACCAGGGCATTCCAAAGTAAAGTACAATACTGAACTGTATACCAGGGCATTACAAAGTAAAGTACAATACTGAACTGTATACCAGGGCATTCCAAAGTAAAGTACAATACTGAACTGTATACCAGGGCATTCCAAAGTAAAGTACAATACTGAACTGTATATTCCAAAGTAAAGTACAATATGAACTGTATACCAGGGCATTCCAAAGTAAAGTACAATACTGAACTGTATACCAGGGCATTCCAAAGTAAAGTACAATACTGAACTGTATACCAGGGCATTCCAAAGTAAAGTACAATACTGAACTGTATACCAGGGCATTCCAAAGTAAAGTACAATACTGAACTGTATACCAGGGCATTCCAAAGTAAAGTACAATACTGAACTGTATACCAGGGCATTCTGAACTGTATACCAGGGCATTCCAAAGTAAAGTACAATACTGAACTGTATACCAGGGCATTCCAAAGTAAAGTACAATACTGAACTGTATACCAGGGCATTCCAAAGTAAAGTACAATACTGAACTGTATACCAGGGCATTCCAAAGTAAAGTACAATACTGAACTGTATACCAGGGCATTCCAAAGTAAAGTACAATACTGAACTGTATACCAGGGCATTCCAAAGTAAAGTACAATACTGAACTGTATACCAGGGCATTACAAAGTAAAGTACAATACTGAACTGTATACCAGGCATTCAAGGCATTCAGGCATAAAGTAAAGTACAATACTGAACTGTATACCAGGGCAAAGTAAAGTACAATACTGAACTGTATACCAGGGCATTACAAAGTAAAGTACAATACTGAACTGATAAGGCATTCAAAGTAAATACCATGGGCATTACAAAGTAAAGTACAATACTGAACTGTATACCAGGGCATTACAAAGTAAAGTACAATACTGAACTGTATACCAGGGCATTACAAAGTAAAGTACAATACTGAACTGTATACCAGGGCATTACAAAGTAAAGTACAATACTGAACTGTATACCAGGGCATTACAAAGTAAAGTACAATACTGAACTGTATACCAGGGCATTCAAAGTAAAGTACAATACTGAACTGTATACCAGGGCATTACAAAGTAAAGTACAATACTGAACTGTATACCAGGGCATTACAAAGTAAAGTACAATACTGAACTGTATACCAGGGCATTACAAAGTAAAGTACAATACTGAACTGTATACCAGGGCATTACAAAGTAAAGTACAATACTGAACTGTATACCAGGGCATTACAAAGTAAAGTACAATACTGAACTGTATACCAGGGCATTCCAAAGTAAAGTACAATACTGAACTGTATACCAGGGCATTACAAAGTAAAGTACAATACTGAACTGTATACCAGGGCATTACAAAGTAAAGTACAATACTGAACTGTATACCAGGGCATTACAAAGTAAAGTACAATACTGAACTGTATACCAGGGCATTACAAAGTAAAGTACAATACTGAACTGTATACCAGGGCATTCCAAAGTAAAGTACAATACTGAACTGTATACCAGGGCATTACAAAGTAAAGTACAATACTGAACTGTATACCAGGGCATTACAAAGTAAAGTACAATACTGAACTGTATACCAGGGCATTACAAAGTAAAGTACAATACTGAACTGTATACCAGGGCATTACAAAGTAAAGTACAATACTGAACTGATACCAGCATTACAAAGTAAAGTACAATACTGAACTGTATACCAGGGCATTACAAAGTAAAGTACAATACTGAACTGTATACCAGGGCATTACAAAGTAAAGTACAATACTGAACTGTATACCAGGGCATTACAAAGTAAAGTACAATACTGAACTGTATACCAGGGCATTCAAAGTAAAGTACAATACTGAACTGTATACCAGGGCATTACAAAGTAAAGTACAATACTGAACTGTATACCAGGGCATTACAAAGTAAAGTACAATACTGAACTGTATACCAGGGCATTACAAAGTAAAGTACAATACTGAACTGTATACCAGGGCATTACAAAGTAAAGTACAATACTGAACTGTATACCAGGGCATTACAAAGTAAAGTACAATACTGAACTGTATACCAGGGCATTCCAAAGTAAAGTACAATACTGAACTGTATACCAGGGCATTACAAAGTAAAGTACAATACTGAACTGTATACCAGGGCATTACAAAGTAAAGTACAATACTGAACTGTATACCAGGGCATTCCAAAGTAAAGTACAATACTGAACTGTATACCAGGGCATTCCAAAGTAAAGTACAATACTGAACTGTATACCAGGGCATTACAAAGTAAAGTACAATACTGAACTGTATACCAGGGCATTACAAAGTAAAGTACAATACTGAACTGTATACCAGGGCATTACAAAGTAAAGTACAATACTGAACTGTATACCAGGGCATTCAAAGTAAAGTACAATACTGAACTGTATACCAGGCATTACAAGTACAATACTGAACTGTATACCAGGGCATTACAAAGTAAAGTACAATACTGAACTGTATACCAGGGCATTACAAAGTAAAGTACAATACTACTGAACTGTACAATACTGAACTACAGGGCATTACAAAGTAAAGTACAATACTGAACTGTATACCAGGGCATTACAAAGTAAAGTACAATACTGAAGCTGTATACCAGGGCATTACAAAGTAAAGTACAATACTGAACTGTATACCAGGGCATTCAAAGTAAAGTACAATACTGAACTGTATACCAGGGCATTCCAAAGTAAAGTACAATACTGAACTGTATACCAGGGCATTCCAAAGTAAAGTACAATACTGAACTGTATACCAGGGCATTACAAAGTAAAGTACAATACTGAACTGTATACCAGGGCATTACAAAGTAAAGTACAATACTGAACTGTATACCAGGGCATTACAAAGTAAAGTACAATACTGAACTGTATACCAGGGCATTACAAAGTAAAGTACAATACTGAACTGTATACCAGGGCATTACAAAGTAAAGTACAATACTGAACTGTATACCAGGGCATTACAAAGTAAAGTACAATACTGAACTGTATACCAGGGCATTACAAAGTAAAGTACAATACTGAACTGTATACCAGGGCATTCCAAAGTAAAGTACAATACTGAACTGTATACCAGGGCATTACAAAGTAAAGTACAATACTGAACTGTATACCAGGGCATTACAAAGTAAAGTACAATACTGAACTGTATACCAGGGCATTACAAAGTAAAGTACAATACTGAACTGTATACCAGGGCATTACAAAGTAAAGTACAATACTGAACTGTATACCAGGGCATTACAAAGTAAAGTACAATACTGAACTGTATACCAGGGCATTACAAAGTAAAGTACAATACTGAACTGTATACCAGGGCATTACAAAGTAAAGTACAATACTGAACTGTATACCAGGGCATTACAAAGTAAAGTACAATACTGAACTGTATACCAGGGCATTACAAAGTAAAGTACAATACTGAACTGTATACCAGGGCATTACAAAGTAAAGTACAATACTGAACTGTATACCAGGGCATTACAAAGTAAAGTACAATACTGAACTGTATACCAGGGCATTACAAAGTAAAGTACAATACTGAACTGTATACCAGGGCATGTACAAGTAAAGTACAATACTGAACTGTATACCAGGGCATTACAAAGTAAAGTACAATACTGAACTGTATACCAGGGCATTACAAAGTAAAGTACAATACTGAACTGTATACCAGGGCATTACAAAGTAAAGTACAATACTGAACTGTATACCAGGGCATTACAAAGTAAAGTACAATACTGAACTGTATACCAGGGCATTACAAAGTAAAGTACAATACTGAACTGTATACCAGGGCATTACAAATAAGTACATATACTGAACTGTATACCAGGGCATTACAAAGTAAAGTACAATACTGAACTGTATACCAGGGCATTACAAAATAAAGTACAATACTGAACTGTATACCAGGGCATTACAAAGTAAAGTACAATACTGAACTGTATACCAGGGCATTACAAAGTAAAGTACAATACTGAACTGTATACCAGGGCATTACAAAGTAAAGTACAATACTGAACTGTATACCAGGGCATTCTAAAGTAAAGTACAATACTGAACTGTATACCAGGGCATTCCAAAGTAAAGTACAATACTGAACTGTATACCAGGGCATTCCAAAGTAAAGTACAATACTGAACTGTATACCAGGGCATTACAAAGTAAAGTACAATACTGAACTGTATACCAGGGCAAAGTAAAGTACAATACTGAACTGTATACCAGGGCATTCAAAGTAAAGTACAATACTGAACTGTATACCAGGGCATTCAAAGTAAAGTACAATACTGAACTGTATACCAGGGGCATTACAAAGTAAAGTACAATACTGAACTGTATACCAGGGCATTACAAAGTAAAGTACAATACTGAACTGTATACCAGGGCATTACAAAGTAAAGTACAATACTGAACTGTATACCAGGGCATTACAAAGTAAAGTACAATACTGAACTGTATACCAGGGCATTACAAAGTAAAGTACAATACTGAACTGTAACCAGGCATTCAAAGTAAAGTACAATACTGAACTGTATACCAGGGCATTACAAAGTAAAGTACAATACTGAACTGTATACCAGGGCATTCAAAGTAAAGTACAATACTGAACTGTATACCAGGGCATTACAAAGTAAAGTACAATACTGAACTGTATACCAGGGCATTACAAAGTAAAGTACAATACTGAACTGTATACCAGGGCATTACAAAGTAAAGTACAATACTGAACTGTATACCAGGGCATTACAAAGTAAAGTACAATACTGAACTGTATACCAGGGCATTACAAAGTAAAGTACAATACTGAACTGTATACCAGGGCATTACAAAGTAAAGTACAATACTGAACTGTATACCAGGGCATTACAAAGTAAAGTACAATACTGAACTGTATACCAGGGGGCATTACAAAGTAAAGTACAATACTGAACTGTATACCAGGGCATTACAAAGTAAAGTACAATACTGAACTGTATACCAGGGCATTACAAAGTAAAAGTACAATACTGAACTGTATACCAGGGCATTACAAAGTAAAGTACAATACTGAACTGTATACCAGGGTATTACAAAGTAAAGTACAATACTGGGACTCATTTGAAATATAAGACTTATTACAATACGTAGGCGTTTTGTTTAGATTTCTCTATATGCTACGCGGGTATAAAACATTTCACATTGAATATTTGTAAATAGAACAGGGTGCTTATACAGTGAATACAGAGAGACGTGTAAATACACACAAGTATACCTAAAGGTTATATTGACAGGCTTCCTAGCGTGTTATATATACAGGTAATACTATACGGCAGATTAATACACAAATTACAGGCTAGCAAGTAAAAGATACAATATTTGTATCGAGGATGGTATCAGAAATCATTTTAACTTGGATGAATTCTAAAGTGTTCAACATATGTGTATAGGTATTCGGTTCCTATTGCCTTCCTATTTATATGATTTAATATGATTTCGCATTTGATGATGATCTTATTATTAATTAAAGCTTACGGAATATATATCTACCTGTATAGTCCACAGCTTCCTTTCAAAGGGTGTTCAACACTGTGTGGGAGGGGATATAATATCGCTATCGACAGGGTTTGTATAAGACAGGTTTTACATACCATAATAATCAGGGTTTTTATAAGATAAGTTTTCTTTGTCATAATATACAGGGATTGTTGAAATGAATTACCTTGGCCTTCATTCAAGGTCACGGGGGTCAAAAAGACTAAAACCAAAAAAACAATATCTTGTCAAAAACTAAGAGGCCTAGAGACTTGTATTAAGTCTGTAGCATTTGCATTCATGGCTGAAGTGCTACCAAATTTGTTCAAATGAATGACCTTGACCTTCATTCAAAGTCACGAGGGTCAAAAAGGCTGAACTATTTTAACGACTTCTTCTCAATAACGAAGAGACTTAAGATCAAAGTCATAAAATATATATCAGAAACTTACAGGTTCAAGTAAGGAGTCCATTGTATTGCCTGAATTGTTAACCTTTATTATATACTATATACTAGTCAGATAACCGTTAAGGCCTATGCGCATCTTGTCATGTTAATTCTTTATCCATTTCTGAATAATATTGTTATCACACGGTTCAAATAACGTGAATAACGGAAATGTCATTGACATCCATAGTTTGTCATTATTTGAGATCATAGGTTTTTCACTGTCAGCAACTAACCTCGAATCAGAAGAATGAGTAAAAATTAGTGTGAGCATCCTAATGCTAAATGTCCTCACTGTGTCATTGTACATACGTTAGAGTTTGTAGGATTATACTTTGTTTACCGAAGGATTCAATGATGAAGAGAATCCAACTTTTTCTAATGCCGCGTATTCTGACTTTGATACATGTATAGTTGATAAATGAAAGGGATATATTCTTAAAAATAAAGTCTATAGAGGGCTTATATATATGAAGGTTATTTAAAAAGACTATAGATTTACACATAATATTCCAAAGACAAGTCTTGGTAAACTTAACCTCGCGGCATATCAGAGTTTCAAAAAAACTGTAATTAACTATATGATATTTAGTCATTTAAATCACTAGAGAACCACATACCCAATCGGCTTTCGTATGGAGCTGAAATAGTTTACACAAGTCAAGATTTTTATAGGGATTAGCTCCCTTAGACCAAATATATTGCGAAAAACATATTGCAACTGTAATAGGGAGGGTTTTCCACACAAGAGACCCGGAGGGGCGATCCGACTGTAGCTCCCGTTATATGTATAAGTCCCAAATCGTGATCGTATAGTATTTTTAGTATACAACAGAGTCCACAGTCGTCACAAATCCTCTCCGGATCCCGTTTCCTCCACAGGTTACAGGCCTGTATCTCAACAGGTTCGATCTCTAGGATGTAGCGGAAGCACTGACACTAATCCAATAACTCAACTAGGTAAATACAGGTACAAATAACTATTTATTATATAAAGACAAGTAATACAGAATTGACAAAGAATATATTTACAATAGTGCCTGATGTAGACAACTTACAGTAAGAGAAATAAGCATACAGTCGTCGTATATGTAGTGAAACCCTAATTATATAGCTACAGAACAACAAGACCATGTGTTCCCAAACACAGTCCAACAACACCTAACGGGAGACAACCGACCTACCAAATGTTCCCAACTCTAAGAGACATAACTAACTGCGTAAATAGGTTTCCTATGGATGTCTAAGCCCTAAGCCCCTGACGATCCCCTACTACACTGTGCGAACTAGGTTTCCTATGGATGTCTAAGCCCTAAGCCCCTGACAATCCCCTAGAACGACACAAACCCTTGTTAGTCATGTAGCTCTAAGTATAAACCCAAATGGTAGTTCAGAGACCCCGCAAGTGTTGCACTGTTGACAGTGCACGGCGTGGTTCTGTCCCTAACCCATACTCCCTAGTCAAGACCAAAGCTTCCTTAGAAGCAGCCCCTTTTATAACGACACATCAACCCAGTACCCCAAAGTGACCACTGATTGGTCAAAGTCCGGACAGAGCACCATATTTAGGTGAAACCGTTGCTACAACAACCCACCTACACACTAAATATAACTTCCGCTTAAATACAGACAAGGCTCAACTGACTGATACACACCTCCCACGTGTACCACACGTGTAGTCCGGCCAGCGGTCAGCATCATCGGGGTGATCATGAGGACAACTAGGTTGATGAATGTGACTGCTAAACAGCAAACACACCATAGATAAGACCTGTTCTCATGGTATTCCCCTGAATTTGGGTCAAAGATACATAAACAGATCACTGAAGTGAAGACTTAGAAGAGTGCAATAACAAATATACATACTGTACAAATAAATGCAACAATGATAGAAACCCGTTCTATCACACTCCTCCCCCCTAAGATCAAAGTACAATTTGACAACAAATTTGCTTTGTCTAAAATAACCTTAAATGCCACATGACCCCCTATAGGTAATGTGCATCCCTGCATCGTACATCTATTCTGACTTAGGATTCACCAAGATATCTGGTCAACTCTTACACCCCTGTAATCTTAGACCTGAGTAACGACCATTCCACAGGAAACATATGCCCGAAGATATAGCACTACCATACCAATTGGTTCAAAATTAGGATGGTGTCGACTACAAACAACCCATAGTAACAACATTACCTAAACATAATCAGTCTGTAACTATGATAGAAGTGAGCTAAACAAGAGATAACAACCTATCTGTAATAAGCTTGAGTATCCAATAATGACTGAGTATACTACATGTACATTCCTTAATTCAACATCAGTATCCTTACAGGTACCATAATAGAGCAGGCAGTACTGACCTCCATCATGTAGCCAATGTATGTAAGCAACAATGTACATGTATATAATCACTATAAACTTAAACTGTATAAGAAACATGAACAACCAACTAAGCTCGAAAATATCAACAAAATCCAGAGCTATGTCAAGTTTGGCTCTTTCATGACCCTAAATTTAACCAAAGTTCTTAAAAACCTACCAGTAGTATCAATACTTGATTTACTAAACAAGTATCAAAGCTTGGTTTACTAAACAAACACCTGCAAAATAAGTGATATAAAATTTATAGCTGAAAATTATGGCACTGTAAGATCCAATAGAAATAGATGTACAAAATCACATTATCACTTTAATTTCGCAATGTTTTTTTCTGTTTCGAAGTTAATCCATTATCCAAAAAGAATAAATACAGTCAGAGTTTACTTTTAGCACAGTTCAATAACACTGGATATTGCTAATTTCACATGTGGTCCAACATCAACTCGGCTTTTGGTTCCTCTTCTCCCTCACGGAGGTACGTAACGTCTCCGTGTCGTCAGTACAACTGACATCGTTTGATGATTTCCATAACGTCTGTTGAAATATGTGCGTTTCACAGAATATTCGTGCAGGTCCATTGTGTCTAGACATTGAAGTATGTGGTGAGGTCACTTCAGGACAAACGAGTGTTCATCCTCACAGGAGGGAACTCCAGTACTGGTCAGTTAGATCCGGTCAGGTAATCCGATATCCGTGGTACCGATACACCAGTTCCTCTAGATCTGACCCTGGCCGATCAGATAACAGCACTCCCCCTGAAGTGGTCTGACCCCCTTTCTATAGACCCCCTCCTAAGAGATACTATGGGAGTTCAGTTATAATATAATTGATTCACCCCACTAGCCTAACACTAGTTTGGATTATACGCACACAATTAATTAATCTAATTAAGACAAAGTTAAATTCAATACTGACAACTGTTTGCAGTCGCTCTGATTGTTACACTTGTAGGTACCCCCTTCCCGCATGGCATTGTTTACAGCATAACTATTTACAATTTAGTTATCTCGTTCCCTAAACATGTACAATTTCCGAGACAACCTACAAGTATACACCCTAGTTACGGAGGATACCAAACCTTTGGTTTACTTGTTCTAACTACTTTAGCAGTCTGACAAAAGCCATCCTTTTCTAGTAACATCAGTAGTCTTGAACAGACTGGTTTGTGTTTACTAGCAGAATCTTCAGGACAAATGGGACTTAAGTTAGTTGACCTAATCATTCCAAGTAAAGCTAACAAAATAAACCCTAAAGCTACCATGGCAACCATAACCTTTACCAAGGTAACGCCTTTGTGTGATAGGCTAGCTATTTTTCCATCCTTGTTTAATACTTTAACATCCATAGAGTCTTCTAGTAACTCATTGTCCCGTTTATCAGTAGCAATGTTCTCAGTATTGTCTACCTGAAGTTCAAACGTTATTTCGTCATCTACCCTAGTAGATTGTTGACCCACTACCCTTGTAGTTACAGGCTCTGTTTTATTTTCTCTCTCGTTAGATTCAACCTGCTGTTCTATACTCATAACAGAGAGAATTAGTTTATTACACTCAAAATTTTGTCTGCTTAGCTGTATATCCCCCTTATTTGTCTCTAAAATGGCCTTTTCTAATTGAATGGAACTGCAATGTGCTGACAAGAAATCCATTCCCAGTATCCCAGACAAATTCTTAACTTTTGAAACTACAAAGTTCTGTATGAACACAGATTGTCCCATTTTAAATACTAAAGGAATACACCCCTTTACCTCGAGTTGGTTCCCGTCGGCTGTGGTGAGATTTGTATCAAATCTCTGTAGCGACTCTACATCTAGCCTCAACTTTATAAACTCGTCAAAGGATAGAACAGAAACCGGGGACCCAGTATCTATCAGCATTCCACATGTTACCTGTTGTACTTGCACCTCTGCATACAGACAAACTATGCCTGAACGTACATTTTGTAACCCTAATGGAACTTGGCCCGATACTTTTCCCTCGCTTTCTAATTTCCTTTCAGCTTTCTCCACTATTCCCAACTCTGGCCTAGAAATACCTATAGTATTCAAAGTATTTTGACAGGCTGACGTCTCGGCCCTGATCCCAGCCCTAGTTAGTTTTTCTAACTGGCTAATTCTATCTTCTAGTTTCTGTAGGTTTTGTAACCTTTTACATTCTCGGACATAATGTCCTTCCTCTTTGCAAAATAAACAGGTACCTTTTTGTACTTTATTGTCCCCATACTTCTTAACGTGGGTTTTTAACATCTTATCCTTACCCTTCATACTGGACATTTTCTTATCTAGTAAGTTACTTATTTGGTTAATTGTAAGAACTTGTTCTACAGTACTATTTGTTTGTATAGAACATACCGATTCAGACTCTATAGGTTTCTTGGTGGAATTACATGTTACAGCCTCATATTCGACTGCAGAGGAAATAGCCTCATCCAAAGTGCTAGGATGGCTGAAAATTACTTTCTTTCGAATTTCAAAGTTATGTAGGCCGTTAACGAACTGGTCTACCACCTGACATTCCAGGTAATGGTACGGATTTCAGGGTAGGCTAGGAGGGCAGTTCTCCTTAAATCATACCCGAAATCAGACGCAGTTTCGTCCTTACCCTGTTTACGCTCCCTAAAAGTAAATCTATGAGCCACACTCCTTTCTTTAGGATTGAACCTTTGGGTGAGATATTGTTTTATCGACTGATAATCTGACAACTGTCCAACAGTAAGGTTACTTAATAATTTCTGGGCTGTTCCCTTTAAACTAATACTTAACTGTTGGGCCTTTTCTATGTCTGTCCACCCGTTCCAGGCAGCTACCTGTTCAAAATGAACGATGTAATCCTGCCAATCACAGCTTTGACCATCGAATGTGTCAGGGTGTCTCTCTTTTCTTCTAACCCTACTAGGAGGTACAAGAGGTACATATGAACTGGTTTCCAGTCCCGATACCTCATTATTACTATCCTGATCATGCAAGAAACCCTTCTCCATGATAACAATAGTTCCCTAAACAATATGCCACCCAACAACATCCAAATAATACTAAAAACAGCGTACATATAACCTGAACACTAGTAGAGTGTCTATCACTAGAGGTCTTGAATATTCTAGAGATAAAGCACCTACAACACCACAAATAAAGTTTAAATCATACTATATAAACGCTTGCTAAATAAAATGTTACAAAAACAACTAAGTTATATAGTTATCACAAGTTTTGAGAAATTGGATAATGTAATCAGTACTTACACAACTACATCCTGGTCACACGCACCATTCTGTAATAGAATGGTGCTTTCCACATGAGACCCGGAGGGGCGATCCGACTGTAGCTCCCGTTATATGTATAAGTCCCAAATCGTGATCGTATAGTATTTTTAGTATACAACAGAGTCCACAGTCGTCACAAATCCTCTCCGGATCCCGTTTCCTCCACAGGTTACAGGCCTGTATCTCAACAGGTTCGATCTCTAGGATGTAGCGGAAGCACTGACACTAATCCAATAACTCAACTAGGTAAATACAGGTACAAATAACTATTTATTATATAAAGACAAGTAATACAGAATTGACAAAGAATATATTTACAATAGTGCCTGATGTAGACAACTTACAGTAAGAGAAATAAGCATACAGTCGTCGTATATGTAGTGAAACCCTAATTATATAGCTACAGAACAACAAGACCATGTGTTCCCAAACACAGTCCAACAACACCTAACGGGAGACAACCGACCTACCAAATGTTCCCAACTCTAAGAGACATAACTAACTGCGTAAATAGGTTCCCTATGGATGTCTAAGCCCTAAGCCCCTGACGATCCCCTACTACACTGTGCGAACTAGGTTTCCTATGGATGTCTAAGCCCTAAGCCCCTGACAATCCCCTAGAACGACACAAACCCTTGTTAGTCATGTAGCTCTAAGTATAAACCCAAATGGTAGTTCAGAGACCCCGCAAGTGTTGCACTGTTGACAGTGCACGGCGTGGTTCTGTCCCTAACCCATACTCCCTAGTCAAGACCAAAGCTTCCTTAGAAGCAGCCCCTTTTATAACGACACATCAACCCAGTACCCCAAAGTGACCACTGATTGGTCAAAGTCCGGACAGAGCACCATATTTAGGTGAAACCGTTGCTACAACAACCCACCTACACACTAAATATAACTTCCGCTTAAATACAGACAAGGCTCAACTGACTGATACACACCTCCCACGTGTACCACACGTGTAGTCCGGCCAGCGGTCAGCATCATCGGGGTGATCATGAGGACAACTAGGTTGATGAATGTGACTGCTAAACAGCAAACACACCATAGATAAGACCTGTTCTCATGGTATTCCCCTGAATTTGGGTCAAAGATACATAAACAGATCACTGAAGTGAAGACTTAGAAGAGTGCAATAACAAATATACATACTGTACAAATAAATGCAACAATGATAGAAACCCGTTCTATCACACAACTATAACAAACGTCGATTAGTAAATTTATTTCTACAGTATTATATTGGTCACAATAAATCAGCTCTGGGAGACTTTATAAAGCCCCATGACAATGCAGATATAATCTTTGGCAGTAAGACAATTTAGACGAGTTGCCTCTATTGTTTATAAAAAAAGGAACGGGTAGTATAGCTAAGGTCAAACAAAAATGTCTGTTTAGGGTTACATTGGCAAAAAATAGGGTCGGTAGGTCGGGAGGATTTTTTTAGTGTCTTTCACTCTAAAATAATGGCCGGAACCGGAGTCTGAGATAGAAATCTCGACTTTTGATTTTTTTCATAGAAAAGTGGAAACAAATTAGGGTCGGGGTAAAAAATTAGGGTCGGTCGGGTAACCCTAAACAGGCATATTATTTTTTTGGCCTAAGATACATTGTTTATATCTTCATTAAATGCCCGTATCTAATAAATGTGCTGTTCATATCTATCACATCTTCATTAAAAGTCTGTATCTAATAAGTATGCTGTTTACATCTATCACATCTTCTTTTAAAGTCTGTATCTAATAAGTATGCTGTTTACATCTATCACATCTTCGTTTAAAGTCTGTATCTAATAAGTGTGCTGTTTACATCTATCACATCTTCGTTTAAAGTCTGTATCTAATAAGTGTGCTGTTTATATCTATTACATCTTCGTTTAAAGTCTGTATCTAATAAGTGTGCTGTTTATATCTATCACATCCTCGTTTAAAGTCTGTATCTAATAAGTGTTCTGTTTATATCTATCACATCTTCGTTTAAAGTCTGTATCTAATAAGTGTGCTGTTTATATCTATCACATCTTCGTTTAAAGTCTGTATCTAATAAGTGTGCTGTTTACATCTATCACATCTTCGTTTAAAGTCTGTATCTAATAAGTGTGCTGTTTATATCGATTACATCTTCGTTTAAAGTCTGTATCTAATAAGTGTGCTGTTTATATCTATCACATCCTCGTTTAAAGTCTGTATCTAATAAGTGTTCTGTTTATATCTATCACATCTTCGTTTAAAGTCTGTATCCAATAAGTGTGCTGTTTACATCTATCACATCTTCGTTAAAAGTCTGTATCCAATAAGTATGCTGTTTACATCTATCACATCTTCGTTTAAAGTCTGTATCCAATAAGTGTGCTGTTTACATCTATCACATCTTCGTTTAAAGTCTGTATCTAATAAGTGTGCTGTTTATATCTATTACATCTTCGTTTAAAGTCTGTATCTAATAAGTGTGCTGTTTATATCTATCACATCCTCGTTTAAAGTCTGTATCTAATAAGTGTTCTGTTTATATCTATCACATCTTCGTTTAAAGTCTGTATCTAATAAGTGTGCTGTTTATATCTATCACATCTTCGTTTAAAGTCTGTATCTAATAAGTGTGCTGTTTACATCTATCACATCTTCGTTTAAAGTCTGTATCTAATAAGTGTGCTGTTTATATCTATTACATCTTCGTTTAAAGTCTGTATCTAATAAGTGTGCTGTTTATATCTATCACATCCTCGTTTAAAGTCTGTATCTAATAAGTGTTCTGTTTATATCTATCACATCTTCGTTTAAAGTCTGTATCTAATAAGTGTGCTGTTTATATCTATCACATCTTCGTTTAAAGTCTGTATCTAATAAGTGTGCTGTTTATATCTATCACATCTTCGTTAAAAGTCTGTATCCAATAAGTGTTCTGTTTATATCTATCACATCTTCGTTTAAAGTCTGTATCTAATAAGTGTGCTGTTTATATCTATCACATCTTCGTTTAAAGTCTGTATCCAATACGTGTGTTGTTTATATCTATCACATCTTCGTTAAAAGTCTGTATCTAATAAGTGTGCAGTCTTATCCCGCCTCAGACAAGTATTGTAGACTTGTATTCCTATTGGTTAAAATGACGCCACGTGATATCCAAGATAAAGTCGTATAAGGTTAGTAGAAATCGTATCAGGTTTGGACAATACTCAGTACATAATGCTTTTGCAGTTACTTCATTGAAAGGGACTTCGACGTGATAAATTCGTTACACAGTTTGTTAGTGACCTAATACGGGAAAATATTGGGTCTAAAATAAATTTCTGTCAGGCTCGGCTTCGCCTTATAGGCTTTTCCCTATACAAGTCTTTATCTCATCGCCCCTCATTTCTCCTAGAGGAGTCTTATATCATCGCCTCCCATTTCTCCTTTACAAGTCTTTATATCATCGCCTCCCATTTCTCCTAGACGAGTCTTTGCCTCATGGTGGTCGAGGCACTACCTTTAGTTCCACGACTTAATGTCGCCGTCCAGCTAGGACTTTCGCCCTTCTTTGAGAACAGCTGAGATCTAGGTCGCTGTGACCTGATGATCAAGTTTCCTTCCTGTCCATCCTTTGTTGTTTCTGTGTGCACATGCATTGGTACGTGGAACCTGAGGTAATCCGGGACTTCCATCCACCCACCTCCGACACGGACCATGGGCAGCTTGTGTCCGCAGGCCTTGGCTATCTGGAATATAACGATATTTTTATTTACATAAGGTTTTAGGACTAGTCGACAGTTTGGGAATTGGCGCGTACTTGTTAAAACATTCAATACATTATATAAAGAAAGAAAGTAAAATATTTTTCGGTGCTCCTAATTTCTCATATCATACAAAACATGAAACTATTTTAATGCATTAATCCGTTGAGTTACGTTGGTCGATGACTATCCTAAATGACACCGAGATAAGGAGTTTCCTAAGCCAGATTTTTAGGAGCACCAATGATCACGATCACACTATATACACAAATGGGCCTACCTGCTTGCTTGTTATCAGTAATACCGATCAGATTTGGTCACTGACAATGGTGGTATTTAATACATTATATATAATCTAGGATAATCTTTAAATCGATATATCTATCTATATATATAAAGTCATTCCTTACCTTGCTCGGTACGCGACCCTTGGTCACGGAGTCCGGCTTCTCTTTATCTGGTTCTGGCGTTAAATTGACCAATTCCTCTGCGAATGTTGCTCTTTTTATCTTATTACACGTTTTATGTGTTTTTTCTTGATCTTTTCTCATTTCACTTTCCTCCTCTGACCCACATTCGGTGTCCGAGTGTCCATCTATCTTTCGTCTGTTATTTCGGACATGGTTCGGTCCACGAGGTGTATCTATTTGGACGATAATATTGTCTGTAGTCCTATGTTCTACTTTCAGTGTGGTGTCCCCAGCCCGGTACGTCCTATGACCGATTGCCTGGCGCGTGTAAGTCACCTCCTCCGGAAACATCGACACTCTGGGCCCGGTCTCCTGGATCCGGGGGTCAGTCAGCAAAAATTCAAGGTCGTGAAGTGTAGTCTGGGTAGACATGTTTTGAGAGCGATGATTTCCGCTATCATTTTCTCCTTCTTCACTCAGTCTTCTTGCAACTTGTTTTTCTCGTTTAGACACAACTCGCTTTACAACAACAGACCGTGCGCCTGCATCATTCACTGTGATGGTAACTTTCTCCGGTGGAGGTTCCGGCGGTTTCCGTTTCCGGCGGACTCGAGGTCGAGACTTCCGTTTCGGTACGGTTGGTAACATGTACGGTTGATTGGGTAAAAACAATCCCCATTGTTTAAGTTCTTCACACAGTTTCATCCCCAGAGCATCAACGTCCTTGAACTCGTCCACTGTTAAAGCTTATATAGGACGCGAGAGAGAAAATGTTATTATAGTAGGCCGTGCTCACGCGCTCCTGACCATTACTTTCGGACTGATACAATCCAACGTCTGTAATCCCGTACTTAGAAACCGTAAACACATTTAAATAATCCATGCTGGAAGACCTGGTTTATACTATATTGTAATCAGTGTCAAAGTTAATTCCGAATTCACGCGATTTCTATAGAATAGTTAATTTGCCAAATTAGAGCACTTACAGCTTCAAGGCTGTGAATACAATAGGTGTCATGGAATGGAAGGGGCGACATGTTACATAGACAAATCTGAATAATGAAAACTCTATACACCCGGACAGTTGGCACGGTATACCGTTTATTAGTGGTGTCCTAGAGGGGGTAACTTAAACGTAACACAACCCCCACTTTATCATCAGTTACACACGTGTACACACACCAACACATGTGTGAACCCGTGTAACCGACACCACGCTGTAAAATGGCAGTTTAAAACCACCTGATATTGATCAATTAATTGATGGACGATATTCCAATAGTCTAATACACATTTGTATTTAACTCTCATTGACTAATTGACGATAATCCTACCGTATTGGAACACTTGTTAACACCTTTGTACTATAAAATGACGGGGAGATCCGCACAAGGCCCGTTAGTCAGAAGGTCCGATAATACGAAAACAGATAATGTAACTGGAATATATATATATATATATACGAACAGTACTCGAAATGAGACAAAAGACTGATGTAAACTTGCTAAGACATACGTGGCTCTAGATTTGATACGAAAAATGGTAACAAAAATGAAATGAAGCGAATGGTAAAAATTGCGAAAAAGAACATAATCTTGAAATACGTAAACGTATCTGATATTAAAGAATATATGTATATAATTATGTACACTGCAATTCTGTTAGAGGCCCACTACCTCTCCGACACGTAAAACGAGATCCATAATTTTGTAGAGTCGCGAAAGTTATTAACTTACCGTTAATACTATACTCATCATCCTCTTCTGAAAAAATTGAAATAAATGAAATGTTAATTTCATAACGCGAGCCGTCTTATGTTTACCTCATCTTAGGTCATCGATATGTATTTTCTTATGTTATTAATATTTTTAAGAAACTTTTAAATTTTGCTCCTGAAAGGTAGTAGGTCTTTTAAAACATTTTCCCAGAAAGCATTATTATGTGAATCATTTTCATCATTAAAGGGGAGAAAAATCAAGTCAAAGAGGGAAGGAGACGCAAAAATAAGTCGTTATGTAATATACATTGTACAATATAGTGACGTTTACATATATACATGTATACAGGTCACTTTTTAGTATCCCGTCAGTGATTAGGTGAACAGAAGACATGCGTCGACTAAAAGCGTCTTTGTGACGTTGCTAGACGAAAGCAAAATTCATTGAGATTTTGATATCTACAAAAACGTTAAGATTTTAACAAATGCATGAGACAAGACAACAAAAATATTCTTTCTGAATGCTTATTGTGAGTATTCTTTTTTACATTGCAATTGTTATAAGCGCTACTGGCAAGCGACCAGTTCTCGCCGAGTACCAATTCTCGCCATCGCATATGTACTTTTATGATCACAGACGAATTTTGAGAAATCAGCATGGTAGTGTCTTGTATCAAAAGAAGGCTTTATTGACTAAATTTGCGTGAAAATCGTTCAGATACAGATGCGATGGCGAGAATTGGTACTCGGCGAGAACTGGTCGCCTGCCAGTACATCAGTATGGAAGCTGATATGTTATTTTATTGCCGACGGTGAGTTTTCGACTTTTGGTAAAACACAGGTACCTGGCTCGTTTTTTAATGATATTTTGCAATACAAAATATATAAGAAATGTAAAGTACTCGCTCAGAGTTGAAATCTGACGTATTCTTCTAGCAGCGATTTTAACGGGAGGAGTTAAGGTTGGTCTTAAAATGTCACCAGTTTCTCAGTGTCTGTAGGCGAAAATAGTTTTTAAAAACGAGCCAGGTACCTGGTATAGGTAGTCTAAATTGTTAAAATAGATTAGATACTTCTAGAATTGTCTCCCTGGAACGAGTGATTTCTGGAGACGAAGAATATTTTATCATACCGAACAAAATTAAAAGAAATCCATAATACATGTATTTTGTTTCATCGACAAGCTACCTAAATATCAGGTAAAAGAACTCATGAAAATATTTCTCAATAACGTTAATGCTAAATTCGTCGGGCTGCAAAAAATTAGCAGCAGCGTTGCCATTGTAAGTTGACGTTGCAGATGACGTCAACTTCCGGTTAGTGTGCGGAGCTTCTAAGGGGTTATTTCACTCGCCTTCCCATTCCGGTGAATTATCTAACTTATTCAAAGTCATGTGATCAAGTTTAATCCAATCAGAACATTCTAAATGAAAGTGAGGTATAATAATAGGCATTGTTATATGACTGTGAGTCACCCTCTAATACAGATGGTATTACTATAATATTGACTGAGCTAAGCTATGTTCTACCTATCACTCAAGGGTCTGTTATCAGTATATCATCTCGTTACCAATGGAGATGTCATAACAGTAAATAAGGAAGTATAACTTCAAGAGAATCAACCGGATGTTCAAAGATAGTCAAGTGTACATATAATGTGACTGTCATAACCTTAAATCTCGATACCAATATCTCAATACTTAAGTTATTTTTTCATAGTTTTCTTGATTTTATTCTTTAGAATTTTACACCTATGTATATACGTTAATGTCATAGTTAAATATATTGATTTACACTTAATTTCAAGGTTTTATATGTATATCTCGTCCAATTTAATCCGAGTGATGATTTTACACGCTAACCCGTTGACCCATCTCTTCATCCTGACATGAGCGATCGTATATTGATATTCAAACTTTAATTTTTAGGCACATTAATTTGGACATTTTACAGATTATGGTGTTATATATATATATCGATTGTTGTGCAAAATATTCGGATTGTATCATCTATTTAAAAAATGCAAAGCGAATGAATAATCAAGGTTTCTTTAAATACATAATTGATACAGTTTCCATGTCTCTCCATAATGACAATTTAAGCATGCGTCTCACTCCTGAATTTTAAAACATATTTTAGCATATATCTGTATACAAGTAGATTACAATAAAATGTTCCAACTCGTCATATAACTTAATTTCGTATCACATAAACTTTGTCCTTTTTTAGTAACTTAATTTTGGCAGTAAATCCATAAGATCGAAGGCCAGCATTGTTCTTCGGTAAATAAGCTACATATCTTCGTAATAATACGGTAATATTTATTGTATAGCTCTATATTTTTACATGCGATGATTTCTTAAATAGTGCAGCCTATGTTGTAAATCAAAACATCACGATACGTCAAAGTGAACTATATCACATGGAATCAAAGGACAAATCGATTCTTATAGTTAATGTAGCAGGCTCTTGGCATTAATGGTTACACTGACCAGAAGAAAGCGCAGTAGGCCAAACATTGTGAAGCAGATATATCATCTATAGGTACATAAAACTGGCTCACACCTACCTTCTGTTGTTAGCATAGTAACTAGGCTGTATAATATCGAAAGAAAGGAAAGATGAAAAAAATAACATTTGTTATTTCTACACTGAACAAGGTGATAAATATTGAAGTGAAAATATTAAATTGATAAATGAATCACGGAAATAACAAATAAACTATTAACACGTATAATTAAATGAGGACTGTTTTTGTATTCTCTCTGGATTTTAGAACACAAGTTTAGTTCATTATTGATGAATTAATGTAAACTTCACTTGTTTGTGTCTGTCAAAAAGGCAAAGATTATCAAAATCAAGTTCATTATTCCAGAAATAAACAATTTTTGACAAAATCTAGTTCATAATTCCAGAAATCCACATTTTTATCAAAATCAAGTTCATTATTCCAGAAATCAACAATTTTTGACAAAATCTAGTTCATAATTCCAGAAATCTACATTTTTATCAAAATCAAGTTCATTATTCCAGAAATCAACAATTTTTGACAAAATCTAATTGTTCATTATTCCAGAAATCAACAATTTTTGACAAAATCTAATAGTTCATTATTCCAGAAATCAACATTTTTTGTCAAAATCTACTTCGTTATTCCAGAAATCTACAACTTTTATCAAAATCAAGTTCATTATTCCAGAAATCAACATTTCTGTCAAAATTTAATAGTTCATTATTCCAGAAATCAACAATATAATTTGTCAAAATCTAGTTATTATTCCAGAAATCAACATTTTTATTCAAAATCTAATAGTTCATTATTCCAGAAATCAATAATTTATTTTCAAAATCTAGTTCATAATTCCAGAAATCCACATTTTTGTCAAAATCAAGTCCATTATTCCAGAAATCAACAACTTTTATCAAAACCAAGGTCATTATTTCAGAATATTTTTTTGTCAAAATCTTGTTCATTATTCCAGTAATTAACTATTTTTGTCAAAATCTAATTGTTCATTATTCCAGAAATCATTTTTTTTGTCAAAATCTAGTTTATTATTTCAGAAATCAACAATTTTTGTCAAAATCTAGTTCATTATTCCAGAAATCAACATTTTTTGTCAAATCTACCTGTATATAGATAATTTTGTTGGCTAATTTGATTAAATAGAATGTGTATTGCAGTAATGCTGGAAAAGGGAATATTGTATCATAATGAGGAAAAACGGTATAAAGCTAGTATATTAATAATCCGAAATAAATGGCCAAAATAAATTCAAAGTAAAATCAAAATCATTTCTATGGAATATATATTCAGCCACTATAGGGCCTTCTTCAGTCCGAAATAACACTAACACAAAGGAGTATTGTAATTAGCATATATCGTTATTTCGAAGTCGTATAACTCGATATTTTCCCATTCCTTTTTAACTTGTGTTGCACAGGATGAGAAACGCAGTCACACACTATACGGATAGTTTGTTTGAGATTGATCTTTTGTAAATAAAAAATACAGAAATTATCCCGACTTCGAAATACACTACCTTATGTGAGTATGTATATAATATAAATATATAATCTAAATAAAGAACTCTACGAGAGATTTACCGTCTTTAGTAACCTTGACCGGTGACGTCACTTTGGTTAGAATAAAGTCCAAAAGACTCTACATCTGAGAAACTGTCGTTGATGTCCTAACAGCAAATGAAAATGTCCGCAAAGATGTCACATACCATCTACTAATTGTATCAAACTCAAAAAAAAAAAAAAAAAAAAACATGAATGCGCGGCTAGTTTACGAAGCATACAGCATCTGCTGTCTCTAAAGTAAAACTATAAAATATATGTTTACTAATGTATTTACTAAAAGGTATCAAATGATTTCGAAATAAAGAAAACTTATATTTCGATTAAATAAACTAGAATTATCTTTTGAATATCATAACATGCCTAAATCTCTAAATCAATCCGAAATGTTTCTCAGTTTATATGTGGTGGTATTGTCTTATTTTAAAACGTCACACTGATTAAATTACATGTACGCACCTTCGACTTCCTTCCAATGATGTAGATTGGTTCGAACGTGTCTATTGGTCCTACAGATGTGCTACCATCTACATAATGTAGTATCTCAGTGTAGGTTTTGGGTTTGGAGACTTCCCCTCTAGATCTGTACTCTCCATTCGAACTTTCACGGGGAGTTTCACTTTTATCGAAGTCTTCTAAACGTTTGTTTTTATCGGCTGTGCTGCATTGTGGATATTCAAGATACACAGGGATCGGCTCAAATGGTTGTTTCACACAACATACAGATTTATCCGAACTTTTCCTTTTATACAAAACGATTTCATCGGATGTCTTGGTCGGACGTTTAGAAGATCCATTGACATTTGGATCCAGCAATAAATCCAAACCAATCCATTGTCTTTTCTTTTCTGTCGAAACTCTCGGTGGCCACGACGCTTGACTCCGTAATTTTGTTTTATTTTTCATGTCGTGATATAATATATCAACTCCAGAAGACAGTGATAATTGGTTCTCTAACCAGGTTTCCCGTCGTCGTAGCCCCGGTTTTGGTCTGAGTTTCTGGTTCCGTATAAATTTGATGGCTCTCCTTGTTGACCGTGGGACATTCCCCTGTACATGCTCCCCCTCCTCCCCGTCTGTTAATACCAGTGAGGAGGATAACAACTGGCCCAGGCCTGAATAAGGCTGCCAACATTCTATAGTAGCCATTTTGTTTCTCGAAGTGAAAGTAGAGCGTCTGATTGAGTTGGATTAAGAACAATCCTGGGCTAAATAAGGTGATTATAGCAGGTGGAATACGTACACACATGTGTGGCCTGACCTGTCCAGCGCTGACCGAGGGTCAATCAGACTTTAGTCAATCCTATCATAGAGCATACAAAATACAAACGTATCGCAGTCCCTAACACCCAGATACAAGGTAACGAACTTAGGATGTATAAAGTGTTGTCGTTTAAATTCCTCGGAATACCTGAACGCTAGTTACAGAAGGTTCATAATAAAATTGTTGTCGAGCTGATAGGACGGGGAATATAGCCCATAGGCTCTTACCTGGTCTCGTGATAACACGTCATAACATTAAGTAGGTTGGCTGAAATATACATCTAACTATATAAATACAAACAATTGTTTATTGTCAACAGCGAACTTCGATATACAAAATATACACAACAGCGTATTAACATAAACATAAATAAAATATTGAAACTGAATATTTAGAAAAAAGTATACATCATACACTGTATATAGATAAGGTCACCATTACACAATGATAAACAGAATGTCTGTCTGTTAACGTTGTGTGACACTTTACACCCGACGTTTTGTACAGACTTTTACCGTTATTTATGGCGGACCAATTCACCAAAACAATGGTTTGACAAACGAGAATAAAAAGTGCTTTATTTCTAACATCCGTGTATTGATCAGGTCGTTATATTGGTGAGCCTACATGTCGTAAAATGAACAGGAAATTATTGATCATGGGGGTTCTACCATTTACCACTGTTTTCATATGGAGTATGAAATCAATTTCTACAGGAGTGGGATGACATTTATAGCTCACATGTAACAGTTTTGAATCAAAAGAGAGAGAAGTGATTCATATAACATTATAAAAACACTTTAAACATACAAGGACATTAGTTTCTGCACATGAAGTTTTAGCTGCTTAAATTAAAATCCGTTAAAATGTCACCCAATACTCAGTGTTTACATCTTAAAAAGTAAATAGATATTGTCAATTTTACTAATATGTCTGAAACTGAGTGTGGGGATACCAATATTATGTAAAGTTATATTTACTTCCGAACAATTTATTTAGGCTATTTAAATTAAATATTATAATGATAGGTAGTAATTTATTACCTTGCCTTGCAGTGATATTCCAAACTATCTTTCTCAGTTATGGATGTTATGGTCAAAGTCTTGTCTGTTTATACGAATGTGAAGGTCAAAGTCTGGTCTGTTTATACGAATGTGAAGGTCAAAGTCTGGTCTGTTTATACGAATGTGAAGGTCAAAGTCTGGTCTTTTTTATACGAATGTGAAGGTCAAGGTCTGGTCTGTTTATACGAATGTGAAGGTCAAAGTCTGGTCTGTTTATATGAATGTGAAGGTCAAAGTCTGGTCTGTTTATACGAATGTGAAGGTCACAGTCTGGTTTGTTTATACGAATGTGAAGGTCAAAGTCTGGTCTGTTTATACGAATGTGAAGGTCAAAGTCTGGTCTGTTTATACGAATGTGAAGGTCACAGTCTGGTTTGTTTATACGAATGTGAAGGTCAAAGTCTGGTCTTTTTATTCGAGTGTGAAGATCAAAGTCTGGTCTGTTTATACGAATGTGAAGGTCAAAGTCTGGTCTGTTTATACGAATGTGAATGTCACAGTCTGGTCTGTTTATATGAATGTGAAGGTCAAAGTCTGGTCTGTTTATACGAATGTGAAGGTCAAAGTCTGGTCTTTTGATACGAATGTGAAGGTCAAAGTCTGGTCTGTTTATATGAATGTGAAGGTCAAAGTCTGGTCTGTTTATACGAATGTGAAGATCAAAGTCTGGTATGTTTATATGAATGTGAAGGTCAAAGTCTGGTCTGTTTATACGAATGTGAAGGTCAAAGTCTGGTCTGTTTATATGAATGTGAAGGTCAAAGTCTGGTCTTTTTTATACGAATGTGAAGGTCAAGGTCTGGTCTGTTTATACGAATGTGAAGGTCACAGTCTGGTTTGTTGATACGAATGTGAAGGTCAAAGTCTGGTCTGTTTATACGATTGTGAAGATCAAAGTCTGGTCTTTTTTATACGAATGTGAAGGTCAAAGTCTGGTCTGTTTATACGAATGTGAAGATCAAAGTCTGGTCTTTTTTATACGAATGTGGAGGTCAAAGTCGGGTCTGTTCATACGAATGTGAAGGTCAAAGGCGGGTCTGTTTATACGAATGTGAAGGTCAAAGACTGGTCTGTTTATACGAATGTGAAGGTCAAAGTCTGGTTTGTTTATACGAATGTGAAGGTCAAAGTCTGGTCTGTTTATACGAATGTGAAGGTCAAAGTCTGGTCTGTTTATACGAATGTGAAGGTCAAAGTCTGGTCTGTTTATACGAATGTGAAGGTCACAGTCTGGTCTGTTTATACGAATGTGAAGGTCAAAGTCTGGTCTGTCTATACGATTGTGAAGGTCACAGTCTGGTCTGTTTATACAAATATGAAGGTCAAGGTCGGGTCTGTTTATACGAATGTGAAGGTCAAAGTCTGGTCTGTCTATACGCTTGTGAAGGTCACAGTCTGGTCTGTTTATACGAATGTGAAGGTTACAGTCTGGTCTTTTTTATACGAATGTGAAGGTCAAAGTCTGGTCTGTTTATACGAATGTGAAGGTCAAAGTCTGGTCTGTTTATACGAATGTGAAGATCAAAGTCTGGTATGTTTATATGAATGTGAAGGTCAAAGTCTGGTCTGTTTATATATAATGTGAAGGTCAAAGTCTGGTCTGTTTATACGAATGTGAAGGTCAAAGTCTGGTCTGTTTATATGAATGTGAAGGTCAAAGTCTGGTCTGTTTATACGAATGTGAAGGTCAAAGTCTGGTCTGTTTATACGAATGTGAAGGTCAAGGTCGGGTCTGTTTATACGAATGTGAAGGTCAAAGTCTGGTCTGTCTATACGAATGTGAAGGTCACAGTCTGGTCTGTTTATACGAATGTGAAGGTCACAGTCTGGTCTTTTTTATACGAATGTGAAGGTCAAAGTCTGGTCTGTTTATACGAATGTGAAGATCAAAGTCTGGTCTGTTTATATATAATGTGAAGGTCAAAGTCTGGTCTGTTTATACGAATGTGAAGGTCAAAGTCTGGTCTGTTTATACGAATGTGAAGGTCAAAGTCTGGTCTGTTTATACGAATGTGAAGGTCAAAGTCTGGTCTGTTTATACGAATGTGAAGGTCAAAGTCTGGTCTGTTTATACGAATGTGAAGGTCAAAGTCTGGTCTGTTTATACGAATGTGAAGGTCAAAGTCTGGTCTGTTTATACGAATGTGAAGGTCAAAGTCTGGTCTGTTTATACGAATGTGAAGGTCAAAGTCTGGTCTGTTTATACGAATGTGAAGGTCAAAGTCTGGTCTGTTTATATGAATGTGAAGGTCAAAGTCTGGTCTGTTTATACGAATGTGAAGGTCAAAGTCTGGTCTGTTTATACGAATGTGAAGGTCAAAGTCTGGTCTGTATATACGAATGTGAAGGTCAAAGTCTGGTCTGTTCATACGAATGTGAAGGTCAAAGTCTGGTCTGTTTATACGAATGTGAAGGTCAAAGTCTGGTCTGTTTATACAAATATGAAGGTCAAAGACTGGTCTGTTTATACGAATGTGAAGGTCAAAGTCTGGTCTGTTTATACGAATGTGAAGGTCAAAGTCTGGTCTGTTTATACGAATGTGAAGGTCAAAGTCTGGTCTGTTTATACGAATGTGAAGGTCAAAGCATGATCTATTGATACGAATATGAAGACAATCACTGGTCTGTATTTTTACGAGTGTGAAGGTCAAAGTCTGGTCTGTTTATACGAATGTGAAGGTCAATCCCTTGTCTGTATATACGAATGTGAAGGTCAAAGTTGGGTCTGTTTATAAATACGAATGTGATAGTCCTGATCTGTTTATACGAATGTGTAGGTGAAAGTATGATCTATTGATACAAATGTGAAGGTCAATCCCTGGTCTGTTAATATGATTGTGAAGGTTAAAAGAATGATCTATTGATACGAATGTGAAGGTCACATCTACAAATGTGATTATCAAAACCTATTCTGTTAATATGATTGTGAAGGTCAAAGCATGATCTATTGACACGAATGTGATCGTCACAAGCTGGTCTACTTACAGTATATGAATGTGAAGGGCAAAACCTGGTCTGCTTATGCAAATGTGAAGGTCAGAACAAGATCTAATGATACGAATCTGAAGGTCAATCCCTGGTCTGTTTATACAAATGTGAAGGTCAATCCCTGGTCTGTTTATGCAAATGTGAAGGTCAGAACAAGATCTAATGATACGAATGTGAAGGTCAATCCCTGGTCTGTTTATGCAAATGTGAAGGTAATTCCCTGGTCTGTTTTTTGCAAATGTGAAGGTCAGAACAAGATCTAATGATACGAATGTGAAGGTCAATCCCTGGTCTGTTTTTGCAAATGTGAAGGTCAGAACAAGATCTAATGAAACGAATGTGAAGGTCATAACTAAATATATGGATGTCAATATGAATGTTAAGGTAGTAACTCACTAAGCATAACATGGCTTATTTTTATTCACAATGTCAAGGTCAAAACCTGCTCTATTGAAACATGTTAAAGGCGAGAGCCTGGCCTATGTATAGTATGTCGATCAAAGTCTGACCTACATCTTAATTTGTTATAATAATGTTTCAGCCAATTTTTTGGTAAGTAATCAACAAACAAGTAAATGGCCAATTATACAAATGTAACAGAGCACATAATTAGACGAAGTGTATATAAAACACGGTCGTAAAATAATAACCATTCACAGATATAACGAGTTGTACATGTAGAAATAAAAACCATTCACAAATATAACGAGTTGTGCATGTAGAAATGAAAACCATTCACAAATATAACGAGTTGTACATGTAGAAATAAAAACCATTCACAGATATAACGAGTTGTACATGTAGAAATAAAAACCATTCACAGATATAACGAGTTAAAAAAAATGTGCTACAAAGATACCTTAGGGGCGGCTATATATTGTATGATTTTAAGAATATCCTACTTGTTCTGTGTTCATGGTAGTTTTAGAGATCAAAGGCCAAAGGATCGAATTTGATATCATCGTTGGTCGTTAAATTATAGTAGATATGAGAGTACTGTATGTGGACCCAATAACCTTAACCCGATAATTGCCGAGAGTTTTACATGTTGTGATCCCGAGGGTAGAATATCCGTATCCTTTATATCCACGTATGAAAAAGCGTTTTTGTCTCAGTGTTTTATTACAATTTTACAATTATTATAGTCCGCCAGAAATGTATTCAAAGAAATCCGTCTGTTAATCCACAGAACCAATTCTAACTAATATCCCGTTGTTTGTATTCTTTATAGTGAATTGTAGCATAGCTTCTGAAAATAATGTAAAATAACTAAAAAAAATAAGACAATATCTTTGAAATTGGGCGTTGCTCTCTGTAATCTTTAAAGGAAGAAGCAGTCGAGTGTTGACGGATGGGCTGCATGGACGCCGCACTCCACGGTATAAAGTCACATGTTCTCTCATATTGTGTCTAATGCAATACAATCATGTCGCCTGAGGCTGTATAACATGGCTACCCTTTAATAGTCTCTTGATGTCAAGTCTGATATAGCATGTGGAAATATGCACTTGGACATTAGCGGATATCTCTCGGATAGGGCATATGGAACTGGTGGCGCTTTCTGTTAGCTGTGGTCAAGTTTGGCAGGCTGAAATTGGAAACAATGAAACTTCTATCAAAGAAGTTAAATTAAATACATAGCTATGTTGTTGTTTGTAGACAAGTGCAGAACTGTAGAGCTATTTAAAACGGGTGAAATCAATATGCATCGGTAGTTTTACAGTGTTAAGCATACTAACAAGCGACAGGTTGTCCTCCTTCGCAAAAAGGTAATTTTTCATAAGTTTATCATAATATATAATAAATGCCCACACAACAAGGTATTATTCTAACTAAAAACACGTGACTAGACTTGTACACTATTAGGTGACTTGGTTACTCATACCCAGATTACATGATAACTAAATATAATGAACAGAGTCATTGTCATTTTTATAAACAACACAAAATTCCAAGTTTACCTTCCACACGGGAAACCTCACAAAGATCGGCTCGTACACTTCCAATGGACCTTCCGTCATCTCGTCGGAATAATGCAGTATTTCTGGTACAATAGCAGACTGTCTGTTTCCGGTTTCTGTAAGGTCATTGGCTCCTGACTGTTCATCGTTTGTATTTTCGTTTTTAGCACCATTTTTTTCTGTGTCTTTGGACATCAAATCCGTCTCTTTAATTACAGAGGACATACTTGCCTCCATTTTACCGCCATTTCCAGTTTCTAATGAATCTACATTTTTGGATTTCCTACTTCTAGAAATTTTAGTCCTGGCATGTTCTCGTTCCATTTTCACTTTTAGAAAATCGTAAACACCCTTTGGGTTTCGGTGTTTAAACTCAAAACTATTAATGTTACTTCCGGTGACGAGACTCGATTGAGCTCCTGTGCTTTGGATACTCCGGGGCCTGGAATTTGAATTTCTCCTTGTAATGACCTTGACCTCCTTTACTGTTGGGGTTTCTTCCATTAACTCCTCGTGCGGGCCATGGAACAACGGGTTCAAGGCCAACTCCAAATTAAGCTTCCTGGCGAAAAACTCGCTAGCCATCCTAACCGTATTCTCACATCAAAATAATGTTATAAGTAGGCTTGTATACTAATGAATTAGTCTGGATGTACATTTCCACAGCAACTAGATTCAATGGAGATATATTTTGTATATATTCTATATATATCGATTGATAGTTTACTTCCAAAGTATAATCCACGAGATATAGACGGCGATATATAGATGTTGGTATCTATAAAATACTGTGTACAACTTCTCCGTAATCTCGGAATCTTCAGAGGTTAAAATGGCGTCACAAATCCAATCGATATAATGATATAATCATTAATACCTACACATTTATTCTGTCACAGAAGTGTTGTCAAACTGGATATATAAAAGTACGAATGCTCCTTACACAGTACCTGGAATTCCATCTTATCTCGAACATCTTCTGTAATCGTTCGGTTCTGTACTTAGTGGATAAGTCGAATTAGAATGAGTTTAATACCACGCGTCCACTGTCTAGGATAATGGCCTTTGTGTTGTTTGTCATTGAGGGAATTTCTCCATTTTTGTCACCAATCCTCTGAATTAATTAATAGTTCTCTAGTTCTCTAATTCGACCCAGTCCTGTATGTGTTTGCTGTCTTTATTTGAAATGTTTCGTTTCCGCTGACAGACGACACTTCTAATTCCAGTGTACCGTCAACTGTACGGAGATCTCCGGATATAGGACTCTCCGGCATTGTTTTTAAACATACCAGATCTTTATCGCTGTGACGTCGGTCCTTTTTGTGTTGTGTGGGGTTGGTCACCATTGTTTTCGGTCCGCTGTATTTAAGACCCTGTTTTACCGCTCGAATATATTCATTTCTAACAGACAATAGATAGACAATAGACACTTCAGTGGTGCGGTAATCAGGAACTCAAAACCTCATAGATTATAGCCAATGGATACTGCACACACAAAAATATACCTTTATAGGTTTATACATATTTATTAATACTTAGATTCAAAGAATAGTGACTGTTTTCTGAAAAGATATATGATAAGAGGGAGCTACATATTGACTCCCATCACCTCTTTTTGAGAAAGTCCGTTTTTATTATGTAATGTTTAAGGACGTCAGCAAATGAACTATAAACATACTAAATATATATTTTACGTCATATCATAAGAATTAGGGTAAAGTAAGTGACAGTATTTTGAAGTTCCTAGGGTCTGACATACAGCACCAAATGTGATCCTAGGGTCTGACATACAGCACCAAATGTGATCCTAGGGTCTGACATACAGCACCAAATGTGATCCTAGGGTCTGACATACAGCACCAAATGTGATCCTAGGGTCTGACATACAGCACCAAATGTGATCCTAGGGTCTGACATACAGCACCAAATGTGATCCTAGGGTCTGACATACAGCACCAAATGTGATCCTAGGGTCTGACATACAGCACTAAATGTGATCCTAGGGTCTGACATACAGCACTAAATGTGATCCTAGGGTCTGACATACAGCACTAAATGTGATCCTAGGGTCTGACATACAGCACTAAATGTGATCCTAGGGTCTGACATACAGCACCAAATGTGTTCCTAGGGTCTGACATACAGCACCAAATGTGATCCTAGGGTCTGACATACAGCACCAAATGTGATCCTAGGGTCTGACATACAGCACCAAATGTGATCCTAGGGTCTGACATACAGCACCAAATGTGATCCTAGGGTCTGACATACAGCACCAAATGTGATCCTAGGGTCTGACATACAGCACCAAATGTGATCCTAGGGTCTGACATACAGCACCAAATGTGATCCTAGGGTCTGACATACAGCACCAAATGTGATCCTAGGGTCTGACATACAGCACCAAATGTGATCCTAGGGTCTGACATACAGCACCAAATGTGATCCTAGGGTCTGACATACAGCACCAAATGTGATCCTAGGGTCTGACATACAGCACCAAATGTCATCCTAGGGTCTGACATACAGCACCAAATGTCATCCTAGGGTCTGACATACAGCACCAAATGTGTTCCTAGGGTCTGAGATACAGCACCAAATGTCATCCTAGGGTCTGACATACAGCACCAAATGTCATCCTAGGGTCTGACATACAGCACCAAATGTGATCCTAGGGTCTGACATACAGCACCAAATGTGATCCTAGGGTCTGACATACAGCACCAAATGTGATCCTAGGGTCTGACATACAGCACCAAATGTGATCCTAGGGTCTGACATACAGCACCAAATGTGATCCTAGGGTCTGACATACAACACCAAATGTGTTCCTAGGGTCTGACATACAGCACCAAATGTGATCCTAGGGTCTGACATACAGCACCAAATGTGATCCTAGGGTCTGACATACAGCACCAAATGCCATCCTAGGGTCTGACATACAGCACCAAATGTGATCCTAGGGTCTGACATACAGCACCAAATGTGATCCTAGGGTCTGACATACAGCACCAAATGTGATCCTAGGGTCTGACATACAGCACCAAATGTGATCCTAGGGTCCGACATACAGCACCAAATGTGATCCTAGGGTCCGACATACAGCACCAAATGTGATCCTAGGGTCCGACATACAGCACCAAATGTGATCCTAGGGTCCGACATACAGCACCAAATGTGATCCTAGGGTCCGACATACAGCACCAAATGTGATCCTAGGGTCTGACATACAGCACCAAATGTGATCCTAGGGTCTGACATACAGCACCAAATGTGATCCTAGGGTCTGACATACAGCACCAAATGTGATCCTAGGGTCTGACATACAGCACCAAATGTGATCAAAGTACCGCTGTTCCTAGGGTCTGACATACAGCACCAAATGTGATCCTAGGGTCTGACATACAGCACCAAATGTGATCAAACTACCGCTGTTCCTAGGGTCTGACATACAGCACCAAATGTGATCCTAGGGTCTGACATACAGCACCAAATGTGATCGAACTACCGCTGTTCCTAGGGTCTGACATACAGCACCAAATGTGATCCTAGGGTCTGACATACAGCACCAAATGTGATCAAACTACCACTGTGAATATATCTGTTACAACAAGTCTTTATATATCTTGATTTATCTCGGGGAGGGGGTACAGATACGTATCTGAAATCCTGATATACAAGTGAATGAGAAATATCGATATATCCCTTGTAATATTACTGTCAAGGTTATATTAGTCGAATTATCCTGATTCGACATAACGGATTCTGATTCTGTATTGTGTTATCTATGTTAAGCTATGATTAACTCCATTAAATTATTCCCTTCAGACGACGTGAAACTAGGATTAAGCTGGCCACCCATTGAACAGCGGAGCCCAATAGATATGTACATATGTACCTGTGAGATATATCTAAATGACACTCTATGTATATTCCCTTGTGTAAGGTTCACAGTCACGATGTACATTACGTTTAAATGCCGATTCATGATTAACTTTACTTAGGAGGGACAAAAACAGACATACATATCCATACACGAGCTTGACGGCGCTGCAGTTTTGATAGAATTCCTTTACAAATATCCACATGTATTTTGTTATTTCTCCAATCATTTGATACACATGGACTATGTTTCCATCTTATATATATTGATAAATGACTAAATAAATACACATTATTTAATTTAGTTTAAAATCCTTTAAGCCCGAATCCTTTGGAAACCAACTCTTCGAACTGGAAGTATTTATAACCAAGATCAGTCAACGTCTTACATAACTTTACAGGATACTCAATTAAACCCGATTTGCCGGTAAAAGCACAATTAACGTTTCCATTGTGACACTAAAAGCCGACCCCTAATCACCGTCAGCCTTACCCCATATTCTCGTCAGCCTTACCCCATATCACCGTCAGCCTTACCCCATATCACCGTTAGCCTAACCCCATATTCTCGTCAGCCTTACCCCATATCACCGTCAGTCTTACCCCATATCACAGTCAGCCTTACCCCATATCACCGTCAGCCTTACCCCATATCACCGTTAGCCTAACCCCATATTCTCGTCAACCTTACCTCATATCACCGTCATCCTTACCCCATATTACCGTCAGCCTTACCCCATATCACCGTCAGCCTTACCTCTTATCACAGTCAGCCTTACCCCATATCACCGTCAGCCTTACCCCATATCACCGTCAGCCTTACCCCATATCACCGTCAGCCTTACCCCAATATCACCGTCAGCCTTACCCCATATCACCGTCAGCCTTACCCCATATCACCGTCAGCCTTACCCCATATCACCGTCAGCCTTACCCCATATCACCGTCAACCTTACCCCATATCACCGTCAGCCTTACCCCATATCACCGTCAACCTTACCCCATATCACCGTCAGCCTTACACCATATCACCGTCAACCTTACCCCATATCACAGTCAGCCTTACCTCTTATCACCGTCAGTCTTACCCCATATCACCGTCAGCCTTACCCCATATCACTGTCAGCCTACCCCATATCACCGTCAGTCTTACCCCATATCACCGTCAGTCTTACCTATATCACCGTCATCCTTACCCCATTACACCGTCAGCCTTACCTCTTATCACCGTCAGTCTTACCCCATATCACCGTCAGCCTTACCCCATATCACCGTCAGCCTTACCCCATATCACCGTCAGCCTTACCCCATATCACAGTCAGCCTTACCCCATATCACCGTCAGCCTTACCCCATATCACCGTCAGCCTTACCCCATATCACCGTCAGCCTTACCCCATATCACAGTCAGCCTTACCCCATATCACCGTCAGCCTTACCCCATATCACCGTCAGCCTTACCCCATATCACCGTCATCCTTACCCCATATCACCGTCAGCCTTACACCATATCACCGTCAGCCTTACCCCATATCACAGTCAGCCTTACCCCATATCACCGTCAGCCTTATCCCATATCACCGTCAGCCTTACCTCTTATCACAGTCAGCCTTACCCCATATCACCGTCAGCCTTACCCCATATCACCGTCAACCTTACCCCATATCACCGTCAGCCTTACCCCATATCACCGTCAACCTTACCCCATATCACCGTCAGCCTTACACAATATCACCGTCAACCTTACCCCATATCACCGTCAGCCTTACCCCATATCACCGTCAGCCTTACACCATATCACCGTCAACCTTACCCCATATCACCGTCAACCTTACCCCATATCACCGTCAGTCTTACCACATATCACCGTCAGCCTTACCCCATATCACCGTCAACCTTACCCCATATCACCGTCAGCCTTACCCCATATCACCGTCAACCTTACCCCATATCACCGTCAGCCTTACCCCATATCACCGTCAGTCTTACCCCATATCACCGTCATCCTTACCCCATATACCGTCAGCCTTACCCCATATCACCGTCAGCCTTACCTCTTAACACAGTCAGCCTTACCCCATATCACCGTCAACCTTACCCCATATCACCGTCAGCCTTACCCCATATCACCGTCAACCTTACCCCATATCACCGTTAGCCTAACCCCATATTCTCGTCAGCCTTACCCCATATCACCGTCAGTCTTACCCCATATCACAGTCAGCCTTACCCCATATCACCGTCATCCATACCCCTTACCCCATATCACCGTCAGCCTTACCCCATATCACCGTCAGCCTTACCCCATATCACCGTCAGCCTTACCCCATATCACCGTCAACCTTACCCCATATCACCGTCAGCCTTACCCCATATCACCGTCAACCTTACCCCATATCACCGTCAGCCTTACCCATATCACCGTCAGCCTTACCCCATATCACCGTCAGCCTTACCCCATATCACCGTCAGCCTTACCCCATATCACCGTCAACCTTACCCCATATCACCGTCAGCCTTACCCCATATCACCGTCAACCTTACCCCATATCACCGTCAGCCTTACACCATATCACCGTCAACCTTACCCCATATCACCGTCAGCCTTACCCTATCACCGTCAGCCTTACCCCATATCACCGTCAGCCTTACCCCATATCACCGTCAGCCTTACCCCATATCACCGTCAGCCTTACCCCATATACGTCATCCACCGTCACTTACCCATATCACGTCCCTTACCCATATCACCGTCAGCCTTACCCCATATCACCGTCAGCCTTACCCCATATCACCGTCAGCCTTACCCCTATCACCGTCACTTACCCATATCACCGTCAGCCTTACCCATATCACCGTCAGCCTTACCCCATATCACCGTCAGCCTTACCCCATATCACCGTCAGCCTTACCCCATATCACGTCAGCCTTACCCCATATCACCGTCAGCCTTACCCATATCACCGTCAGCCTTACCCCATATCACCGTCAGCCTTACCCCATATCACCGTCATCCTTACCCCATATCACCGTCAGCCTTACCCCATATCACAGTCAGCCTTACCCCATATCACCGTCAAACCTTACCCCATATCACCGTCAGCCTTACCCCATATCACCGTCAGCCTTACCCCATATCACCGTCAACCTTACCCCATATCACCGTCAGCCTTACCCCATATCACCGTCAACCTTACCCCATATCACCGTCAGCCTTACCCCATATCACCGTCAGCCTTACCCCATATCACCGTCAGCCTTACCCCATATCACCGTCAGCCTTACCCCATATCACCGTCAGCCTTACCCCATATCACCGTCAGCCTTACCCCATATCACCGTCAACCTTACCCCATATCACCGTCAGCCTTACCCCATATCACCGTCAACCTTACCCCATATCACCGTCAGCCTTACCCCATATCACCGTCAGCCTTACCCCATATCACCGTCAACCTTACCCCATATCACCGTCAGCCTTACCCCATATCACCGTCAGCCTTACCCCATATCACCGTCAGCCTTACCCCATATCACCGTCAACCTTACCCCATATCACCGTCAGCCTTACCCCATATCACCGTCAACCTTACCCCATATCACCGTCAGCCTTACCCCATATCACCGTCAGCCTTACCCCATATCACCGTCAGCCTTACCCCATATCACCGTCAGCCTTACCCCATATCACCGTCAGCCTTACCCCATATCACCGTCAGCCTTACCCCATATCACCGTCAGCCTTACCCCATATCACCGTCAGCCTTACCCCATATCACCGTCAGCCTTACCCCATATCACCGTCAGCCTTACCCCATATCACCGTCAGCCTTACCCCATATCACCGTCAGCCTTACCCCATATCACCGTCAGCCTTACCCCATATCACCGTCAGCCTTACCCCATATCACCGTCAGCCTTACCCCATATCACCGTCAGCCTTACCCCATATCACCGTCAGCCTTACCCATATCACCGTCAGCCTTACCCCATATCACCGTCAGCCTTACCCCTTATCACCGTCAGCCTTACCCCATATCACCGTCAGCCTTACCCCATATCACCGTCAGCCTTACCCCATATCACCGTCAGCCTTACCCCATATCACCGTCAGCCTTACCCCATATCACCGTCAGCCTTACCCCATATCACCGTCAGCCTTACCCCATATCACCGTCAGCCTTACCCCATATCACCGTCAGTCTTACCCCATATCACCGTCAGCCTTACCCCATATCACCGTCAGCCTTACCCCATATCACCGTCAGCCTTACCCCATATCACCGTCAGCCTTACCCCATATCACCGTCAGCCTTACCCCATATCACCGTCAGCCTTACCCGTCAGCTTACCCATATCACCGTCAGCCTTACCCCATATCACCGTCAGCCTTACCCCATATCACCGTCAGCCTTACCCCATATCACCGTCAGCCTTACCCCATATCACCGTCAGCCTTACCCCATATCACCGTCAGCCTTACCCCATATCACCGTCAGTCTTACCCCATATCACCGTCAGCCTTACCCCATATCACCGTCAGCCTTACCCCATATCACCGTCAGCCTTACCCCATATCACCGTCAGCCTTACCCCATATCACCGTCAGCCTTACCCCATATCACCGTCAGCCTTACCCCATATCACCGTCAGCCTTACCCCATATCACCGTCAGCCTTACCCCATATCACCGTCAGCCTTACCCCATATCACCGTCAGCCTTACCCCATATCACCGTCAGCCTTACCCCATATCACCGTCAGCCTTACCCCATATCACCGTCAGCCTTACCCCATATCACCGTCAGCCTTACCCCATATCACCGTCAGCCTTACCCCATATCACCGTCAGCCTTACCCCATATCACCGTCAGCCTTACCCCATATCACAGTCAGCCTTACCCCATATCACCGTCAGCCTTACCCCATATCACCGTCAGCCTTACCCCATATCACCGTCAGCCTTACCCCATATCACCGTCAGCCTTACCCCATATCACCGTCAGCCTTACCCCATATCACCGTCAGCCTTACCCCATATCACCGTCAGCCTTACCCCATATCCTCGTCAGCCTTACCCCATATCACCGTCAGCCTTACCCCATATCACCGTCAGCCTTACCCCATATCACCGTCAGCCTTACCCCATATCACCGTCAGCCTTACCCCATATCACCGTCAACCTTACCCCATATCACCGTCAGCCTTACCCCATATCACCGTCAACCTTACCCCATATCACCGTCAGCCTTACCCCATATCACCGTCAGCCTTACCCCATATCACCGTCAACCTTACCCCATATCACCGTCAGCCTTACCCCATATCACCGTCAGCCTTACCCCATATCACCGTCAGCCTTACCCCATATCACCGTCAGCCTTACCCCATATCACCGTCAGCCTTACCCCATATCACCGTCAGCCTTACCCCATATCACCGTCAGCCTTACCCCATATCACCGTCAGCCTTACCCCATATCACCGTCAGCCTTACCCCATATCACCGTCAGCCTTACCCCATATCACCGTCAGCCTTACCCCATATCACCGTCAGCCTTACCCCATATCACCGTCAGCCTTACCCCATATCACCGTCAGCCTTACCCCATATCACCGTCAGCCTTACCCCATATCACCGTCAGCCTTACCCCATATCACCGTCAGCCTTACCCCATATCACCGTCAGCCTTACCCCATATCACCGTCAGCCTTACCCCATATCACCGTCAGCCTTACCCCATATCACCGTCAGCCTTACCCCCATATCACCGTCAGCCTTACCCCATATCACCGTCAGCCTTACCCCATATCACCGTCAGCCTTACCCCATATCACCGTCAGCCTTACCCCATATCACCGTCAGCCTTACCCCATATCACCGTCAGCCTTACCCCATATCACCGTCAGCCTTACCCCATATCACCGTCAGCCTTACCCCATATCACCGTCAGCCTTACCCCATATCACCGTCAGCCTTACCCCATATCACCGTCAGCCTTACCCCATATCACCGTCAGCCTTACCCCATATCACCGTCAGCCTTACCCCATATCACCGTCAGCCTTACCCCATATCACCGTCAGCCTTACCCCATATCACCGTCAGACCTTTACCCCATATCACCGTCAGCCTTACCCCATATCACCGTCAGCCTTACCCCATATCACCGTCAGCCTTACCCCATATCACCGTCAGCCTTACCCCATATCACCGTCATCCTTACCCCATATCACCGTCAGCCTTACCCCATATCACCGTCAACCTTACCCCATATCACCGTCAGCCTTACCCCATATCACCGTCAGCCTTACCCCATATCACCGTCAGCCTTACCCCATATCACCGTCAGCCTTACCCCATATCACCGTCAGCCTTACCCCATATCACCGTCAGCCTTACCCCATATCACCGTCAGCCTTACCCCATATCACCGTCAGCCTTACCCCATATCACCGTCAGCCTTACCCCATATCACCGTCAGCCTTACCCCATATCACCGTCAGCCTTACCCCATATCACCGTCATCCTTACCCCATATCACCGTCAGCCTTACCCCATATCACCGTCAGCCTTACCCCATATCACAGTCAGCCTTACCCCATATCACCGTCAGCCTTACCCCATATCACCGTCAGCCTTACCCCATATCACCGTCAGCCTTACCCCATATCACCGTCAACCTACCCCATATCACCGTCAGCCTTACCCCATATCACCGTCAGCCTTACCCCATATCACCGTCAGCCTTACCCCATATCACCGTCAGCCTTACCCCATATCACCGTCAGCCTTACCCCATATCACAGTCAGCCTTACCCCATATCACCGTCATCCTTACCCCATATCACCGTCAGCCTTACCCCATATCACCGTCAGCCTTACCCCATATCACCGTCAGCCTTACCCCATATCACCGTCAGCCTTACCCCATATCACCGTCAGCCTTACCCCATATCACCGTCAGCCTTACCCCATATCACCGTCAGCCTTACCCCATATCACCGTCAGCCTTACCCCATATCACCGTCAGCCTTACCCCATATCACCGTCAGCCTTACCCCATATCACCGTCAGCCTTACCCCATATCACCGTCAGCCTTACCCCATATCACCGTCAGCCTTACCCCATATCACCGTCAGCCTTACCCCATATCACCGTCAGCCTTACCCCATATCACCGTCAGCCTTACCCCATATCACCGTCAGCCTTACCCCATATCACCGTCAGCCTTACCCCATATCACCGTCAGCCTTACCCCATATCACCGTCAGCCTTACCCCATATCACCGTCATCTTACCCCATATCACCGTCAGCCTTACCCCATATCACCGTCAGCCTTACCCCATATCACCGTCAGCCTTACCCCATATCACCGTCAGCCTTACCCCATATCACCGTCACCTTACCCCATATCACCGTCAGCCTTACCCCATATCACCGTCAACCTTACCCCATATCACCGTCATCCTTACCCCATATCACCGTCAGCCTTACCCCATATCACCGTCAACCTTACCCCATATCACCGTCAGCCTTACCCCATATCACCGTCAACCTTACCCCATATCACCGTCAGCCTTACCCCATATCACCGTCAGCCTTACCCCATATCACCGTCAGCCTTACCCCATATCACCGTCAGCCTTACCCCATATCACCGTCAGCCTTACCCCATATCACCGTCAGCCTTACCCCATATCACCGTCAGCCTTACCCCATATCACCGTCAGCCTTACCCCATATCACCGTCAGCCTTACCCCATATCACCGTCAGCCTTACCCCATATCACCGTCAGCCTTACCCCATATCACCGTCAGCCTTACCCCATATCACCGTCAGCCTTACCCCATATCACCGTCAGCCTTACCCCATATCACCGTCAGCCTTACCCCATATCACCGTCAGCCTTACCCCATATCACCGTCAGCCTTACCCCATATCACCGTCAGCCTTACCCCATATCCTCGTCAGCCTTACCCCATATCACCGTCAGCCTTACCCCATATCACCGTCAGCCTTACCCCATATCACCGTCAGCCTTACCCCATATCACCGTCAGCCTTACCCCATATCACCGTCAGTCTTACCCCATATCACCGTCAGCCTTACCCCATATCACCGTCAGTCTTACCCCATATCACCGTCAGCCTTACCCCATATCACCGTCAGCCTTACCCCATATCACCGTCAACCTTACCCCATATCACCGTCAGCCTTACCCCATATCACCGTCACCTTACCCCATATCACCGTCAGCCTTACCCCATATCACCGTCAGCCTTACCCCATATCACCGTCAGCCTTACCCCATATCACCGTCAGCCTTACCCCATATCACCGTCAGCCTTACCCCATATCACCGTCAGCCTTACCCCATATCACCGTCAGCCTTACCCCATATCACCGTCAGCCTTACCCCATATCACCGTCAGCCTTACCCCATATCACCGTCAGCCTTACCCCATATCACCGTCAGCCTTACCCCATATCACCGTCAGCCTTACCCCATATCACCGTCAGCCTTACCCCATATCACCGTCAGCCTTACCCCATATCACCGTCAGCCTTACCCCATATCACCGTCAGCCTTACCCCATATCACCGTCAGCCTTACCCCATATCACCGTCAGCCTTACCCCATATCACCGTCAGCCTTACCCCATATCACCGTCAGCCTTACCCCATATCACCGTCAGCCTTACCCCATATCACCGTCAGCCTTACCCCATATCACCGTCAGCCTTACACCCTATCCTCGTCAGCCTTACCCCATATCACCGTCATCCTTACCCCATATCACCGTCAGCCTTACCCCATATCACCGTCAGCCTTACCCATATCACGTCAGCCTTACCCATATCACCGTCAGCCTTACCCCATATCACCGTCATCCTTACCCCATATCACCGTCAGCCTTACCCCATATCACCAGTCATCCTTACCCCATATCACCGTCAGCCTTACCCCATATCACCGTCAGCCTTACCCCATATCACCGTCAGCCTTACCCCATATCACCGTCAGCCTTACCCCATATCACCGTCAGCCTTACCCCATATCACCGTCAGCCTTACCCCATATCACCGTCAGCCTTACCCCATATCACGTCAGCCTTACCCCATATCACCGTCAGCCTTACCCCATATCACCGTCAGCCTTACCCCATATCACCGTCAGCCTTACCCCATATCACCGTCAGCCTTACCCCATATCACCGTCAGCCTTACCCCATATCACCGTCAGCCTTACCCCATATCACCGTCAGCCTTACCCCATATCACCGTCAGCCTTACCCCATATCACCGTCAGCCTTACCCCATATCACCGTCAGCCTTACCCCATATCACCGTCAGCCTTACCCCATATCACCGTCAGCCTTACCCCATATCACCGTCAGCCTTACCCCATATCACCGTCAGCCTTACCCCATATCACCGTCAGCCTTACCCCATATCACCGTCAGCCTTACCCCATATCACCGTCAGCCTTACCCCATATCACCGTCAGCCTTACATCCCCATATCATATCACCGTCAGCCTTACCCCATATCACCGTCACCTTACCCCATATCACCGTCAGCCTTACCCCATATCACCGTCAGCCTTACCCCATATCACCGTCAGCCTTACCCATATCACCGTCAGCCTTACCCCATATCACCGTCAGCCTTACCCCATATCACCGTCAGCCTTACCCCATATCACCGTCAGCCTTACCCCATATCACCGTCAGCCTTACCCCATATCACCGTCAGCCTTACCCCATATCACCGTCAGCCTTACCCCATATCACCGTCAGCCTTACCCCATATCACCGTCAGCCTTACCCCATATCACCGTCAGCCTTACCCCATATCACCGTCAGCCTTACCCCATATCACCGTCAGCCTTACCCCATATCACCGTCAGCCTTACCCCCATATCACCGTCAGCCTTACCCCATATCACCGTCAGCCTTACCCCATATCACCGTCAGCCCTTACCCCATATCACCGTCAGCCTTACCCCATATCACCGTCAGCCTTACCCCATATCACCGTCAGCCTTACCCCATATCACAGTCAGCCTTACCCCATATCACAGTCAGCCTTACCCCATATCACAGTCAGCCTTACCCCATATCACCGTCAGCCTTACCCCATATCACAGTCAGCCTTACCCCATATCACCGTCAGCCTTACCCCATATCACAGTCAGCCTTACCCCATATCACCGTCAGCCTTACCCCATATCACCGTCAGCCTTACCCCATATCACCGTCAGCCTTACCCCATATCACTCGTCAGCCTTACCCCCTATCCTCGTCAGCCTTACCCCATATCACCGTCAGCCTTACCCCATATCACCGTCAGCCTTACCCCATATCCTCGTCAGCCTTACCCCCATATCACCGTCAGCCTTACCCCATATCACCGTCAGCCTTACCCCATATCACCGTCAGCCTTACCCCATATATCACTCGTCAGCCTTACCCCATATCACCGTCAGCCTTACCCCATATCACCGTCAGCCTTACCCCATATCACAGTCAGCCTTACCCCATATCACCGTCAGCCTTACCCCATATCACCGTCAGCCTTACCCCATATCACCGTCAGCCTTACCCCATATCACCGTCAGCCTTACCCCCATATCACCGTCAGCCTTACCCCATATCACCGTCAGCCTTACCCCATATCACCGTCAGCCTTACCCCATATCACCGTCAGCCTTACCCCATATCACCGTCAGCCTTACCCCATATCACCGTCAGCCTTACCCCATATCACCGTCAGCCTTACCCCATATCACCGTCAGCCTTACCCCATATCACCGTCAGCCTTACCCCATATCACCGTCAGCCTTACCCCATATCACCGTCAGCCTTACCCCATATCACCGTCAGCCTTACCCCATATCACAGTCAGCCTTACCCCATATCACCGTCAGCCTTACCCCATATCACCGTCAGCCTTACCCCATATCACCGTCAGCCTTACCCCATATCACCGTCAGCCTACCCTTACCCCCATATCACCGTCAGCCTTACCCCATATCACCGTCAGCCTTACCCCATATCACCGTCAGCCTTACCCCATATCACCGTCAGCCTTACCCCATATCACCGTCAGCCTTACCCCATATCACCGTCAGCCTTACCCCATATCACCGTCAGCCTTACCCCATATCACCGTCAGCCTTACCCCATATCACCGTCAGCCTTACCCCATATCACCGTCAGCCTTACCCCATATCACCGTCAGCCTTACCCCATATCACCGTCAGCCTTACCCCATATCACCGTCAGCCTTACCCCATATCACCGTCAGCCTTACCCCATATCACAGTCAGCCTTACCCATATCACGTCAGCCTTACCCCATATTCACCGTCAGCCTTACCCATATCACCGTCAGCCTTACCCCATATCACCGTCAGCCTTACCCCATATCACCGTCAGCCTTACCCCATATCACCGTCAGCCTTACCCCATATCACGTCAGCCTTACCCCATATCACCGTCAGCCTTACCCCATATCACCGTCAGCCTTACCCCATATCACCGTCAGCCTTACCCCATATCACCGTCAGCCTTACCCCATATCACCGTCAGCCTTACCCCATATCACCGTCAGCCTTACCCCATATCACCGTCAGCCTTACCCCATATCACCGTCAGCCTTACCCCATATCACCGTCAGCCTTACCCCATATCACCGTCAGCCTTACCCCATATCACCGTCAGCCTTACCCCATATCACCATCAGCCTTACCCCATATCACCGTCAGCCTTACCCCATATCACCGTCAGCCTTACCCCATATCACCGTCAGCCTTACCCCATATCCTCGTCAGCCTTACCCCATATCACCGTCAGCCTTACCCCATATCACCGTCAGCCTTACCCCATATCACCGTCAGCCTTACCCCATATCACCGTCAGCCTTACCCCATATCACCGTCAGCCTTACCCCATATCACCGTCAGCCTTACCCCATATCACCGTCAGCCTTACCCCATATCACCGTCAGCTTACCCCCATATCAACGTCAGCCTTACCCCCTATCCTCGTCAGCCTTACCCCATATCCTCGTCAGCCTTACCCCATATCCTCGTCAGCCTTTCCCCATATCACCGTCAGCCTTACCCCCTTATCACCGTCAGCCTTACCCCATATCACCGTCAGCCTTACCCCATATCACCGTCAGCCTTACCCCATATCACCGTCAGCCTTTCCCCATATCACCGTCAGCCTTACCCCCTATCCTCGTCAGCCTTACCCCATATCACCGTCAGCCTTACCCCATATCACCGTCAGCCTTACCCCATATCACGTCAGCTTACCCCATATCACCGTCAGCCTTACCCCATATCACCGTCAGCCTTACCCCATATCACCGTCAGCCTTACCCCATATCACCGTCAGCCTTACCCCATATCACCGTCAGCCTTACCCATATCACCGTCAGCCTTACCCCATATCACCGTCAGCCTTACCCCATATCACCGTCAGCCTTACCCCATATCCTCGTCAGCCTTACCCCATATCACCGTCAGCTTTACCCCATATCACCGTCAGCCTTACCCCATATCACAGTCAGCCTTACCCCATATCACCGTCAGCCTTTCCCCATATCACCGTCAGCCTTACCCCATATCACCGTCAGCCTTACCCCATATCACCGTCAGCTTACCCCATATCACCGTCAGCCTTACCCATATCACCGTCAGCCTTACCCCATATCACCGTCAGCCTTACCCCATATCACCGTCAGCCTTACCCCATATCACCGTCAGCCTTACCCCATATCACAGTCAGCCTTACCCCATATCACAGTCAGCCTTACCCCATATCACAGTCAGCCTTACCCCATATCACCGTCAGCCTTACCCCATATCACAGTCAGCCTTACCCCATATCACAGTCAGCCTTACCCCATATCACAGTCAGCCTTACCCCATATCACCGTCAGCCTTACCCCATATCACAGTCAGCCTTACCCCATATCACAGTCAGCCTTACCCCATATCACCGTCAGCCTTACCCCATATCACCGTCAGCCTTACCCCATATCACAGTCAGCCTTACCCCATATCACCGTCAGCCTTACCCCATATCACCGTCAGCCTTACCCCATATCACGTCAGCCTTACCCCATATCACAGTCAGCCTTACCCCATATCAGTCAGCCTTACCCCATATCACCGTCAGCTTACCCCATATCACAGTCAGCCTTACCCCATATCACCGTCAGCCTTACCCCATATCACGTCAGCCTTACCCCATATCACAGTCAGCCTTACCCCATATCACCGTCAGCCTTACCCCATATCACAGTCAGCCTTACCCCATATCACCGTCAGCCTTACCCCATATCACAGTCAGCCTTACCCCATATCACAGTCAGCCTTACCCCATATCACCGTCAGCCTTACCCCATATCACAGTCAGCCTTACCCCATATCACAGTCAGCCTTACCCCATATCACCAGTCAGCCTTACCCCATATCACCGTCAGCCTTACCCCATATCACAGTCAGCCTTACCCCATATCACAGTCAGCCTTAGTCAGCCTTACCCCATATTACCCAGCCTTATCCATATCACAGTCAGCCTTACCCCATATCACCGTCAGCCTTACCCCATATCACCGTCAGCCTTACCCCATATCACGTCAGCCTTACCCCATATTACCGTCAGCCTTACCCCATATCACCGTCAGCCTTACCCCATATCACCGTCAGCCTTACCCCATATCACCGTCAGTATTCTTTCATATATTATTTTTGATGTTCCTTTACATTAGTTTTGATGCTCCTTCACATTTATTTTTTTATTCCTTTACCTTATAGTTTATTTGGTTATTTCCCTTTTTCAATCCATGAGCAAACAGTAACCCTTACGTTTTATAGTTGAGCATTATTTATTTTCGTCCATTCATCAGAAAAATCTAGCTATCATTTATGCATGTCTATTATTGGTAGTATCGTTAGACAGAACAAAATTGAAATGTGAGTATAAAATAGTACACTGACGGGTACAATGCGGTCCTGCTACTCCTCCTCTTCGCTAAGGACCACGGTCAGAAACTGTCACTCAGGACCGCGGTCAGAAACTGCCACTCAGGACCGCGGTCAGAAACTGTCACTCAGGACCGCGGTCAGAAACTGCCACTCAGGACCGCGGTCAGAAACTGCCACTCAGGACCGCGGTCAGAAACTGTCACTCTGGACCGCGGTCAGAAACTGTCACTCAGGACCACGGTCAGAAACTGCACCGTAAACAACATGTTATATGAAAAAATAATTGACGATATGAAGAGTTTTCAGAAATTGTATTTAATGAGAATATCGCACATGCCTTATGTTTTCAAACTTAAATTGTGATATCAATATACTGTGCAAACTTGATACAACGTTATGGGTAAATAATGATAAATGTCACGTATAGTTAAATTTCTATTCTAGTATATATGGGTGTTATGAAAATAATGTATGTAGCTATAAATCCTCGTGTCGCAGGCTCTCAACCAGATACTCACTCTCAAAGACACGGGCCAGACAGAAAACCTACAACTTATAGATTTGTACACCAGTCTGGAGCTTATCAATATACACTGCGTTGATTTCACGATAAAACAGCATACGCATTAAAACAGTTCTATCACTTATCATACCGACAGCATCTCCAATCAAAACTTCAGTTTAAAACGACTGGAAACAACGTCTTGCCGGCAGTAAGTGAAGATCGTGTGTAGGTATAATTTGTGTAATCTAATCACTAACACAACTTCTATACAATCTATACTACACACGACAACAATAGAGCACGTTTGGTCTGTTTGGCTCGGGGACATTCGTCAGTGTTAGTACTGAAACTATGTTTGTTTAAAATACTATTAATAATCACATATGGCACATGTCTATATAAAAATGGTTTTCTTTTAGTGGAATGTGTATTGATTTTTCATGTATGAAAAACATTATTTATCAGCATTTCATATTAAGAAGGTCTTTGTATATACAATTGTGCCTTTCATATATCAAGTTTCCAATTCAATATATGTATATAAGGTGATTCGATTTAAATCGCCTACTTTCGCGAATATCCGGAAGTATTCGTCAACATTTATTTGACTATGCATTATTTTTGCTCCTTCCCTCTCCAGTGGATGCTATATACAAGCAGAAGCTTTAAAACCTTTGTTCATGGTTGTCCAGCTTGGCCGGTCATATTGTTTGTGGTCAATGGCGGAATTCCCCGGCCGTTTAGACTTGATCATGAACATTTGATTGTTTAAGAGCTGGGCGTACGGTTTGGGCTGGTAAACTTTTATCGGTACGTGGTAATGTAGATAGTACGACAGGTCCATGAAACCGCCTCCTACACGAACTATTGTCTGCTTTCCCTTCGTGCGCATGCGTCTTTTAGGCTGTGTCAAAAATATAAACATAACAAGGAAATTATTGTGATCAATGCATTAAATAACAAATTAAAATTACAATCAACAGAAATTAAAGTTACAATCAACAGAAATTAAAGTTACAATCAACAGAAAGTAAAGTTACAATCAACAGAAATTAAAGTTACAATCAACAGAAAGTAAAGTTACAATCAACAGAAATTAAAGTTACAATCAACAGAAATTAAAGTTACAATCAACAGAAAGTAAAGTTACAATCAACAGAAATTAAAGTTACAATCAACAGAAATTAAAGTTACAATCAACAGAAAGTAAAGTTACAATCATCAGAAAGTAAAGTTACAATCAACAGAAAGTAAGTTACAATCAACAGCAATTAAAGTTACAATCAACAGAAATTAAAGTTACAATCAACAGAAATTAAAGTTACAATCAACAGAAATTAAAATTAAAATCAACAGAAATTAAAATTAAAATCAACAGAAAGTAAAGTTACAATCAACAGAAATTAAAGTTACAATCAACAGAAATTAAAATTAAAATCAACAGAAATTAAAATTACAATCAACAGAAATTAAAGTTACAATCAACAGAAAGTAAAGTTACAATCATCAGAAAGTAAAGTTACAATCATCAGAAAGTAAATTACAATCATCAGAAAGTAAATTACAATCAACAGAAATTAAAGTTACAATCAACAGAAATTAAAGTTACAATCAATAGAAAGTAAAGTTACAATCAACAGAAATTAAAGTTACAATCAACAGAAATTAAAGTTACAATCATCAGAAAGTAAAGTTACAATCATCAGAAAGTAAAGTTACAATTCAACAGCAAGTAAGTTACAATCAACAGCAATTAAAGTTACAATCAACAGAAATTAAAGTTACAATCAACAGAAATTAAAGTTACAATCAACAGAAAGTAAAGTTAAAATCATCAGAAAGTAAAGTTACAATCAACAGCAAGTAAGTTACAATCAACAGCAATTAAAGTTACAATCAACAGAAATTAAAGTTACAATCAACAGAAAATTAAAGATACAATCAACAGTTACAATTAAAATTAAATCAACAGAAATTAAAATTAAAATCAACAGAAAGTAAAGTTACAATCATCAGAAAAGTAAAGTTACAATCATCAGAAAGTAAAGTTACAATCATCAGAAAGTAAATTACAATCAACAGAAATTAAAGTTACAAATCAACAGAAATTAAAGTTACAATCAATAGAAAGTAAAGTTACAATCAACAGAAATTAAAGTTACAATCAACAGAAATTAAAGTTACAATCAATAGCAAGTAAGTTATCAATCAACAGCAATTAAAGTTACAATCAATAGAAAGTAAGGTACAATCAACAGAAATTAAAGTTACAATCAACAGAAATTAAAATTACAATAAAGTAAAGTTACAATCAACAGAAATTTAAAGTTGCAATCAACAGAAATTAAAATTACAATCAACAGAAATTAAAAGTTACAATCAACAGAAATTAAGTTTACAATCAATAGAAAGTAAAGTTACAATCAATAGAAATTAAAGTTATAATCAACAGAATTAAAATTACAAAACGTTACAATCAACAGAAATTAAAGTTACAATCAACAGAAAGTAAAGGTACAATAAACAGAAATTAAAGTTACAATCAACAGAAATTAAAGTTACAATCAACAGAAAGTAAAGTTACAATCACAGAAATTAAAGTTACAATCATCAGAAAGTAAAACAGTTAACAGTTACAATAAATAAAAGTTACAAACGAGAAATTAAATTACAATCATCAGAAAGTAAAGTTACAATCAACAGAAATTAAAGTTACAATCAACAGAAATTAAAGTTACAATCAACAGAAATTAAAGTTACAATCAACAGAAATTAAAATTACAATCAACAGAAAGTGTAGAAATTACAATCAAAGAAATTAAAGTTACAATCAACAGAAATTAAAGTTTACAATCAATACAGAAAGTAAAGTTACAATCAACAGAAATTAAAGTTACAATCAACAGAAATTAAAATTACAATCAACAGAAATTAAAGTTTACAATCAACAGAAATTAAAGTTACAATCAACAGAAATTAAATTGTTCAATCAATAGAAAGTAAAGTTACAATCAACCAGAAATTAAAAGTTACAATCAACAGAAAATTAAAATTACAATAAAGTAAAGTTACAATCAACAGAAATATAAAATTACAATAAAGTAATAAAGTTACAGAAATCAACAGAAATTAAAGTTACAATCAACAGAAATTAAAGTTACAATCAACAGAAAGTAAAGTACAAATCAACAGAAAGTAAAGTTACAATCAACAGAAAGTAAAGTTACAATCAACAGAAATTAAAGTTTACAATCAACAGAAATTAAAGTTACAATCAACAGAAAGTAAAGTTTACAATCCACAGAAAGTAAAGTTACAATCAACAGAAATTAAAGTTACAAACAGAAAGTAAAGTTACAATCAACAGAAAGTAAAGTTACACAATCAACAGAAATTAAAGTTACAATCATCAGAAAGTAAAGTTACAATCATCAGAAAGTAAAGTTACAATCAACAGAAATTAAAGTTACAATCAACAGAAATTAAAGTTACAATCAACAGAAATTAAAGTTACAATCAACAGAAATTAAAGTTACAATCAACTCAGGAAATTAAAAGTTACAATCATCAGAAAGTAAAATTACAAATCAACAGAAAGTAAAGTTACAATCAACAGAAAATTAAAGTTACAATCAATAGAAAGTAAAGTTACAATCAACAGAAAGTAAAGTTACAATCAACAGAAATTAAAATTACAATCAATAGAAAAGTAAAGTTACAATCAACAGAAATTTAAAGTTACAACAATCAACAGAAATTAAAGTTACAATCAACAGAAATTTAAAGTTACAATCAACAGAAATTAAAGTTACAATCAACAGCAATTAACAGAAATTTAAACTTACAATCAACAATGTTAAAGATTACAATCAACAGAAAGTAAAGTTAAAATTAAACAATCACATCATAATGTAAAGTTACAAATTCAACAGAAGTATAGTTGGGAACACATCAACACTAAATGTACGGTTGAACAATCAACTTACCACCCATATGTCAATCGTGGAACATAAAGTTACCCACACATTACGATCATAAAGAACATAAAAGTTACCAACAGAAATTAATTGTCATATCAACAGAAAGTTAAAGTTACAATGTGTCATGGTGAAAGTTAAACTTAACAATCATCATGTGGAACAGTAAAAAATTACCCTCCCAGTAATTAATTTACAATCACTGAAACTTACCAGTTATATGTCATGTTGAACTAAACTTACCACCCACATGTCATGTGGAACATAATCTTACCACCGGGTTATGTTCATGTGGTTCTACAAAACTCGGGGCCAGCATAGGTCAAACATTACCACCCATAATGTCATGTGGAACATTAAACTTACCATCCCATATTGTCATGTTAGAAGAGTACAAACTTACCACCCATATGTCATGTGGAACAATAAACTTTACCACAGCCACTATACCAATGTGTCATGGAACATAAAACTTACCACCAATTTGTCTGTGGTACACAAACTTACCACCCATATGTCATGTGGAACACAAACTTACCACCCCATATGTCTTGTGGAACACAAACTTACCACCCATATGTCATGTGGAACACAAATCGATCCACCCATGATGTTCATGTGGAACATCAAACTTAACTCCCCATATATCATGTGTGACACCATTAAACTTACCCATCATGTCATGTGGAACTTAAATCTGGTAACTTACCACCACCATATGTTCATGTGGAACACAAACTTACCACCATATTATGTCATGTGGAACACAAATTTACCACCCCATATGTCATGTGAAACATAAAACTTACCACCATGTATCATGTGGAACCAAACTTACACACCGTATGTCATGTGGAACACATAAACTTACCACCCATATGTCATGTGGAACATAATACTTACCACCCATTTGTCATGTGGAACACAAAACCTTACCACCAAACTTACCACCCATATGTCATGTGGAACACAAAACTTACCACCCATATGTCATGTGGAACATAAACTTACCACCCATTTGTCATGTGGAACACATAAACTTACCACCCATTATGTCATGTACAAACTTACACTCCAACATTTGAACCATTTACCCACCATATATCAGAGTGGAACACAAAACTTACCACCCATATGTCATGTGGGAACATAAAAACTTACCACCCATTTGTCATGTGGAACATAAACTTACCACCCATATGTCATGTGGAACATTAAACTTTACCACCACCATATGTCATGTGGAACATAAACTTACCACCCATATGTCATGTGGAACATAAACTTATCACCCATTTGTCATGTTGAATATAAACTTACCACCCATTTGTCATGTGGAACATAAATTTACCACCCATATGTCATGTGGAACATAAACTTACCACCCATATGTCATGTAACTAGTGATAAAACTTACCACCCATACCCACATGTCATGTGGAACATAAACTTACCACCCATATGTCATGTGGAAACACAAACTTCTTACCACCCATATGTCATGTGGAACACAAAACTTACCACCCATATGTCATGTGGAACACAAACTTACCACCCCATATGTCATGTGGAACACAAACTTACCACCATATGTCATGTGGAACACAAAACTTACCACCCATATGTCATGTGGAACACAAAAACTTACCACCCATATGTCATGTGGAACACTAAAACTTACCACCCATATGTCATGTGGAACACAATATGTCATGTGGAAAAACATATGTCTTGTTGAACACCTTACCACCCATATGTCATGTGGAACAAAAACTTACCACCCCATTTGTCATGTGGAACACACAACTTACCACCCATTATGGTCATGTGGAACATAAACTTACCACCCATATTGTCATGTGGAACACAAACTTACCACCCATATGTCATGTGGAACACAAACTTACCACCCATATGTCATGTGGAAACACAAAACTTACCACCCATGTCATGTCATGTACATAAACTTACCAAAACCCCATATGTCATGTGGAACACAAAACGTACCACCCATATGTCATGTGGACTTACCCCATAAACTTACCACCCATATGTCATGTGGACCACACCAAACTTACCAACCCATATGTCATGTGGAACACCGAAACATTACCACCCCATATGTCATGTGGAACATAAACTTACCACCCATATTTGTCATGTGGAACATAAACTTACCACCCATATGTCATGTGGAAACACAAAACTTACCCACCCAATATGTCATGTGGAACATAAAACTTACCACCCATATGTCATGTGGGAACATAAACTTACCACCCATATGTCCATGTGGAAACATGTCATGACTTCATGTCATGTGGAACATAAAACTTACCACCCATATGTCATGTGGAACACAAACTTACCACCCATATGTCATGTGGAACACAAACTTTACCACCCATATGTCATGTGGAACATAAACTTACCACCCATATGTCATGTGGAACACACAAACTTACCACCCATATGTCATGTGGAACATTATAAATTTACCACCCATATGTCATGTGGAACATAAACTTACCACCCATATGTCATGTGGGAACATTAAACTTACCACCCATATGTCATGTGGAACATGTTGAACACAAACTTACCACCCATATGTCATGTGGGAACAATAAACTTACCACCCATATGTCATGTGGAACACAAACTTACCACCCATATGTCATGTGGAACACAAACTTACCACCCGTATGTCATGTGGAACACAAACTTACCACCCATATGTCATGTGGAACATAAACTTACCACCCATATGTCATGTGGAACATAAACTTACCACCCATATGTCATGTGGAACACAAACTTACCACCCATATATTTGTCATGTGGAACATACAAACTTTACACACCCATTTGTCATGTGGAACACAAACTTACCACCCAATTTGTCATGTGAACATAACACCAAATGTTTACCACCCATATGTCATGTGGAAACATAAACTTACCACCCATATGTCATGTGGAACACAAACTTACCACCCATATGTCATGTGGAACATAAAACTTACCACCCATATGTCATGTGGAACACAAACTTACCACCATGTGGACCATAAACTTACCACCATATGTCATGTGGAACACAAACTTACCACCCATATGTCATGTGGAACACAAACTTACCACCCATATGTCATGTGGAACATAAACTTACCACCGATTTGTCATGTGGATCATAAACTTACCACCCATTTGTCATGTGGAACACAAACTTACCACCCATATGTCATGTGGAACACAAATTTACCACCCATATGTCATGTGGAACACAAACTTACCACCCATATGTCATGTGGAACATAACTAATTATACCACCCATATGTCATGTGGAAACTTACAAAACTTACCACCCATATGTCATGTGGAAACATAAACTTACCACCCATATGTCATGTGGAACACATAAACTTACCACCCACATGTCATGTGGAACATAAACTTACCACCCATATGTCATGTGGAACAACAAACTTACCACCCATATGTCATGTGGAACACATTTACCACCCATGTGTCATGTGGAACACAAACTTACCACCCATATGTCATGTGTTGAAACATAAACTTACCACCCATATGTCATGTGGAACATAAAAACTTACCACCCATATGTCATGTGGAACATAAACTTTACCACCCATATGTCATGTGGAACACAAACTTTTATGTGGAAACACACTTACCAATATGTCATGTGGAACACAAACTATACCACCCATATGTCATGTGGAACACAAACTTACCACCCATATGTCATGTGGAAACACAAACTTACCACCCATATGTCATGTGGAACACAAACTTACCACCCATATATGTCATGTGGAACATAAACTTACCACCCATATGTCATGTGGAACATAAACTTACCACCCATATGTCATGTGGAACATAAACTTACCACCCATATGTCATGTGGAACATAAACTTACCACCCATTTGTCATGTGGAACATAAACTTACCACCCATTTGTCATGTGGAACACAAACTTACCACCCATATGTCATGTGGAACACAAACGTACCACCCATATATCTAGTGGAACATAAACTTACCACCGATATGTCATGTGGAACATAAACTTACCACCCATATGTCATGTGTGGAACATAAACTTACCACCCCCATATGTCATGTGGAAACATAAACTTACCACCCATATGTCATGTGGAACACAAACTTACCACCCATATGTCATGTGGAACATAAACTTACCACCCATATGTCATGTGGAACATAAACTTACCACCCATATGTCATGTGGAACATAAACTTACCACCCATATGTCATGTGGAACATAAACTTACCACCCATATGTCATGTGGAACACAAACTTACCACCCATATGTCATGTGGAACACAAACTTACCACCCATATGTCATGTGGAACATAAACTTACCACCCATATGTCATGTGGAACATAAACTTACCACCCATATGTCATGTGGAACACAAACTTACCACCCATATGTCATGTGGAACATAAACTTACCACCCATATGTCATGTGGAACACAAACTTACCACCCATATGTCATGTGGAACATAAACTTACCACCCATATGTCATGTGGAACACAAACTTACCACCCATTTGTCATGTGGAACACAAACTTACCACCCATATGTCATGTGGAACATAAACTTACCAAATGTCATGTGGACAAACAAACTTTACCACCCATATGTCATGTGGAACATAAACTTACCACCCATATGTCATGTGGAACATAAACTTACCACCCATATGTCATGTGGAACACAAACTTACCACCCGTATGTCATGTGGAACACAAACTTACCACCCATATGTCATGTGGAACATAAACTTACCACCCATATGTCAAGTGGAACATAAACTTACCACCCATATGTCATGTGGAACATAAACTTACCACCCATATGTCATGTGGAACACAAACTTACCACCCATATGTCATGTGGAACATAAACTTACCACCCATATGTCATGTGGAACACAAACATTACCACCCATTTGTCATGTGGAACATAAAACTTACCACCCATATGTCATGTGGAACATAAACTTACCACCCATATGTCATGTGGAACATAAATTTTACCACCCATACCGTATGTCATGTGGAACACAAACTTACCACCCATATGTCATGTGGAACATAAACTTACCACCCATTTGTCATGTGGAACATAAATTTACCACCCATATATCTAGTGGAACATAAACTTACCACCGATTTGTCATGTGGAACATAAACTTACCACCCATTTGTCATGTTGAATACAAACTTACCACCCATATGTCATGTGGAACATAAACTTACCACCCATATATCATGTGGAACATAAACTTACCACCCATATGTCATGTGGAACACAAACTTACCACCCATATGTCATGTGGAACATAAACTTACCACCCATATGTCATGTGGAACATAAACTTACCACCCATTTGTCATGTGGAACACAAACTTACCACCCATATGTCATGTGGAACATAACTTACCACCCATATGTCATGTGGAACATAAAACTTACCACATGTGGAACACAAACTTACCACCCATATGTCATGTGGAACATAAACTTACCACCCATTGTCATGTGGAACATAAATTTACCACCCATATGTCATGTGGAACACAAACTTACCACCCCATATGTCATGTGGAACACAAAACTTACCACCCCATATGTCATGTGGAAACATAAACTTTACCATTTGTCCATAACCTTACCACCCATTTATTGTCATGTGGAACATAAACTTACCACCCATATGTCATGTGGAACACAAACTTACCACCCATATGTCATGTGGAACATAAAACTTACCACCCATATGTCATGTGGGAACACAAACTCGCCGAATAAATACCACCATATGTCATGTGGAACACATAAACTTACCACCATATGTCATGTGGAACATAAACTTACCACCCATATGTCATGTGGAAACACAAACTTACCACCCATATGTCATGTGGAACACAAACTTACCACCCATATGTCATGTGGAACACAAACTTACCACCCATATGTCATGTGGAACACAAACTTACCACCCATATGTCATGTGGAACATAAACTTACCACCCATATGTCATGTGGAACACAAACTTACCACCCATATGTCATGTGGAACATAAACTTACCACCCATATGTCATGTGGAACATAAACTTACCACCCATTTGTCATGTGGAACACAAACTTACCACCCATATGTCATGTGGAACACAAACTTACCACCCATATGTCATGTGGAACACAAACTTACCACCCATATGTCATGTGGAACATAAACTTACCACCCATATGTCATGTGGAACACAAACTTACCACCCATATGTCATGTGGAACATAAACTTACCACCCATATGTCATGTGGAACACAAACTTACCACCCATATGTCATGTGGAACATAAACTTACCACCCATATGTCATGTGGAACATAAACTTACCACCCATTTGTCATGTGGAACACAAACTTACCACCCATATGTCAAGTGGAACATAAACTTACCACCCATATGTCATGTGGAACATAAACTTACCACCCATATGTCATGTTGAACACAAACTTACCACCCATATGTCATGTGGAACATAAACTTACCACCCATATGTCATGTGGAACATAAACTTACCACCCATATGTCATGTGGAACACAAACTTACCACCCATATGTCATGTGGAACACAAACTTACCACCCATATGTCATGTGGAACATAAACTTACCACCCATATGTCATGTGGAACACAAACTTACCACCCATATGTCATGTGGAACACAAACTTACCACCCATATGTCATGTGGAACACAAACTTACCACCCATATGTCATGTGGGAACACAAACTTACCACCCATATGTCATGTGGAACATAAACTTACCACCCATATGTCATGTGGAACATAAACTTACCACCCATGTGTCATGTGGAACACAAACTTACCACCCATATGTCATGTGGAAACACAAACGTACCACCCATATGTCATGTGGAACATAAACTTACCACCCATATGTCATGTGGAACATAAACTTACCACCCAAATGTCATGTAGGAACACAAAACGTACCACCCATATGTCATGTGGAACATAAACTTACCACCCATATGTCATGTGGAACATAAACTTACCACCCATATGTCATGTTGAACATAAACTTTACCAACACCATTTGTCATGTGGAACATAAACTTACCACCCATATGTCATGTGGAACATTAAACTTACCACCCGTATGTCATGTGGAACATAAAACTTACCCACCCATTTGTCATGTGGAACACAAACTTACCACCCATATGTCATGTGGAACATTAAACTTACCACCCATATGTCATGTGGAACATAAACTTACCACCCATATGTCATGTGGAACACAAACTTACCACCCATATGTTCATGTGGAACATAACTTACCACCATTATGTCATGTGGAACATAACCACATGTGGGAACATAAACTTACCACCCATATGTCATGTGGAACATAAACTTACCACCCATGTATGTCATGTGTGAACACAAACTTACCACCCATATGTCATGTGGAACACAAACTTACCACCCATATGTCATGTGGAACACAAACTTACCACCCATAATGTCATGTGGAACATAAACTTACCACCCATATGTCATGTGGAACATAAACTTACCACCCATTTGTCATGTGGAACATAAACTTACCACCCATATGTCATGTGGAACATAAACTTACCACCCATATGTCATGTACACAAAACCCATATGTCATGTGGAACATAAACTTACCACCCCATATATCATGTGGAACACAAACTTACCACCCATATATCATGTGGAACATAAACTTACCACCCATATGTCATGTGGAACATAAACTTACCACCCATATGTCATGTGGAACACAAACTTACCACCCATATGTCATGTGGAACATAAACTTACCACCCATATGTCATGTGGAACACAAACTTACCACCCATATGTCATGTGGAACACAAACTTACCACCCATATGTCATGTGGAACACAAACTTACCCACCATATGTCATGTGGAACACAAACTTACCACCCATATGTCAATGTGGAACACAAACTTACCACCCATATGTCATGTGGAACACAAACTTACCACCATATGTCATGTGGAACACAAACTTACCACCCATATGTCATGTGGAACACAAACTTACCACCCATATGTCATGTGGAACATAAACTTACCACCATATGTCATGTGGAACACAAACTTACCACCATGTCATGTGGAACACAAACTTACCACCCATATGTCATGTGGAACACAAATTTACCACCCATATGTCATGTGGAACACAAACTTACCACCCGTATGTCATGTGGAACACAAATTTACCACCCATATGTCATGTGGAACATAAACTTACCACCCATATGTCATGTGGAACACAAACTTACCACCCATATGTCATGTGGAACATAAACTTACCACCCATATATCTAGTGGAACATAAACTTACCACCGATTTGTCATGTGGAACACAAATTTACCACCCATATGTCATGTTGAATACAAACTTACCACCCATATGTCATGTGGAACATAAACTTACCACCCATATGTCATGTGGAACATAAACTTACCACCCATTTGTCATGTGGAACATAAACTTACCACCCATATATCAAGTGGAACATAAACTTACCACCGATATGTCATGTGGAACATAAACTTACCACCCATATGTCATGTGGAACATAAACTTACCACCCATATGTCATGTGGAACACAAACTTACCACCCATTATGTCATGTGGAACACAAACTTACCACCCATATGTCATGTGGAACATAAACTTACCACCCATATGTCATGTGGAACATAAACTTACCACCCATATGTCATGTGGAACACAAACTTTACCACCCATATATCATGTGGAACATAAACTTACCACCCATATGTCATGTGGAACATTAAACTTACCACCCATTTGTCATGTGGAACACAAACTTACCACCCATATGTCATGTGGAACACAAACTTACCACCCATTTGTCATGTGGAACATAAACTTACCACCCATATGTCATGTGGAACATAAACTTACCACCCATATGTCATGTGGAACATAAACTTACCACCCATTTGTCATGTGGAACACAAACTTACCACCCATATGTCATGTGGAACACAAACTTACCACCCATATGTCATGTGGAACATAAACTTACCACCCATATGTCATGTGGAACACAAACTTACCACCCATATGTCATGTGGAACACAAACTTACCACCCATATGTCATGTGGAACACAAACTTACCACCCATATGTCATGTGGAACACAAACTTACCACCCATATATCTAGTGGAACATAAACTTACCACCCAATTGTCATGTGGAACATAAACTTACCACCCATTAGTCATGTGGAACACAAACTTACCACCCATTATGTCATGTGGAACACAAACGTACCACCCATATGTCATGTGGAACATAAACTTACCACCCATATGTCATGTGGAACACAAACTTACCACCCATATGTCATGTGGAACACAAACTTACCACCCATATGTCATGTGGAACACAAACTTACCACCCATATGTCATGTGGAACATAAACTTACCACCCATATGTCATGTGGAACACAAACTTACCACCATATGTCATGTGGAACACCAAACTTACCACCCATATGTCATGTGGAACATAAACTTACACCCATGTCATGTGGAACATAAACTTACCACCCTTATGTCATGTGGAACACAAACTTACCACCCATATGTCATGTGGAACATAAACTTACCACCATAATATGTCATGTGGAACACAAAACTTACCACCATATGTCATGTGGAACATAAACTTACCACACCCATATGTCATGTGGAAACATAAACTTACCACCCATATGTCATGTGGAACATAAACTTTACCACCCATATGTCATGTGGAACCAAAACTTACCACCCAGTATGTCATGTGGAACATAACCTTACCACCCATATGTCATGTGGAACATCCACCAACATGTGGAACATAAACTTACCACCCATTTGTCATGTGGACACAAACTTACCACCCATATGTCATGTGGAACACAAAAATTTACCACCCATATGTCATGTGGAACACAAACTTACCACCCATATGTCATGTGGAACATAAACTGTACCACCCAATATATGTCATGTGGAACATAAACTTACCACCCATATGTCATGTGGAACATAAACTTACCACCCATATGTCATGTGGAACACAAACTTTACCACCCATATGTCATGTGGAACATAAACTTACCACCATTTGTCATGTGGAACACAAACTTACCAACCCATATGTCATGTGGAACATAAACTTACCACCCATATGTCATGTGGAACATTAAACTTACCACCCAATATGTCATGTGGAACACAAACTTACCACCCATATGTCATGTGGAACACAAACTTACCACCCATATGTCATGTGGAACATAAACTTACCACCCATATGTCATGTGGAACACAAAACTTACCACCCATATTTGTCATGTGGAACACAAACTTACCACCCATATGTCATGTGGAACACAAACTTACCACCCATATGTCATGTGGAACATAAACTTACCACCCATATGTCATGTGGAACACAAACTTACCACCCATATGTCATGTGGAACACAAAAACTTACCACCCATATGTCATGTGGAACATAAACTTACCACCCATTATGTCATGTGGAACATAAACTTACCACCCATTATGTCATGTGGAACACAAACTTACCACCCATTATGTCATGTGGAACACAAACTTACCACCCATATGTCATGTGGAACATAAACTTACCACCCATATGTCATGTGGAACACAAACTTACCACCCATATGTCATGTGGAACACAAACTTACCACCCATATGTCATGTGGAACATAAACTTACCACCCATATATCTAGTGGAACATAAACTTACCACCGATTTGTCATGTGGAACATAAACTTACCACCCATTTGTCATGTTGAACACAAACTTACCACCCATTTGTCATGTGGAACACAAATTTACCACCCATATGTCATGTGGAAACATAAACTTACCACCCATTTGTCATGTGGAACACAAACTTACCACCCATATGTCATGTGGAACACAAACTTACCACCCATATGTCATGTGGAACACAAACTTACCACCCATATGTCATGTGGAACACAAACTTACCACCCATATGTCATGTGGAACACAAACTTACCACCCATATGTCATGTGGAACACAAACTTACCACCCATATGTCATGTGGAACATAAACTTACCACCCATATGTCTAGTGGAACATAAACTTACCACCGATTTGTCATGTGGAACATAAACTTACCACCCATTATGTCATGTGGAACACAAACTTACCACCCATATGTCATGTGGAACATAAAACTTACCACCCATATGTCATGTGGAACACAAACTTACCACCCATATGTCATGTGGAACACAAACTTACCACCCATATGTCATGTGGAACACAAACTTACCACCCATATGTCATGTGGAACACAAACTTACCACCCATATGTCATGTGGAACACAAACTTACCACCCATATGTCATGTGGAACACAAACTTACCACCCATATGTCATGTGGAACATAAACTTACCACCCATATGTCATGTGGAACACAAACTTACCACCCATATGTCATGTGGAACATAAACTTACCACCCATTATGTCATGTGGAACACAAACTTACCACCCATATGTCATGTGGAACACAAACTTACCACCCATATGTCATGTGGAACATAAACTTACCACCCATATGTCATGTGGAACATAAACTTACCACCCATATGTCATGTGGAACACAAACTTACCACCCATATGTCATGTGGAACATAAATTTACCACCCATATGTCATGTGGAACACAAACTTACCACCCATATGTCATGTGGAACACAAACTTACCACCCATATGTCATGTGGAACATAAACTTACCACCATATGTCATGTGGAACACAAACTTACCACCCATATGTCATGTGGAACACAAACTTACCACCATATGTCATGTGGAACACAAACTTACCACCCATATGTCATGTGGAACACAAACTTACCACCATATGTCATGTGGAACACAAACTTACCACCCGTATGTCATGTGGAACATAAACTTACCACCATATGTCATGTGGAACACAAACTTACCACCATATGTCATGTGGAACACAAACTTACCACCCATATGTCATGTGGAACACAAACTTACCACCCATATGTCATGTGGAACACAAACTTACCACCATATGTCATGTGGAACACAAACTTACCACCCATATGTCATGTGGAACACAAACTTACCACCCATATGTCATGTGGAACATAAACTTACCACCCATATGTCATGTGGAACATAAACTTACCACCCATATGTCATGTGGAACATAAAACTTACACCCATTATGTCATGTGGAACACAAACTTACCACCCATATGTCATGTGGAACACAAACTTACCACCCATATGTCATGTGGAACATAAACTTACCACCCATATGTCATGTGGAACACATAAACTTACCACCCATATGTCATGTGGAACACAAACTTACCACCCATATGTCATGTGGAACACAAACTTACCACCCATATGTCATGTGGAACACAAACTTACCACCATATGTCATGTGGAACACAAACTTACCACCCATATGTCATGTGGAACACAAACTTTACCACCCATATGTCATGTGGAACACAAACTTACACCATATGTCATGTGGAACACAAACTTACCACCCATATGTCATGTGGAACATAAAAATTTACCACCCATATGTCATGTGGAACATAAACTTACCACCCATATGTCATGTGGAACACAAACTTACCACCCATATGTCATGTGGAACATAAACTTACCACCCATATGTCATGTTGAATACAAACTTACCACCCATTTGTCATGTGGAACATAAACTTACCACCCATATATCTAGTGGAACATAAACTTACCACCCATATGTCATGTGGAACATAAACTTACCACCCATATGTCATGTGGAAACACAAACTTACCACCCATATGTCATGTGGAACACAAACTTACCACCCAATATGTCATGTGGAACATAAACTTACCACCCATATGTCATGTGGAACACAAACTTACCACCCATATGTCATGTGGAACACAAACTTACCACCATATGTCATGTGGAACACAAACTTACCACCCATATGTCATGTGGAACACAAACTTACCACCCATATGTCATGTGGAACATAAACTTACCACCCATATGTCATGTGGAACACAAACTTACCACCCATATGTCATGTGGAACACAAACTTACCACCATATGTCATGTGGAACACAAACTTACCACCCATATGTCATGTGGAACTCAAACTTACCACCCATATGTCATGTGGAACATAAACTTACCACCATTTGTCATGTGGAACACAAACTTACCACCCATTATGTCATGTGGAACACAAACTTACCACCCATATGTCATGTGGAACACAAACTTACCACCATATGTCATGTGGAACACAAACTTACCACCCATATGTCATGTGGAACACAAACTTACCACCCATATGTCATGTGGAACATAAACTTACCACCCATATGTCATGTGGAACACAAAACTTACCACCATATGTCATGTGGAACACAAACTTACCACCCATATGTCATGTGGAACACAAAACTTACCACCCATATGTCATATTGGAACACAAACTTACCACCCATATGTCATGTGGAACACAAACTTTACCACCCATATGTCATGTGGAACACAAACTTACCACCCATATGTCATGTGGAACACAAATCTTACCACCCATGTCATGTGGAACATAAAAACTTACCACCCATTTGTCATGTGGAACATAAACTTACCACCCATTTGTCATGTGGAACACAAACTTTACCACCCATATGTCATGTGGAACACAAACTTACCACCCATATGTTCATGTGGAACATAAAACTTACCACCCATATGTCATGTGGAACATAAACTTACCACCCATATGTCATGTGGAAACACAAACTTACCACCCATATGTGGAACACAAACTTACACCCATGTCATGTGGAACACAAACTTACCACCCATATGTCATGTGGAACACAAACTTACCACCCCATTATGTCATAGTGGAAACATAGTACACAAACTTACCACCATATGTCATTGTGGAACACAAATTTACCACCCATATGTCATGTGGAACACATAACTTACCACCCATATGTCATGTGAACACAAAAACATAAACTTACCACCATATATCTAGTGGAACATAAAACATTACACCGATATTGTCATGCTGGAACATAAACTTACCACCCATTTTGTTCATGTGGAACATAACAAACTTACCACCGATTATGTTCATGTGGAACATAAATTTACACACCCTTAATGTCATCTAGGAACATAAAAACTTACAACCGATTTGTCCATGTGGAAACACAAACTTACCACCATCATGTCCTATGTGAACACAAAGAAAACACAAACTTACCACCATTTGTCATGTGGAAACACAACTTTACCACCACCATATGTCATGTGGAACACACAATCTATCCCACCCAGTATGTCATGTGGAACACATAATCTTACCACCATATGTCTATGTGGAACCAATAAACTTACCACCATATGTCATGGTGAAAACAAACTTTACCACACATTTGTCATGTGGAACACTCGATACTTACCAACGATTATGTCATGTGGGATCACAAAATTACACAATATGTCAGTGTGAACACCAAACTTACCAACCATATGTCATGTGGAACATAATTCACTTATACGGGTCTTGGAACATAACTTACCAAGCGGTCAGTACATTTACACCATATGACCATGTGGAACACAAAGGTCTTGAAACAAACATTTACTCCATAACTATCATGAGAATCACTATACTTTCCATTTGTTGTGGAACCGTAACTTCACCCTATTATGTGAACACAAAAGTACCACCCATATGTTGGTCAGTAAATTTACTTAATCTCATGTGGAACTACCTGATGTTACACTATATTTCAAACTTTGTACTCGATCAAATTTAATAACCGGTTGATTGCACGACGTCCATTTTCATGTGGTACACAATTTACTCTAACCACCTGTCGATTTGTCATGTCAAGATTTATTTTACCTGAATTTCACTTGGACAATAATGTTGGTCTGATGTTTCCAACGTCTTTACGCCTTTCTGGAACCTTAAACTTTGTTTCATACATTTGGAACACAAACTTACCACTCCATTAGATGCTGATTCAGCTTGTTGCGATTCAACTTACACCACTAACTTGATGGTCAGTGCCAACATAAACGGATTTGACCCCACTATCACCATTTTGAACCATGTCATGTGGAACACAAACTTACCACTAATACCTGATGGACACTGTTTTTACCCACTAACGTTACCACCTTATGGTCAGTGGAACACAAACTTAGTTATTCATGGCACATAAATTTATGGTCAGTGGAACTATTGTGATGGTCAGTACATTTACCACCATATGTCATGTGGAAACAAACTTACCACTGAGTCATGTCATTTAAACTATCCATGTTACATAACTACTGCATGGTCAGTACATACCTGATGGTCAGTACATATGGTATTTACCTGTCATTTACCTGACGGTCAGTCCACATTACTTACCACACCATAACTACCTGATGGTCAGTACATTTACTCCATTATACAACTAACTACCAGATGTTCAGGAACATTACTCTATTAACTCACTCCAGGTCGTACCTGATGGTCCAGTTACATTACTACTACCTGATTGGTCAGTAACATTATACTCCACTAACTACCTGATGGTCAGTACATTTTACTCATACAAACTAACTTACCTGAAGGTCATTAACTTCACTTTACTCCCATGTACTTACTAACTACCTGACGGTCAGTACAATTTACTCCATAAAGCATTACTACTACCTGATGGTCAGTACATTTACTCCACTAACTACCTGATGGTCAGTACATTTACTCCACTTAACTACCTGATGGTCAGTACATTTACTTTTTCCAACTTACTAACTTACCTGATGGTCAGGTACATTTACTCCACTTACTCACACTACCTGATGGTCAGTACATTTACTCCACTAACTACCTGATGGTCAGTACATTTACTCCACTAACTACCTGATGGTCAGTACATTTACTCAATAACTTCACTAACTACCTGATTGGTCAGTACATTTACTCAATAAACTACCTGACTAACGGTCAGTACATTTACTCCACTTAACTACCTGATGGTCAGTACATTTACTCCACTAACTACCTGATGGTCAGTACATTTACTCCACTAACTACCTGAATGGTCAGTACATTTACTCCATTTAACTACACTGATGGTCAGTACATTTACTCCACTAACTACCTGATGGTCAGTACACTTTTACTCACATTAACTACCTGATGGTCAGTACATTTACTCCATTAACTACATTTACATTACTCCATTAACTCCACCTGATGGTCAGTACATTTACTCCATAACTACCGGTCAGTACATTTACTCCACTAACTACCTGATGGTCAGTACATTTACTCCATTAACTACCTGATGGTCAGTACATTTACTCCACTAACTACCTGATGGTCAGTACATTTACTCCACTAACTACCTGATGGTCAGTACATTTACTCCACTAACTACCTGATGGTCAGTACATTTACTCCATTAACTACCTGATGGTCAGTACATTTACTCCATTAACTACCTGATGGTCAGTACATTTACTCCACTAACTACCTGATGGTCAGTACATTTACTCCACTAACTACCTGATGGTCAGTACATTTACTCCATTAACTACCTGATGGTCAGTAACATTTACTCCACTAACTACCTGATGGTCAGTACATTTACTCCACTAACTACCTGATGGTCAGTACATTTACTACACTAACTACCTGATGGTCAGTACATTTACTCCACTAACTACCTGATGGTCAGTACATTTACTCTACTAACTACCTGATGGTCAGTACATTTACTCCACTAACTACCTGATGGTCAGTACATTTACTCCACTAACTACCTGATGGTCAGTACATTTACTCCACTAACTACCTGATGGTCAGTACATTTACTCCACTAACTACCTGATGGTCAGTACATTTACTCCATTAACTACCTGATGGTCAGTACACTATAACTACTATGGTCAGTACATTTACTAACTACCTGATGGTCAGTACATTTACTCCACTAACTACCTGATGGTCAGTACATTTACTCCACTAACTACCTGATGGTCAGTACATTTACTCCACTAACTACCTGATGGTCAGTACATTTACTCCACTAACTACCTGATGGTCAGTACATTTACTCCACTAACTACCTGATGGTCAGTACATTTACTCCACTAACTACCTGATGGTCAGTACATTTACTCCACTAACTACCTGATGGTCAGTACATTTACTCCACTAACTACCTGATGGTCAGTACATTTACTCCACTAACTACCTGATGGTCAGTACATTTACTCCACTAACTACCTGATGGTCAGTACATTTACTCCACTAACTACCTGATGGTCAGTACATTTACTCCACTAACTACCTGATGGTCAGTACATTTACTCCACTAACTACCTGATGGTCAGTACATTTACTCCACTAACTACCTGATGGTCAGTACATTTACTCCACTAAACTACCTGATGGTCAGTACATTTACTCCACTAACTACCTGATGGTCAGTACATTTACTCCACTAACTACCTGATGGTCAGTACATTTACTCCACTAACTACCTGATGGTCAGTACATTTACTCCACTAACTACCTGATGGTCAGTACATTTACTCCATTAACTACCTGATGGTCAGTACATTTACTCCACTAACTACCTGATGGTCAGTACATTTACTCCACTAACTACCTGATGGTCAGTACATTTACTCCACTAACTACCTGATGGTCAGTACATTTACTCCACTAACTACCTGATGGTCAGTACATTTACTCCACTAACTACCTGATGGTCAGTACATTTACTCCACTAACTACCTGATGGTCAGTACATTTACTCCACTAACTACCTGATGGTCAGTACATTTACTCCACTAACTACCTGACGGTCAGTACATTTACTCCACTAACTACCTGATGGTCAGTACATTTACTCCACTAACTACCTGATGGTCAGTACATTTACTCCACTAACTACCTGATGGTCAGTACATTTACTCCATTAACTACCTGATGGTCAGTACATTTACTCCATTAACTACCTGATGGTCAGTACATTTACTCCACTAACTACCTGATGGTCAGTACATTTACTCCACTAACTACCTGATGGTCAGTACATTTACTCCACTAACTACCTGACGGTCAGTACATTTACTCTATTAACTATCTGATGGTCAGTACATTTACTCCACTAACTACCTGATGGTCAGTACATTTACTCCACTAACTACCTGATGGTCAGTACATTTACTCCACTAACTACCTGATGGTCAGTACATTTACTCCACTAACTACCTGATGGTCAGTACATTTACTCCACTAACTACCTGATGGTCAGTACATTTACTCCACTAACTACCTGATGGTCAGTACATTTACTCCACTAACTACCTGATGGTCAGTACATTTACTCCATTAACTACCTGATGGTCAGTACATTTACTCCATTAACTACCTGATGGTCAGTACATTTACTCCATTAACTACCTGATGGTCAGTACATTTACTCCATTAACTACCTGATGGTCAGTACATTTACTCCATTAACTACCTGATGGTCAGTACATTTTACTCCATTAACTACCTGATGGTCAGTACATTTACTACACTAACTACCTGACGGTCAGTACATTTACTCTATTAACTACCTGATGGTCAGTAAATTTACTACACTAACTACCTGATGGTCAGTACATTTACTCCACTAACTACCTGATGGTCAGTACATTTACTCCACTAACTACCTGATGGTCAGTACATTTACTCACTAACTACCTGATCGGTCAGTACATTTACTCCACTAACTACCTGATGGTCAGTACATTTACTCCACTAACTACCTGATGGTCAGTACATTTACTCCACTAACTACCTGATGGTCAGTACATTTACTCCACTAACTACCTGATGGTCAGTACATTTACTCCACTAACTACCTGATGGTCAGTACATTTACTCCACTAACTACCTGATGGTCAGTACATTTACTCCACTAACTACCTGATGGTCAGTACATTTACTCCACTAACTACCTGATGGTCAGTACATTTACTCCATTAACTACTTGATGGTCAGTAAATTTACTCCATTAACTACCTGATGGTCAGTACATTTACTCCACTAACTACCTGATGGTCAGTACATTTACTCCACTAACTACCTGATGGTCAATACATTTACTCCACTAACTACTTGATGGTCAGTAATTTACTCCATTAACTACCTGATGGTCAGTAATTTACTCCACTAACTACCTGATGGTCAGTACATTTACTCCACTAACTACCTGATGGTCAGTACATTTACTCCACTAACTACCTGATGGTCAGTACATTTACTCCATTAACTACCTGATGGTCAGTACTGACATTTACTCCACTAACTACCTGATGGTCAGTACATTTACTCCACTAACTACCTGATGGTCAGTACATTTACTCCACTAACTACCTGATGGTCAGTAAATTTACTACACTAACTACCTGATGGTCAGTACATTTACTCCACTAACTACCTGATGGTCAGTACATTTACTCCACTAACTACCTGATGGTCAGTACATTTACTCCACTAACTACCTGATGGTCAGTACATTTACTCCACTAACTACCTGATGGTCAGTACATTTACTCCATTAACTACCTGATGGTCAGTACATTTACTCCATTAACTACCTGATGGTCAGTACATTTACTCCACTAACTACCTGATGGTCAGTACATTTACTCCATTAACTACCTGATGGTCAGTACATTTACTCCACTAACTACCTGATGGTCAGTACATTTACTCCATTAACTACCTGATGGTCAGTACATTTACTCCACTAACTACCTGGTCAGTACATTTACTCCACTAACTTACCTGGTCAGTACATTTACTCCACTAACTACTGATGGTCAGTACATTTACTCCACTAACTACCTGATGGTCAGTACATTTACTCCACTAACTACCTGATGGTCAGTACATTTACTCCATTAACTACCTGATGGTCAGTACATTTACTCCACTAACTACCTGATGGTCAGTACATTTACTCCACTAACTACCTGATGGTCAGTACATTTACTCTACTAACTACCTGATGGTCAGTACATTACTCCACTAACATTTAACATTTACTACACTAACTACCTGATGGTCAGTACATTTACTCCATTAACTACCTGATGGTCAGTACATTTACTCCACTAACTACCTGATGGTCAGTACATTTACTCCACTAACTACCTGATGGGTCAGTACATTTACTCCACTAACTACCTGATGGTCAGTACATTTACTCCACTAACTACCTGATGGTCAGTACATTTACTCCACTAACTACCTGATGGTCAGTACATTTACTCCACTAACTACCTGATGGTCAGTACATTTACTCCACTAACTACCTGATGGTCAGTACATTTACTCCACTAACTACCTGATGGTCAGTACATTTACTCCACTAACTACCTGATGGTCAGTACATTTACTCCACTAACTACCTGATGGTCAGTACATTTACTCCACTAACTACCTGATGGTCAGTACATTTACTCCACTAACTACCTGATGGTCAGTACATTTACTCCACTAACTACCTGATGGTCAGTACATTTACTCACTAACTACCTGAGGTCAGTACATTTACTCCATTAACTACCTGATGGTCAGTACATTTACTCCACTAACTACCTGATGGTCAGTACATTTACTCCACTAACTACCTGATGGTCAGTACATTTACTCCACTAACTACCTGATGGTCAGTACATTTACTCCACTAACTACCTGATGGTCAGTACATTTACTCCACTAACTACCTGATGGTCAGTACATTTACTCCATTAACTACCTGATGGTCAGTACATTTACTCCACTAACTACCTGATGGTCAGTACATTTACTCCACTAACTACCTGATGGTCAGTACATTTACTCCACTAACTACCTGATGGTCAGTACATTTACTCCATTAACTACCTGATGGTCAGTACATTTACTCCACTAACTACCTGATGGTCAGTACATTTACTCCACTAACTACCTGATGGTCAGTACATTTACTCACTAACTACCTGATGGTCAGTACATTTACTCCACTAACTACCTGATGGTCAGTACATTTACTCCACTAACTACCTGATGGTCAGTACATTTACTCCACTAACTACCTGATGGTCAGTACATTTACTCCACTAACTACCTGATGGTCAGTACATTTACTCCACTAACTACCTGATGGTCAGTACATTTACTCCACTAACTACCTGATGGTCAGTACATTTACTCCACTAACTACCTGATGGTCAGTACATTTACTCCATTAACTACCTGATGGTCAGTACATTTACTCTACTAACTACCTGATGGTCAGTACATTTACTCCACTAACTACCTGATGGTCAGTACATTTACTACACTAACTACCTGATGGTCAGTACATTTACTCCACTAACTACCTGATGGTCAGTACATTTACTCCACTAACTACCTGATGGTCAGTACATTTACTCCACTAACTACCTGATGGTCAGTACATTTACTCCATTAACTACCTGATGGTCAGTACATTTACTCCACATAATTTACCATAACTACCTGATGGTCAGTACATTTACTCCATTAACTACCTGATGGTCAGTACATTTACTCCACTAACTACCTGATGGTCAGTACATTTACTCCATTAACTACCTGATGGTCAGTAACATTTACTCCACTAACTACCTGATGGTCAGTACATTTACTCCACTAACTACCTGATGGTCAGTACATTTACTCCACTAACTACCTGATGGTCAGTACATTTACTCCACTAACTACCTGATGGTCAGTACATTTACTCCACTAACTACCTGATGGTCAGTACATTTACTCCACTAACTACCTGATGGTCAGTACATTTACTCCACTAACTACCTGATGGTCAGTACATTTACTCCATTAACTACCTGATGGTCAGTACATTTACTCCACTAACTACCTGATGGTCAGTACATTTACTCCACTAACTACCTGATGGTCAGTACATTTACTCCACTAACTACCTGATGGTCAGTACATTTACTCCATTAACTACCTGATGGTCAGTACATTTACTCCACTAACTACCTGATGGTCAGTACATTTACTCCACTAACTACCTGATGGTCAGTACATTTACTCCACTAACTACCTGATGGTCAGTACATTTACTACACTAACTACCTGATGGTCAGTACATTTACTCCACTAACTACCTGATGGTCAGTACATTTACTCCACTAACTACCTGATGGTCAGTACATTTACTCCACTAACTACTACCTGATGGTCAGTACATTTACTCCACTAACTACCTGATGGTCAGTACATTTACTCCACTAACTACCTGATGGTCAGTACATTTACTCCACTAACTACCTGATGGTCAGTACATTTACTCCACTAACTACCTGATGGTCAGTACATTTACTCCACTAACTACCTGATGGTCAGTACATTTACTCTATTAACTATCTGATGGTCAGTACATTTACTCCACTAACTACCTGATTGTCAGTACATTTACTCCACTAACTACCTGATGGTCAGTACATTTACTCCACTAACTACCTGATGGTCAGTACATTTACTCCACTAACTACCTGATGGTCAGTACATTTACTCCACTAACTACCTGATGGTCAGTACATTTACTCCACTAACTACCTGATGGTCAGTACATTTACTCCACTAACTACCTGATGGTCAGTACATTTACTCCACTAACTACCTGATGGTCAGTACATTTACTCTATAAACTACCTGATGGTCAGTACATTTACTCCACTAACTACTTGATGGTCAGTACATTTACTCCATTAACTACCTGATGGTCAGTACATTTACTCCACTAACTACCTGATGGTCAGTACATTTACTCAGTAAATTTACTCACTAACTACCTGATGGTCAGTACATTTACTCCATTAACTACCTGATGGTCAGTACATTTTACTCCACTAACTACCTGATGGTCAGTACATTTACTCCACTAACTACCTGATGGTCAGTACATTTACTCCACTAACTACCTGATGGTCAGTACATTTACTCTATTAACTACCTGATGGTCAGTACATTTACTCCACTAACTACCTGATGGTCAGTACATTTACTCCACTAACTACCTGATGGTCAGTACATTTACTCCACTAACTACCTGATGGTCAGTACATTTACTCCACTAACTACCTGATGGTCAGTACATTTACTCCACTAACTACCTGATGGTCAGTACATTTACTCCACTAACTACCTGATGGTCAGTACATTTACTCCACTAACTACCTGATGGTCAGTACATTTACTCCACTAACTACCTGATGGTCAGTACATTTACTCCACTAACTACCTGATGGTCAGTACATTTACTCCACTAACTACCTGATGGTCAGTACATTTACTCCACTAACTACCTGATGGTCAGTACAATTACCGATGGTCAGTACATTTACTCCACTAACTACCTGATGGTCAGTACATTTACTCCACTAACTACCTGATGGTCAGTACATTTACTCCACTAACTACCTGATGGTCAGTACATTTACTCCACTAACTACCTGATGGTCAGTACATTTACTCCACTAACTACCTGATGGTCAGTACATTTACTCCACTAACTACCTGATGGTCAGTACATTTACTCCACTAACTACCTGATGGTCAGTACATTTACTCCACTAACTACCTGATGGTCAGTACATTTACTCCATTAACTACCTGATGGTCAGTACATTTACTCCATTAACTACCTGATGGTCAGTACATTTACTCCATTAACTACCTGACGGTCAGTACACTTACTCCACTAACTACCTGACGGTCAGTACATTTACTCCATTAACTACCTGATGGTCAGTACATTTACTCCATTAACTACCTGATGGTCAGTACATTTACTCCACTAACTACCTGATGGTCAGTACATTTACTCCACTAACTACCTGATGGTCAGTACATTTACTCCACTAACTACCTGATGGTCAGTACATTTACTCCATTAACTACCTGATGGTCAGTACATTTACTCCACTAACTACCTGATGGTCAGTACATTTACTCCACTAACTACCTGATGGTCAGTACATTTACACTCCATTAACTACCTGATGGTCAGTACATTTACTCCATTAACTACCTGATGGTCAGTACATTTACTCCATTAACTACCTGATGGTCAGTACATTTACTCCACTAACTACCTGACGGTCAGTACATTTACTCCACTAACTACCTGATGGTCAGTACATTTACTCCACTAACTACCTGATGGTCAGTACATTTACTCCACTAACTACCTGATGGTCAGTACATTTACTCCACTAAACTACCTGATGGTCAGTACATTTACTCCACTAACTACCTGACGGTCAGTACATTTACTCCACTAACTACCTGATGGTCAGTACATTTACTCCATTTACTACCGGTTGGTCAGTACATTTACTCCACTAACTACCTGATGGTCAGTACATTTACTCATTAACTACCTGATGGTCAGTACATTTACTCCACTAACTACCTGGGGTACGGTCAATGTTTTTCGTTTATTTTTGGTAAACTGAAAAAAATTACCATTTTTTTTGGATGGTACTGAAAAACATATGTTTGCTCCTTGGTGTCACCATAATATAACAATAAATAAATATTTAATGAATTATCTATCGGCTATGAAACTCTTAGGTGCGCAAGGTCATGTGCCGGCATTGTACATTCTATTGATATACTGATATGAGTGTGATCAGTATTGTGACCTACATGCTATTGATATACTGATATGAGTGTGATCAGTATTGTGACCTACATGCTATTGATATACTGATATGAGTGTGATCAGTATTGAGTTACAGTAATATGTCCCCAGTGTCAACATTGCTTTTTTTGGATATAGCCAGGTGCTACATTGACCTTGATGCGAAATAGGTATTTGCGAAAACTACAAAACAATAACATCATTAATGCATGATTACTTATCATTCTTATTATGGATGCATCTATCAGTCAAAATGTTATTGTATTCTTATCCTCATACTACTCATCTTCACCAAGGAGAAATGAAAAATACTCATATTAACCTAAGCTGACATTGGATTGCTACGGTTTTGGAACATTAATACTCTAAATGAAATTGTGTCGCAAAATTATAACAAAACAAAATCATATTTATAATTAAAATATATATAATTCATTTCATGAATGTCAATCTACATCTGATTAATAACATCAAAATTCATATTTAAATATAACAAGATATATGAAGACGACCAATCTAATGTTTGTTCAATAGAGAGCCCAAATGTGCACCTTTATATCATTCAATCGCATATCCACATTAAAGTTATAAAATGAAGATAATAAAGGCATTTTATCAATATTACCAATTTTTGGACAGAAACAATTCCTACCTGTCAACGAAGATTTCCCATCACCACATACTTGTACAACTGACACACTACTTTACAACTATTACAATGAAAGTGTCTGTCCTGACACAATACCTTACAACTATTACAATGAAAGTGTCTGTCCTGACACAATACTTTACAACTATTACAATGAAAGTGTCTGTCCTGACACAATACTTTACAACTATTCATTACAATGAAAGTGTCTGTCCTGACACACTACTTTACAACTATTACTGTCCTGACACAAACTTTACAACTATTACAATGAAAGTGTCTGTCCTGACACAATACTTTACAACTATTACAATGAAAGTGTCTGTCCTGACACAATACTTTACAACTATTACAATGAAAGTGTACAATGAAAGTGTCTGTCCTGACACACTTACAATACTTTACAACTATTACAATGAAAGTGTCTGTCCTGACACAATACTTTACAACTATTACAATGAAAGTGTCTGTCCTGCCTGACACAATACTTTACAACTATTACAATGAAAGTGTCTGTCCTGACACAATACTTTACAACTATTACAATGAAAGTGTCTGTCCTGACACACTACTTTACAACTATTACAATGAAAGTGTCTGTCCTGACACATTACTTTACAACTATTACAATGAAAGTGTCTGTCCTGACACACTAATACAATGAAGTGTTTGACACAATACTTTATTACAATGAAAGTGTCTGTCCTGACACAATACTTTACAACTATTACAATGAAAGTGTCTGTCCTGACAACTACTTTAAACTATTACAATGAAAGTGTCTGTCTGACACAATACTTTACAACTTTACAATGAAAGTGACTGACACAATACTTTACAACTATTACAATGAAAGTGTCTGTCCTGACACAATACTTTACAACTATTACAATGAAAGTGTCTGTCCTAGAAGACACAATACTTTACAACTATTACAATGAAAGTGTCTGTCCTGACACAATACTTTACAACTATTACAATGAAAGTGTCTGTCCTGACACAATACTTTACAACTATTACAATGAAAGTGTCTGTCCTGACACAATACTTTACAACTATTACAATGAAAGTGTCTGTCCTGACACATACTTTACAACTATTACAATGAAAGTGTCTGTCCTGACACATACTACTTTACAACTATTACAATGAAAGTGTCTGTCCTGACACACTACTTTACAACTATTACAATGAAAGTGTCTGTCCTGACACACTACTTTACAACTATTACAATGAAAGTGTCTGTCCTGACACACTACTTTACAACTATTACAATGAAAGTGTCTGTCCTGACACACTACTTTACAACTATTACAATGAAAGCTGTCTGTCCTGACACAACTACTTTACAACTATTACAATGAAAGTGTCTGTCCTGACACAACTTACAACTTTACAGTCGTCCTACTTTACAATGAAAGTGTCTGTCCTGACACACTATACTTTACAACTATTACAATGAAAGTGTCTGTCCTGACACAATACTTTACAACTATTACAATGAAAGTGTCTGTCCTGACACACTACTTTACAACTATTACAATGAAAGTGTCTGTCCTGACACACTACTTTACAACTATTACAATGAAAGTGTCCTGTACAACCTGACACACACTACTTTACAACTATTACAATGAAAGTGTCTGTCCTGACACACTACTTTACAACTATTACAATGAAAGTGCTGTCCTGACACACTACTTTACAACTATTACAATGAAAGTGTCTGTCCTGACACACTCTTTACAACATTACAATGAGTGCTGTCCTGACACATACTTTACAACTATTACAATGAAAGTGTCTGTCCTGACAACACAAAAAGTGTCTGTTGACACTACTTACAACTATTACAATGAAAAGTGTCTGTCCTGACACATACTTTACAACTATTACAATGAAAGTGTCTGTCCTGACACACTACTTTACAACTATTACAATGAAAGTGTCTGTCCTGACACACTACTTTACAACTATTACAATGAAAGTGTCTGTCCTGACACAATACTTTACAACTATTACAATGAAATGTCTGTGACACATACTTACAACTATTACAATGAAAGTGTCTGTCCTGACACACTACTTTACAACTATTACAATGAAAGTGTCTGTCCTGACACAATACTTTACAACTATTACAATGAAAGTGTCTGTCCTGACACACTACTTTACAACTATTACAATGAAAGTGTCTGTCCTGACACATACTTCAATATTACAATGAAAGTGTCTGTCCTGACACACTACTTTACAACTATTACAATGAAAGTGTCTGTCCTGACACACAATACTTTACAACTATTACAATGAAAGTGTCTGTCCTGACACACTACTTTACAACTATTACAATGAAAGTGTCTGTCCTGACACAATACTTTACAACTATTACAATGAAAGTGTCTGTCCTGACACAATACTTTACAACTATTACAATGAAAGTGTCTGTCCTGACACAATACTTTACAACTATTACAATGAAAGTGTCTGTCCTGACACACTACTTTACAACTATTACAATGAAAGTGTCTGTCCTGACACAATACTTTACAACTATTACAATGAAAGTGTCTGTCCTGACACACTACTTTACAACTATTACAATGAAAGTGTCTGTCCTGACACAATACTTTACAACTATTACAATGAAAGTGTCTGTCCTGACACAATACTTTACAACTATTACAATGAAAGTGTCTGTCCTGACACAATACTTTACAACTATTAATGAAAGTGTCTGTCCTGACACATCTACTACTAGCTGTCACACATACTTTACAACTATTACAATGAAAGTGTCTGTCCTGACACATACTTTACAACTATTACAATGAAAGTTGTGACAAACTTTACACTTACATGTCCTGCCGACACACTACTTTACAACTATTACAATGAAAGTGTCTGTCCTGACACAATACTTTACAACTATTACAATGAAGTGTCGTCCTTACTGATGCTGTCTGACACAATACTTTACAACTATTACAATGAAAGTGTCTGTCCTGACACAATACTTTACAACTATTACAATGAAAGTGTCTGTCTGACACATACCTTTACAACTATTACAATGAAAGTGTCTGTCTGACACAATACTTTACAACTATTACAATGAAAGTGTCTGTCCTGACACACTACTTTACAACTATTACAATGAAAGTGTCTGTCCTGACACACTACTTTACAACTATTACAATGAAAGTGTCTGTCCTGACACAATACTTTACAACTATTACAATGAAAGTGTCTGTCCTGACACAATACTTTACAACTATTACAATGAAAGTGTCTGTCCTGACACATACTTTACAACTATTACAATGAAAGTGTCTGTCCTGACACAATACTTTACAACTATTACAATGAAAGTGTTTCTGTCCTGACACATATACTTTACAACTTTACATTTACAATGAAAGTGTCTGTCCTGACACAATACTTTACAACTATTACAATGAAAGTGTCTGTCCTGACACAATACTTTACAACTATTACAATGAAAGTGTCTGTCCTGACACATACTTTACAACTATTACAATGAAAGTGTCTGTCCTGACACAATACTTTACAACTATTACAATGAAAGTGTCTGTCCTGACACACTACTTTACAACTATTACAATGAAAGTGTCTGTCCTGACACAATACTTTACAACTATTACAATGAAAGTGTCTGTCCTGACACAATACTTTACAACTATTACAATGAAAGTGTCTGTCCTGACACAATACTTTACAACTATTACAATGAAAGTGTCTGTCCTGACACAATACTTTACAACTATTACAATGAAAGTGTCTGTCCTGACACAATACTTTACAACTATTACAATGAAAGTGTCTGTCCTGACACAATACTTTACAACTATTACAATGAAAGTGTCTGTCCTGACACAATACTTTACAACTATTACAATGAAAGTGTCTGTCCTGACACAATACTTTACAACTATTACAATGAAAGTGTCTGTCCTGACACAATACTTTACAACTATTACAATGAAAGTGTCTGTCCTGACACAATACTTTACAACTATTACAATGAAAGTGTCTGTCCTGACACACTACTTTACAACTATTACAATGAAAGTGTCTGTCCTGACACAATACTTTACAACTATTACAATGAAAGTGTCTGTCCTGACACACTACTTTACAACTATTACAATGAAAGTGTCTGTCCTGACACAATACTTTACAACTTTACAACTACAATGAAAGTGTCTGTCCTGACACAATACTTTACAACTATTACAATGAAAGTGTCTGTCCTGACACACTACTTTACAACTATTACAATGAAAGTGTCTGTCCTGACACATACTTTACAACTATTACAATGAAAGTGTCTGTCCTGACACATACTTTACAACTATTACAATGAAAGTGTCTGTCCTGACACACTACTTTACAACTATTACAATGAAAGTGTCTGTCCTGACACAATACTTTACAACTATTACAATGAAAGTGTCTGTCCTGACACATACTTTACAACTATACAATGAAAGTGTCTGTCCTGACACATACTTTACAACTATTACAATGAAAGTGTCTGTCCTGACACAATACTTTACAACTATTACAATGAAAGTGTCTGTCCTGACACATACTTTACAACTATACAATGAAAGTGTCTGTCCTGACACATACTTTACAACTATTACAATGAACTGTCCTGACACAATACTTTACAACTATTACAATGAAAGTGTCTGTCCTGACACAATACTTTACAACTATTACAATGAAAGTGTCTGTCCTGACACAATACTTTACAACTATTACAATGAAAGTGTCTGTCCTGACACAATACTTTACAACTATTACAATGAAAGTGTCTGTCCTGACACAATACTTTACAACTATTACAATGAAAGTGTCTGTCCTGACACAATACTTTACAACTATTACAATGAAAGTGTCTGTCCTGACACAATACTTTACAACTATTACAATGAAAGTGTCTGTCCTGACACACTACTTTACAACTATTACAATGAAAGTGTCTGTCCTGACACACTACTTTACAACTATTACAATGAAAGTGTCTGTCCTGACACAATACTTTACAACTATTACAATGAAAGTGTCTGTCCTGACACAATACTTTACAACTATTACAATGAAAGTGTCTGTCCTGACACACTACTTTACAACTATTACAATGAAAGTTTCTGTCCTGACACAATACTTTACAACTATTACAATGAAAGTGTCTGTCCTGACACAATACTTTACAACTATTACATTGAAAGTGTCTGTCCTGACAAAATACAAGTGTCCAAACTACAAAGGAATTATATAATCCGTGTAAGACTATATATTGATTCAATAAACGGTAAAAGCTTTCCATGTTGGGGTAATGCCACTGTACTTTGGAAGTGATTAACACAATATTGTTTTCAGTTTGAGTTAGAAAACACACACATTCCATTTCTCGCAGAATAGCTTTCTCGATTAAACAATCAGCTATTGTAAGGTAAATCCTAATCGAAAATATGAACTTTATTGGTTATGGTTTTGTTTTGTATAGTGACTATTCTTGTCAATTATGCGGTCTCCATTAACCAGTACACAGATTGCGTCATTATCATGGTGGTAGCGGTGGGATGAGTCTAGTATACAGAACATAATACTTAAGTCAACATGATGGTGGTAGTTGATGCAATGACGATCCAGTTTCTGGGGGTCTAGTACACAGAAAACAGTGCATCATCATGCTGGCGGTAATTGATAGATGGGCGAGGCGGTTTCTGAGGTCTAGTACACAGAAAACAGTGCATCATCATGCTGGCGGTAATTGATAGATGGGCGAGGCGGTTTCTGAGGTCTAGTACACAGAAAACAGTGCATCATCGTGCTGGCGGTAATTGATAGATGGGCGAGACAGTTTCTTGGGTCTAGTACACAGAAAACAGTGCATCATCATGCTGGCGGTAATTGATAGATGGGCGAGACAGTTTCTTGGGTCTAGTACACAGAAAACAGTGCATCGTCATGCTGGCGGTAATTGATAGATGGGCGAGGCGCTTTCTGAGGCGGTGCTCGAGTCTTCACTACCAAAAAGCGGTCATTAGTGTCGGCGCTTCTACGGTCGTAAACGTCAAGGGGGCGGTATTTACGCGGGGGAAGAGGTGGTCGAGATCTCACCGTCCTTTCGGTACGCTTGTCCCGACGCTCTGGCTGAAATATACAAAACATTAGATTGAAAGATGGTTAATCAAACACTGCTATGCTTATTTTGTAGCGAAACTAGAAACATATATAAGGCCTATACATTTTGCTTGCGACATGTTTCAGTGAATTGTGTGTTAAATATTGACAAATGCTAATTAAGTCATTTTTATTCAATGATCTATATATGCAGTTTTTTATGTCTAATAAAGTTTGTGACAACTCACGTTAATCCTTAATAAAAACTTTTCAAACTTTGATAATCAGCTTTGCGTAGTTAAGTTTCTGAATAGGAATTAAATAAATCACTCACCTCCCATATTGGATGAGGTTGTACAAATACTGGCTCAAATGTTTCTATGGCGCGAGCAGGCACCGTTTTGTCGATATAATGTATTACTTCCGGCCTGTGATCGGTTACTTCCGTTGAACATTCATCTTCATGTTCTTCTTCGTCCTCTTCCGGTTGAACTACTTCTACTACAAGTGGAATGTCTTTGTCTGTCATAGGTCTCACGAGTTTCTGATCATCAATAAAGGCAGTTTTGTATTCTCGATGCGTTCGATCCTCTCCCATAAACTTTATACGCCTTGATGACGGACCGGAAGTTGTCGTTGGTGAAGGATCTGGTTCCGTATCCATCCAAGCCGTTTGGGTTCCTGTAGTTTCAGAAAAGTTTATAGCGTTTCGGTTCACATATGTAGTTTTCCTTGTATCTTTATACCTTTTTGGAGATTTGTTGGGTTTTATTTCTTTACGGATGGAATCACTATGACTTGAATCACTGTCCTCGTTTTGTGGTTGCTGAACTATGACGTCAGACTCTCCACTAGCCACGTGAATAGTACTCGACCCTTTGCTGGAAACCCCTGGCTTTTTCGGATTATGAATCACAACGTTCGTCCCCCCTCCTGTTACACGAAGGGTCTCTTTAGGACCGGAGCTTCCCCTGCGTACATTGTCTATAGTTATGTTAGTTGGATCCTTTGAAGTTTTCCCAGTGTCTACATGGAATGAACTTCCCTTCCCAAAATTACTGATTACAAACTTATCGTGTTTCGGGCCCGGCTTTCTTGATGGACGCGAATTTCTCCCGTATCCGTCTCCCATTGTTACAGATAGATTTCGAGGATCCGATCCCCATTTAACGGCAACAGACTTGGACTCGGATCCTATCTCAAATGCAAGTGTTCTTGGTTTTCTCTTCACTGTGTCCTTCACCTTCTCACGAGCCTCTCGCGCGGAATGTGGACGCTCCTTAAGACGCGGACGATCGTTGTATGACACTTTAGAACCACTTTCATTTAGAGCGTGAGATTTTAACTTTCTTCGTGAACTCTCTTTTATTTTCTCTCGTGGAAGTCTGGCAGAACTCGGTCGATCTTTCATCACGAGAGCTTTCTCATCCGTAGATGAATCCGAGTCGTACTTGTCATCGTATTTTCTGGCGGATGCTGGACGTTTCTTCTGCTTTTGGCTTTTTCCCGAGCTGGGTCTCCGACCTCTCGTTATTCCACCTGGTGACCACGCATTCGTCCATGTTAACTCCCTATACAGTCTCTCGCGAACGCGACGCTCAGCTTCAATCACATCACAAAGATGCTTTAACTGAAAGTCGTCAAAACAGTAAATCATTTTGTTAAAGCTGCTAAATAGTTGGTTACAACTTTAGACCCATGCTGAACCAATGTATATACAATGTAACGCCAACACTACATACACACTGGCAACTAACTGTAGTGTTGGTCGATAGGATCTCCTACACGCGTGCTATTGTTCCTTGTCTTTTGAAATTAAACAGTTATGCGTATTGGTTGAAGAATTGTCTATGGCGTATGCGTCTGTCAATGGTTTAAACACATATTCATTGATATTTGCATAAGAATGTCTTTATATAGCCTCAATACACATCACTAGCTTCGTACGGAACAGAGCTCTTTTGATCAATGATTGAATGGGGATTTAGACCGTTTAAGTTTTCAAAAACATAAAATGGCCAAATTGGCCTCTGTACAACCAAATGCGTACTTAGTCCAAATCATATAATGAGTATATGTTAGTGCCAATACTCTAAGCGAGAATCTCAGTAAAAACTAGTGTGCTGTCGTGCAAGGATTTCATTATTATATCGGCCATTTAAATTCCATTTGAATTATTCCGCATGATAAACATCAATGAAGGGTACCCTTATACTCAATATATTCCCGAGCTGAACTACATTTAAATCAAACCTCATTTCAATATATAATCATATTAAAGAAGAATCGTCACTCAAGAGCGTGTACCATGGCGCGGCGTCCGGTGTTTGTCCGTTCGTCAACATTTCCTTGAAATCGCTACTTGTCATAGAGTAATGCATGGATTGTAACAAATTTTGGTCAGAAACATCATTGGGGAAAGGGGAGCAACGTCTGTATCAATCTTTTATTTATTTTTTTTATTCAAACTTTTTGTTGTTACACTTATCAACATGTGGTCATGATGTTTTATTAATATATAAACAATAACTGTACATATACTCTACATCCTAAAATCAATTTCTATTAACATAGTTTGTACATAACAACTTTTAAAGAGGCCTTTTCCATATTGCCAATGTAATCAAATACCATCAAAAAAATTGGTTACAAAATTCCATTTTTGTCTTATTTTTCTCTTTTTCTTTATTGGAAACGAATTTAAGTCAAAATCTTCAATTTTTTTTGTAGAAAAATAGGTAGGTTTTCCAATCTTTAAAGTTGTATGGGCTATAACTTTCGCTCTTTTTGTCATAGTGAAAATTGTTTAAGTGTTATACATATTTTTCTCCGTCTGTCCGAGTTTTAAACTTCATAATTTTACCACTTTTTATAAAGTTGCAGCACTGGAAGTATTTTTAATCATAAAAGTAAAAAATCTTTTTAACGTGTACACGTGAAAAAATAGCCTCGAAAGATGCCGAATCATTCCGAACTCTTCCGACCATCGTTGCGACAATCTCGAAGTAACACGAGAATTGTGAAACCAAGAGAAAATGTCAACAATTTTTCATAAACAAAACATGTTGTCGACCTCAACAGACTGGATCTACAAAGAAAATAATGCTCGCACCTGACAATATTTGCTCAAATTAGACAGAAGAAAAACGTAAACAAACACATGTGCGCTTACGCTAGTTTCCAGGCTCACCACGTGCAGGTCGTGTCGAACGTCAGTCACGTGATACGATTCGGAATCCGACAAAATCCGAAGTCACTGAACATGGCGGTGATTGAAGGCGTTTTATTCAAAACCAGGAATATATAATCCCTAGATTTCGGCTCTCTTATAGACCGTCATATGCTTTTGGGGAGCTAAATCATCAAGTTACATGTCAATGCTTCTATATTAAATGTTTAAGTGACATATCGTTACAGTGAACTTAGCATGCAATATAACTTTAACTGAAGGAATTTTTTATTTCAATCTACAATGATATACATGTATATAATATTTCAATAATAAAATTAAAAAATTCAATTGGTCCTCAAAACAATTGTCTACAATGCCAAAGACCATTATAGTCGGATCTCTATATAACTCTATATCATAATTTCTTAAAGATGCTCCACCGCTGACAAATGATGTTTTTTCACTATCAAAAACACGAGCAGACGATTTAGTATTTTTCTTCAGTTACAAAAGTTACTTACTTTACACCATAACCACCATTGAAAAGTTTGAGCTTCTTATTTTACTTCAAGTTAAACTTACAAAAAATAATTAATTGCATCCCGAAAAAATTCCGTGGCACTATATCCTATATGGAATTAAGTACTGCTTGCGCATGCACTAAGGGCAAAATAAATAATTTTATATTATTTTTTGTGTTGATTAAACATATATATATACACTATTAAACACCAATTATTGTTCAAGTGATTAATATCATTTATGCTCTGTCGGCATTGGAGCATCTTTAAGTAAAAACATAAAGGATGACCATATTGATTATTATTGACTATACATTGGAACTCGATGACTTCCGATTATATGTGATACCAAGAAAAACAACGCGCTCTTCGCAAGGGGGTTGGTTGGTTTAGTTAATCTATAATGAATTTTTTAAACATATAAAGATATATTCAGATATGCATCATCACAACACTAGAGATGCTAATAACTTCCGCTCTATCACATGTAGACCTCGGTTATACAAAGACTCTTTCTTGCCCTCTGTCGATGATCTTTGGAATTCTTTGCCTTTGAGTATAAAGTCTTCCCTATCTTTGTACATGCTGAACTATCATCTGGGAAGTCTAGCACCTCAAATTCCTTCATATTTCCTCTATGGTCAAAGGTTAGGTCAAATTCATCACTCCCGTTTGCGAATGAATTGTAGTGCACTTAAAGATCATCTCTTCAGCAGAGATCTCATCGCAAGTCCTGTATGTGACTGTGGTTAGGATATTGAAACCATTTTCCATTTTCTAATTGCTTGTCCAAATTTTACTATTTGTCGACATCTTTATCTTGCGCATTTACTTCCTGTCGCATCTGTTGACATACTCCTTTTCGGAGATCCTCCGTTACGATTAGTGGAGAACGAAGCTATATTTGACAGTGTCCAAACATTTATATTAAAAACCAAACGATTTGGCCCATAGGTTTCCATTATCTTATACTATATGTCATTGGAGCCTCTCAATCACTCTTCAGTTCTTCTTACTCTCATTGTCAAAATTTAACTTTTTTAATTATTGTTGTAAATTACCCATTTGCAGTACCTATATTACTAACGATACAATTTTTTAATTCTGCCAATCAGCGTTGTTGTACGCGGGAAGTCCTCTGTTAGCTGGATAATTAACGGCTCCTTGTCAAACACATCATGTGATATCCTCCTCCCCTTATTTCCCCATTGACGATCCCTTCTTGCACTTTTCCTTGAATCCTCTCTCTTCCCCAATACCTTTTCATTTCTTTCTTTTCTTCCTTTCGATAAGTATGCTGCCCGCTAGTTACATTCAAAAGGAGACAGATTTTACATAAGTGTAAATCACTTTTTTCTGAATCCTTATTATGTTGTATGTGTACCTCATGATTTTTTTGTTTCAAAAAAATAAAGTGTAAGCTAAACATATAAAGGTAGAAAATAGTTTGTTTGATACCATTTTTCAAATTAGTATCGATAAACGTCTAACTGGACGTGAAAGAAGTCTTACAGTAATATTTACATATATCCCTCCTAGCTGGTCTCGTTATTACGAACAGTATGACTGTGACGTTTTGTTCGGTTTTAGAAACTGCCATTACCGATTTTTCTCAAACTAGTGAAGTAATATATAGTTGTAGGTGATCTCAACAGTCGCACTCGTTCTTCTGTAGATTATATCTCTGGCGACATATTACATGAAAGTATTAAGTCGCATGTTCAATCCACTTTTAATTATTTGAGTGATACTGATGATGAACGTTGTTTACAACTAGGAAAAATCCTGATTTAGGAGGGAATGAATTTGGCACTAGGCTGTTGAACCTCTGTAAATCTTTTGGTCTAAGAATTTTGAATGGTAGAGATCCAGATAATCTATCGTGTGATTTTACTTTCTGTGGGGCAAACGGTATGAATGTGATTGATTATTGATTTTATCAATTAATATAATCAATAGGTTTATGGTTTGTGAATTTGTTGAATTTTCTGATCATGCTCCTTTACATATTGAAATTCGTTGTGAAATCTTTTCTTTTGACACTGAGATTGATGGGGATGATGTCGAACATAGACCCGTTTTTAAATGGAAGGAAGAGTATCAATATCAATTTATAGAATCATTAAAACTTAACTTAGACTCTGTGAAAAAGTCAATATTAGTTAGTAGCGAAGTAAACCAAGATTCTATTGATACATGTGTAAGCAATTTTACAGATGTCCTGCTTGGTATCATGCAACCATTTTTTCTAATCAATCCACAGTATAGTAATTGTAGCAAACCCCCTGTAAACCCACATACCAGTACTCTTTCTAGTTCAAACGATAAACCTTGGTTTAAAGACTGTTTAAAATCCATACGTAAGCAATATCGTGCTGCATTGAAAGCGTTTAATTCCAATAAGTGTTCCTCAACACACACCAATCTCATACGTAAGAAAAGAGAGTATAAGTCCATGGAGCGTAAAATATAAAAGGCAATATCTAAGTGCCGAAGGTGATATGTTAGAATATATGAGGAAACATAACCCAAGGTCTTTTTATAAGAAATTTGGACATAAAAAGTCTGTTTTGCCATAACAAACCAATTGTTTAACCATTTAAAAAAATGTCTTCTGCCAATCAAGCTACTAATCAAGTTCCACATAATGACGTAACTGTAGTTGATAATGGTGTTATATTCGAGGAGTTAGATTCCGTATTTCATCCCGGATAATTGCTGATGCTATACTAAATTGAAATGTGGTAAGTCACCTGGACCTGATGGCATTTTAAATTAATGTTTTGAATATTGTGAGAATTTGCTTATCCCAACTCTCTCAATATTATTCAATAACATCCTTAATAGTGGTTGTATCCCTACTAATTGGTCATCCGCTATGATCATACCAGTATATAAAAAGGGGGATCGAAAAGACCCTAATAACTTTAGTGGTATTAGTTTAATTAGTTGTATTTGTAAACTTTTCACTTCTGTATTAAATAAACGTATTTTAGATGTATGTATCAAATATGACATTTTAACTGATGCACAATTTGGTTTTCGACCAGAAGTTAGTACTATAGACGCAATTTTTGCTTTGCACTCAATTATATCTAAAACTTTGTCATCAAAGAAACGCCTGTATTGTTGTTTTGTAGATGTTCGGAAAGCGTTTGACTTTGTTGATAGATTAAGCTTATGGCGTTAGCTGACTAAATTAGGCATTAGAGGGAAAATGTAATCTGCTATTAAGTCACTATACAAATTAGTATTAGTTCTAATTATTTTGAGAACAATATTTGATTAATGCAAGGTGAAATATCACCGATTCTGTTTTCACTTTTTGTTTTTGAAACTTCATTTATTGAAAATGGTAATTCTGGCTATGATTTCGGCGAATTGAATCTATTTGTCCTAATGTACGCGAATGACCTGGTAATGTTCTCTGAAACTGTTGAAGGGCTTCAGTGCCTCTTAGATAGTCTTTATAGTTACTCAACTAAGTGGACATTGTGTGTTAATACTGATAAAACGAAAATAGCCGTATAGAAATGGAGCACGTTTACTTGAAAAGGAATCGTGGAGATATAATGGCAATGAAGTTGAAAAAATAAACGATATTTGCTATCTTGGTGTAAAGGTGAAGTGTAATAATAAATTTAATCAAATTCAGAAACATTTATCTGTCCAAGGTCGTAAAGCCATGTTTGCACTTTTTTCTAAGTGTTCTAATTGATATTTTAATTTTGAAACCTTGTTACGTTTATTTGATATGTATGCTTCTAGCATCTTGCATTGTGATTGCGTAGTGTGGGGATCATAGAAAGGGTGTGATATTGAAAAAAGTTCACTTATCATTTTGTAAGAAGATCCTAAAAGTTAAGAAATCCACTAACGCCATGGTATATTTTGAATTAGGCCGGTATCCATTAGAATGTTTAAGAAAGTACAGAATGATAAATTATTGGCTTAAATGAATGGTCTTAAATAACTGTATTTTGAATTCCGCTCTTTTATATTTAAGTAATAGCAACACTGGTAATTGTTTCAATTGGACTAACCATGTTAAAGATGCTCCACCGCCGACAAATGGTATTTTTTTCACTATCAAACCAAAAACAGACGATTTAGTATTTTTCTTCAGTTACAAAAGTTACTTACTTTACACCATTACCACCATGGAAAAGCTTGAGCTTCTAATTTTTCTTCAAGGTAAAAATATGAAAAATAATTAATTGCATCCCGAAAAAATTCCTTGGCACTATATCCTATATGGAATGAAGCACTGAATGCTCATGTACCAAAGGCAAAATAAATTATTTTGTATAATTTTTTGTGCTAATTAGACAAAAATACATGATTAAACATCAATTTTTGTTAAATAATGAATATCATTTATGCTCTGTCAGCGGTGGAGCATCTTTAAACATTGTCTTTATTTCTATCGGTTTTGGTAATGTATGGAATCATCACTATCTGTAAAATCATGAGCATATATCATGTTTGATAAAGCAACGACTATTTGATCAGAGTCAGCAACATTTGAGAGACCTATTGGATTCATCATCAAAATGTATATTATATAAGCATATTGTGAATCATTTTACTATACAATATTATTTGGCCAAATACATACTCCTAAATGCCGAAATGTTTTATCTGAATTTCGTCTATCTGCTCATAATTTGGCCATCGAAACAGGCAGATATACTGATACTGATAAAGAACAAAGATTTTGACCTTGTTGCAATTTAGATGTGGAAGACGAATATCTCTTTATTTTAATATGTATTAATTATCATGATTCAAAAAAAAAAAAATATGTAAAACCTTTTTATTGGCTTGAACCATCTATGTACATGTTGATACAATTATTATGTTGCGAAAATATAAGTGAATTACGTAAATTAGCAAAATTTATATTTAGGCCATGAAATACGATCCCGCCTCCAATAATTTCAGTATAGATATTTTAGTGTTGTATACTTAACCTGTAAATTGTGTAGCCTTTATATAGTAAACTAATATTATTTGAGAACATATTTTAAATTATACGAAGTGACTGCTTATAATATATCCATATAACTTCGATGTACATATACAAATTTAAGATTTCAGTATATATTACAATTGTAAATTGTCTTTGATATTGTACTAATTTCTATGTGATTCTATATATATGTATATGTGTGTATTTTGCACAATTCCAATAAGTTGTAAACTTAAAGGAAAATAAAAGAATTGAATTGAAGTCCATGAGACCTATTATTCTTTATTAATTTTAATGATTTGAGACATACCTGATAATTTATTTCACTTTCAAGTAAATTTCTCTACTCAAGAGATAGTTTGGTAATGAATGGATTGTCATTGTCAAAAAATAAGTTATATGTATTTGGTATTTCTACATTATTAAGGCTACTAGAATAAAGATTTTCATAATACAGTGTTTGTTCATTTAAAATATCTTGTAGATCTGTAATATCTTCACCAGAATCTTTCAAAAGTTTTGGAATAAGTTTCTCCTGTCAATGTTCTTTCTAAGTTACAGAAATTTTGTGAGCTTCTATCACCTTCAACCTTCCATTATGATTTTGCTCTCATGATAATTCCTTTTATTTTGGTCTCTCTAATTAGTCTCAGTTCATTTTCAACTTCCTCAATGACCATAGTATTTCTTTCTGATTCCTGGTTTAAATTTTCAAATTTTCCCTCCAGTTTTTATCTCTCCAGTTTTTCTCTCGCCCTCCTTAAATGACGAGCAGGCAATTGGTTTTCCCTCTTATCATAAGTTTAATAGTTTCCCATAATAATTGATTATTTATAGTACAGTCAAACCTCGATGTATCGAAGTTCAAGGGACCGACAGAAAAACTTCAAAACATCGAGACTTCGAATTATTCATGGTTAAAATTAAACCAATGTTTTTTTACCATGACCAACTGTGGTAGTTGTGTACATGCCGTCTCAATTCCATAAACTTAATGATCATTGTATTTACCACAAACAAAACAAAAAAAAAGAAGTATGCAATGAATCACGTATATTGCTATCGTTAGCAATATTATAAACAAGACTTACGTGTACTAGGCCTAACCCATGTACTATTGAAGCGATGTATATCTAATCAAATTTGCATCTTCCTCATCTGGATTAGTAGCATACAAATTTATGGTATCTTTTATACAATTTTTAACAATATTACTATATTCAGGATCGCCCAACAGACAGCTATTGAATTTCCATGCCCCCCCCTTTTTTGTTGATTTACAATTTTTAAAATTTAGATATATTGGAGAATGATCAGAACAATAGCGTGCACCAATGGTCGCATTACTGATAAGGGGAGATAAATATGAAGATATTAAGAAATAATCAAGTCAAATCAATAAGAAGTCATGGTATGAAAAGGGTGTACTTTTTATCTATAACATGTTGAAAGCAGACAAATCTATATATAGTCTAGAAGAATTTCGTGAAAAGTACAATATTCAGACCAATTTTCTAGAATATCAAGGAATAAAAAACGCCATTAACATTGTCATAGGAAACAATCAACAAAATGTTAACTTTGAAAAAAATATAGCTCTTCCCAACATACCAATAAATCTCAAATTAATTTTTAATTGCAAAAAAGGTGTTCAAAATATATATACTGTTCTTATTAAAAACGAAGTTATACCTATTGCATAAAATAAATGGAATCAATATTTTGAAATTGATCGAGATGAATGGGGAAATATTTATAAACACCCTTTTAATGCTACTACTAGCTCCAAACTTCAATGGTTGCAATTCCGAATTAATCACAGAATACTAACTATAAAATCATTTTTATCAAAAATTGGTAAATTAAACAACAATCAATGTACTTTTTGTAACACATATCCAGAAATAATCACTCATATATTTTGGGACTGTGAAAATGTATCAAATTTGATTGAACAAGTAAGAATATCGATAATTACTAATAATTTAGGTCTTAGATTTGAAAAACAAGATTTTATTTTCGGCAAACAAGATGATTCTCATTCTAATTTTCATGCTGAAAAGTTGATACTGCTCCAAGTAAAACAATACATTTACAACTGTAAATGTCTTGAAAAAGAACTTAACATAACCGGTCTAAAAATCACATTAAATTTGAATTAAAAGCTCACAATATTATAATATCCAATAGTAATCTAAAGCGTAAACCACTGATACTTTCAGAACTACAAAATTGGTTAAATATATAAATAGTAACATTTTAATAAAAGTTCTTGAAATGTCTCTGACCTAGGTTTATCCCCTTTTTCTGTGTTGTCGTAACAACTCTTGATAGATAGTCAATATGTGTAGTCAATATGTGTGTACTGTGTAATGTTTAATAGGATAATTATAAGTACAATTGAATAATTTTTCATATGTAAGATTTATTATATTTGTCTTTCATGTATCTCTTAACAATGTTGTCTTGAGTATACTATTTGAAAAAAACGAATAAAAAAAAAAATAAAAAAAAAATAATATTAATCAAGTCTAGCTTGGTTTTTTTATGTGGGCCATGCCATGTAAATCGACGCTTATTAGTATTATATTTTTCCATATATCTACAAGATCAAATAATTCCATGATTTTTGAAATTTCTCTTTGATTTACCTCTTTATTTCTAATAACAACATTTTTGGTATCAACTTCATAGGTCTGTGGAGCGTTCCAGTCTCCCCCTAAAATAAATGAACTACTTTCTCGTAACTGCAGTTGCTGCGATAGAAAATGATCAAAATGTATCATTTGGGCCATAAGCAGCCACCAGTGTTATAGGTTTATTCGAGGAAGTTAGGATAGTATCTAAATAAGAATATTACCAGTATTATTCCTAGTAATAGACAGTAGTTTATAACTGAACGTGTTGTTGAAAAGAATAGCAACACCACGACTACTTGAAGTATGGGAATTAAACCAAGCTTCATAATCCCGTTCATTTTTCTATTTTCTTTCCACTTCTTTCGTTGAGCGGGTATCAATCAGAATTATTATATCATTCTTATTTTGATATTTTCAAAGATGTCCCTTCGCTTTACAGGATCAGAAGACAAACCTCTACAATTAACGCTACATATCTTTAGTTCAATCATAATGACTCATTGCATGTACGTGTGTATGAAAAGGTAATAAGATAATGAAATGATGTGTCATATACAAAACTGAAATTGACTGTTCTCCAAAACAAAGTATATATACATGTATACAGCTTCCACTCTGTATAAATCTGAACTCTCACTCCTTTTGGCAGGATGGACGGGGCCCAAGAGTGGTAAACTGATGCAAATCCTTTAAATCGCTACTTATCATAGAGTTCTGCATGGACTGTAACCAAATTTGGCCAGAAGCATCATTTGTGGAAAGGGGAACAGAGTTTGTATATATGATATGCGTGCTATTGGAATGAAAAACTCCTACGTACTACGTTATGCGCAACAGTATTTGTAGTTATGATTTTTAAATATCAAATATCCTAAAGATGGAACATACTTACAGAGTTGTGATTATGAGCTACTACTTAATGGAGCGGGAAAAAAATAAAACGGTGAAATTTTTGAAGTCGAAAAATTTGTGACAAATGTTACCATCAAAGATGCGTCATACGAACTAGGCGACGATGCTATCGCTTGTTAAAATATGGCTAGATACGGCCAAGTCTTATCAAGTAGTATACGCAGAGGTAAAATTCGTGATACTAACATTGAAAACGGCACAAGGTATTTGAACATTAAAGAATGTGTCCCTACCCTCCCGTTGCGAACTTCAATTGGGCGTTTTGATATAAGATTTTTTGGAAATAACAATCAACCGATATCTCTATTACTTGGCGCGTCTAACGCGAAACGCATCCAGTTCAACTCGAGAAATATTGCTAACGCCTCGGTATCTGGTGCATCACTGGTGGAAATCAGCCATTCAATCGATGAATCACTCTCCTGCATACCTGAAGACACTGACATAAAAATGTCACAGTTTGCCTGGGTACCAATGACGTGTCTTCCATATATCATACATCCGGATCAAAAAAGTTTCGTTCCTGGAAGAAACATTGCTGACACGAATAGATTAATACAGGATGTATTTGAATACATTGATTTAGAGAATGAAGAGGGGTCTGTTATCTTTCTAGATCAACAAAAAGCTTTCGGTAGGGTTGAATGAGGATGGATAGATAAATGTCTCGAGCGATTTAATTTTGGAATAAAGTTAGTGGATGCGAAGACATGTATTAAGACAAATGGTTTTATCTCGGAGTACTTTGGCATTTCAAGATCTGCAAGGCAGGGCTGTCCAATCGCACCAATTTTGTATATTATTCAAGCAGAACCTTTGGCATGTTCAATTCGCAAAAGCAATAGTATAAAAGGCTTAAAACTTCCAGGTCAGATTGAAACAAAAATTAACATGGTTGCTAATAATACGCAACTGTTTCTTAGAGATGAAAAGTCAATTGCAGAATCGTTTAAAATTTTCCGACAATATGAAAAAGCATCAGGCTCAAAAGTAAATCTACAAAAAACTACTGGAATAAATCTTGGAAGATGGAAAAATAATCTACCTAGATTTACAGCAATTGGTTGGACACGATCGAACATCGAAACACTAGGTATTCACCATGGGCATGAAATAGACAACGACACAATATGGAGAGACAAAATAAATAAGATTAACAGTTGTATGCACGTTTGGAAAGCAAGAAACCTGTCTATCTTCGGTAAAAATGTTATTATTAATTCACTTATTATATCTAAGGTTGGCCACGAATTAGACGCTCGTGGAATACGTGATAAATACTTGAAGGAATTAAACACACTCATTTGTAATTTTTTGTGGAATGGGAAGGATATGGTTCCTAGAAAAGTGATGCGTTCTCCAAAGTGTATTGGAGGCATGGATGTTATGAATGTTAGTTTTTTCACATTGAGTAAACAAATAAAATTGTTATGTAAAATCATTAAAACTTTCATTACTTCGTGGAATGCAATTGGTCAGTACTGGCTGCAATCATTAGACAGCAAGTTTGGAATCAATTTCTTTCTGTGTAAATGCTCGGATACTAATTCCCTAAACCTTAGTCGTATTTCTAAATTTTACAAAAACTTGTTTTCAGCATGGTCCACACTCTTAAGAGCTAATGATGCAAGAAACATACAGAAACATTTGAATCAAGAATTATTTGGCAATCGTATTTCTTTAACTCCTTTTCAAGCAGTGGAATACTTACGATAGGGATGTATGAGATACCACACAGAAACAGTTCAAAAGTGATCAAAATATTTATGGGAATGTAAGAGATAAATGAAACCGCATTTCAGAGTTATCAAGATTAAAGTATGCAATACCAAAGAAATATAAACGACTCCGCCATCCACAGGAAAAGAAAAAAAAAACCCAAAATCCAAAAAATGACTTTATTTATTTATAGATGAATAAGTTGCATGTTATTTCCCATAATGCACAGGGCTTAAGGGACAAAGGTAAAAGGCATAGATTATATGAATGGTTGAAGCATCAGAAATTTCAAATCGCATTCCTTCAGGAAACGCATTTTACCAATTATATTAAAAATGTAATAAACTGATTGATATTTGGAGGATTAAGAATAAATTAAAAAGACAATTCACATGGCGGTGGAAGAGTACAGGTGAGGCTAGCCGTATAGATACGTTTTTGATTTCAGAGAACCTGGTCAGCATTGTCTCCTGTGACATTCGTCCTGCTCAAATCAAGTATACTGACCATTTAGCGGTATCTCTTAAAATACAACATAATGCAAACGCCCAGGGCAAGGGATATGGAAATTAAATAACAGTTTATTACAGGAAGCTGGTAATAAAACAATGGTAAGAAAACTGATAAAAGATTTAAAAGAAGAGCAGACCGTGCTAAAAATGGGGGAGGCCCAGTTTTGGGATTACTGTAAAGTAATTATCAAACATAAGACAATAGATTACTGTAGGAATAGAAGTAAAAGTGATTCAGTAAAGATACGGCACATGGACAAAAAGTTAGCTGATCTAGAAATACAAAACGATCAGAGTCCAAATGAAATGCTGAAAGAAAGCATATCGGATTTAGGGAGAAACTTAGAATCTCTTTATGAGGAAAAAGCCAGAGGAGCACAGGTAAGATCAAGGGTAGCATGGGTGGAAAATGGGGAGAAAAATACGAAATATTTTTTAGGGATGGAAAGACAAAGGCAAACGAAAAATAAAATAACAAGTATCAGGCAGGATGATATTGTAAGTGACCCAGAGAAAATATTAAAAGAATTTTTTTTATTCAAATCTCTATAGCAGTTCATGTATTGATAAAAGGGAGATAACTACGTACATTGATAACTGTGATGTTAATTATACGTTATCGGAACACGAAAAGTTATCATGTGAAGGTGAGTGTATTGTGCGTGTATATACCTATCTAAACGACGATGTTCCGGAACAAAAGGATTCATACCAGATATTTGTAATATCTTAACAAAGTACAACTTAATGGATTTATTCGCTCGTTATATCACTACCAAGACCGAGTTTCCTTCAAAATCGAATTGGAAACTATATATAAAGCACGCTATTAGAAACCGGGAAACTGATCTGTGGCGTGATAGAATGAACAATCAGAGTGACTTCGACAGATTCAGTTACGTACACAAGCAGATATATCCCCACTGATTATGGATCAACGCAACATCCACAGCGGATCTCGCTTGTGCGAGATTTGTATCTAAATTATTGACATATCCACCACAATCTCAAGAAAAAACATGTAAAAAATGTGGTAAAGTATTCACAGATCTCATCCGCCATTACGTCACACATTGTGACGTCACCGTATGTATCAGAGACAGATTCACCACACAAGTACTTGATATTTGTGGTATTGATACATTTTTAACTGTAGATAATGCCTCAGACGAAGAATTTGTCCAAATTATCTTCGGAAGACACAGCCCAAACACAGATCCTAACAAAGACTTTGAATTGATGGCCACACGCTTCATCAGAGCAGCGTCCCACGCATTCCTGGCGGCTGAGGACAAGTTCTAACTGAAATGACTGTGTAAATTGTTATTATTATTTCTTTTTTTTTCGCGATAACGCAATGTGTTGAACTTTTCTTTTTCACTCTCTTTTTGAATATATTGAACATATATTGTGTCTCTTTTAGACGAAATAAAGAATGAATGAATGAATGAAAGATCAAAACGGATATATTAAAAACAGATTTATTGGTTATAACATAAGACAAATTCAGGACATTATAGATTATTCCGAGAAATTTAATATTGATTCGTGTTTGCTCTTTTTAGATTTCACTAAAGCGTTTGATACGATAGAGTGGGACTTTATGTTTGGATGTTTAGATAAGTTTGGTTTTGGCCAATCTTTCATTAAATGGGTTAAGGTGTTATATACCAATATCAAAGGATGTGTTAAAAATAATAACTGGTTAACCGGAAGTTACGTAGTGTCACGTGGTATCAGGCAAGGTTACCCCCTCTCATGTTTGACCTTCGTCCTAGCAACGGAAGTACTGGCTCAGAAAATGAAAACTGATGCAAACATTAGTAGTATCAAAATACGAAGTAGAAAAATATTAATCTCTCAACTAGTCGACGACACTACGTTATTTCTGAAGTATAGAGATATCAATAGAGCATTAGATATTGTTGAACAATGTGGGAAAGTATCTGGTTTAAAATTAAACAAATCTAAAACGGAGGGGTTATACTTGGGTTGTAACAAAAATAAATATAACACTTTCATGGGAATAAACTGGGTTACGCAAGTCAAGTCGTTAGGTATACACTTTGGTACAAACTTAAAGGTATGTTCAAATCTTAATTCGGCAGACAAAATAAAAAGTATTGATGGCCTAATTAAAAATTGGAAAAAAAGAAAACTGTCCATGTTAGGAAAATCTGTTGTGGTGCAGTCTTTATTGATACCACAAATTACGTACTTAGCAAGTGTCAAATATATAAGTTACGATCAAATTAAGGAAATTGAAAGGAAGATTTATTTGGAACGATGGACCAGAGCGTGTTAAACGTAGTGTAATGATTGGTGATAAATTGGAAGGTGGTCTCTGTCTTGTTTCTTACCAGGAAAGGAAGACGAACGATCGTGGTCTTGGTCTGCGTTTGTTTATTTAGCCGACATTACAGGAAGTCTAAAGTCTAAAAACTATCCACTCAAGTGAATACACGTGACATGCATTATATTATGACCAGGCCTAAGTAACGATAAATATGGAAATACTAGGTAGTACTTAGCATGTATTGTTTACCGTAGGAATAAGGCAAAACTAACCGATAATACTACAACCCCTTTCTTTAAAAAGAGAAATTCCTGGAATTGATCTATAATGATATAGAAAACATACTTAGACAAAATATATGTTTTCTCTTAATTTTAGCACAGTTCATACGCTGGAAATATCCTGTAAAGAACAGAGATTTATAGGACTGAATTCTCAATAAAGCATTGCCTATTGATGTTAAGCACTAGTTAGTTATTTTTTCCTGTTGTAACACAGCTTTGAACTTTTCAAACGTCCATGTAAACATGTAAACAGTTCTAACAGAATAATACATCACATTGACTAGACTGACTTGGACTAGTAATATCAAATCACTGATTATGCACTGTAATCATGGAAATTATTGTCAGTTCAAATAGAGTTCTGAAAAACACATTAAGGTATGTAACTCTATTGCAATAACACTTGAACTTGAAAATTAAACACTTTTCATTATTACATCTGTTTAGCCAGATTCCAAAAGTTTGCAAATGTGCATATTATTAATTTTAATGGCATAAACGGAAGTAATAATTAGGAAAGGGTAGACTGCCCTCACCTACACCTACATATGTAACTTGGGGATTATTCTGCCCCATTAGCACTTAGTACACTCGTAGTCTCTGAACTTTGCTGGTGGCACTACATTTCTGCCGGACCTGGTTCGAATGAAGGTTTGTTCAGGTGCGATGGTTGGTGCTTCCGGCTGCAATTTCGGAGTCTCCAGTTGGTGCTTAGATGTTTCCGGTCGTCGGGTTGGTGTTCCCAGTTGTCGTTTCGGCATTTCTGGACATTTTGGTTGTTCAGGCTGAGCATTTTCATAGCCATCAAATACCTCATTTTGACTGGGTACCCTTTTGATCGTTTCCTCTTTGGAGTGAATAATGTCTCTCCTGTTTCTCCTGAAGAGTTGTCCTTCGGGTGTTTCCACTATGTATGATCGAGGTGAATGAGTTCGAATGACATTTCCGGGTTTTCACTGATCTTGTTTCCTAAACCGAACTTGATCGTTCGGTTCGAGTGGTCGTAGTGGTTTCGAACCTTTGTTGTACTGGTCGACCTGTTTAGATTGAGTTATTTCCCTTTGAACTTTCACTTTTTCACGATTTACCACTTTAGGTCGTAATTTCTCTGGGATCACAGGAATTATAGAACGGAGTTCTCTGCTCATTAACAACTTTGCAGGCGACTCTGTGTCCGTCGGTGTGTTCCGATACTCTAGTAGGCTGAGGTAGGGATCCTTGTCGTCCTTGAGGGACTTCTCTAGTAGCCTTTTCACAGTTTGAACACTTTTCTCAGCCAGTCCATTACCTTGGGGGTAGAATGGACTTGAGGTTGTGTGTTTGAAACCCCATCCCTCTGCGAATTTCTTAAATTCATGAGAACTGTATTGCGGACCGTTGTCGCTGCGTACTTCTGTAGGGATTCCATGTCTTGCAAAAAACGACTTAAGGCAGGTTATCACTGTAACGCTCCTTGTGTTGTCAAGCTTGGCGATCTCGAAGAATCTTGAGTAATAATCAGTCGCAATGACATAATCATGATTGTTCCATGAGAACAAGTCTGTACCTATTACATTCCATGGTCCTTCTGGAATGTCTGATTGAATCATAGGTTCTTTCTGGTTGCGGTTCCTCGATTCTACACAGGTGCTGCACTTTGCAACCATGTCATTGATTTGGCACGACATTCCTGGCCAAAACAGTAGCTCTCTAGCACGTTTTTTGCTTTTCTCAATGCCCATGTGTCCTGTGTGGATTCTGTTGAGCATTTCTCTTCTCAGTTCCCTGGGCACAACGATACACATTCCTTTTAGGATTATACCATCAACAATTGTCAGTTCATGTTTGTGCGGCCAAAAATCGTGGATACTTTCTGGAGTTTCACGTCTAGTTTCAGGCCATCCTGATAGAATAACTTTTGCTAGTGTTTGTAGATTCTCATCTCTTGTTGTTGCGTTTCTAATTTCATCCATTTTCTCATCAGTCACGGGCATTTCTCTCATTGTGGCATTCACATGGTATACAATGTCTTTGTCAAATGAATCATTTTCACATCTTTTCAGGTGTGCCCTTGACAGCGTGTCTGCGACAACGAGCTCTTTACCGGGACGATAGTGAAGGTTTATGTCATAGCGCTGTAATCTTAGTAGCATTCTCTGAAGACGAGGCGGTGCCTGATTGAGAGGTTTTTTCATGATGTTCTCCAAAGGCTTGTGATCAGACTCCACCGATACTTCCTTGCCGTACGTGTACTGGTTAAAACGTTCCAATGCAAAGACTACCGCTAAAAGCTCTTTTTCTATCTGAGCGTATCTAGTTTCTGTGTCCGTTAGGGCTCGAGATGCATATGCCACTGGCTTGTCTTCCTGGAGTAATACTGCTCCTAGCCCTGATTTTGATGCATCACAACTTACTTTCACAGGTTTCGCTACATCAAAGTAGGCTAACACTGGATGTTTTGATAAGATTTCTTTGATCCTGTTAAAGGCTTTTGCCTGTGGTAGTGACCATTCAAATTCAATGTCATTTCTCAGCAGTTTCCTGATTGGTTCAGTTGCTTCCGACATCTGAGGAATGAACTTTGCGAGGTAATTGATAGTTCCCAACAAACGTTCTACACCTTTCTTGTCTTGGGGCTCGGGCATGTCCTTTATCGCTTCAATTTTGCTCGGATCAGGTTCTACACCGTTCTCTGTGAGCCTATGCCCTATGTACGTGACTTCCTTTACTCGGAATTGACATTTATCACGGTTCAGCGTCAGTCCGATCTCCTCGCACTTCTCAAGAGCACGTTTTAGGTTCTCATCATGTTCTGCCTCGGACTCTCCCCATACCAAAATATCATCAATGTCAGTCTCGACACCTTTGAGTCCATCAAAGTACTGACTTATGCGTTTCTGAAACACTTCCTGGGCTGACTTAATGCCAAAAGGCATTCTCGTGTAGCAGTACCGCCCGAACGGAGAATTGAAGGTTGTGAGTTCTTGACTCTCGGGGTCAAGTTCGATTTGCCAATATCCATGATTTGCATCCAACTTCGAGAATACTTTGGCGTTTGACATTCTTGACACAATCTCTTCGATAGTCGGTAACTGGAAATGTTCTCTCTTAATCGCGACATTCAGATTTCTTGGGTCCAGACAAACTCTAAGTTTTCCATCCTTTTTCTCTACTACCACGAGAGAATTTACCCAATCTGTAGGATGATCCACCTTCCTTATCACATCGAGCTGCTGCATGTCATCTAGGGTGCTTTTAAGTTTACTGTACAATGATGCGGGTACAGAACGCGGCGGGTTAACTGAGGGTGTAACTGACTCGTCTATGCTGATCTTGTAAGGTTTACCAAGGTGTCCTAAACCTTGAAACACTTTCGGATAGTTCTCTGTTGGATCTTTCAATAAGAACTGTGTACTGAGCACTACCTTGATTATTCCCAAGTCTGTTGATTTTCTGCATCCTAACAGCGGAACTTGGTTTGAGTCATTCACATGAAATTCGGTAGGTTCACCGTTGACCGCCAACATAACTTTTCCGATCACTGGTATTCTGTCATATGTGTAGCTGGACAGAATTTCGCGAGATTTGTACAGAGTCGGTTTCGGATCCATTTTGTCAAAAATGTACTTTGGAATCACATTTGCTTGCGAGCCAGTATCTACTTTAAACCCCACATTAACGTTTTGAACTTTCAGATTGACATGTATCGAGTCTTTACCAACATCGGTTTTTCTCTCCGTAGAATAATCTTTTTGGTCGACTGAGCCAATGAATAGATTTTGCGTTTCACTGTCGAGAGTTTCATATTCAGTCCCATATTCATCACAGTTTTCCTCGATGTTCACATTGTGTACACGTTTCTTAAAAGTTTGACCACTTGACTGTGGTGCTGTGCTGGTACAGCATTTTATGAAGTGATTGTATCGATGACACTTCATACACCTTTTGCCATAAGCTGGGCATTTGAATTTGTCATGAGTTAGGCCACATTTTTTACACGATGGACTGCTTGTCTTTGAAGATTCAAACTTAGGTTGTTGTTTTGGAGGACTTCTTTGATTACCGGATGATGCTGATCTCGGTCTGTTGTGACTGGTGTGTCTTCGAGTGACACTTGCTATCGCGGCTTCACCATGTAGGTTTTTCATCATGTGAGACGTTTCCTCACTTGCACGACACGTCGATATCGCTTTAGCGAGAGTTAAGTCTTGATCTCTCAAGAGTCTTTCTTTAATCTTCTCGTTATTTACGCCACATACTATGCGATCTCTGATAAGTTCATCATTTAGAGCATCGAACTTGCACTTTGACGCTATTGTTCTGAGTTCCGTCGCGAACTGGTCAATACTCTCAGTTTTTCCTTGAGTTCTAGTGTTAAACCTATGCCTCAACACAATAGTGTTCTCACTAGGCTGACAGTAAAGTTTGAATTTATTGAATAGAGGTTCGATTTTGTCTGCCTGCCCCTCTTCAAAATTCATCGTGTTGTACACGTCCCTCCCATCTTGGCCGATTATGTACAGAAAAGCACTACACTTTTCTTTTTCATTCTTGCCACTTAAGGCTATGTCTAAATACAGTCTCATAGTTTGTTCCCACTTACGCCATCTCTCAGCAATGTTACCATCACTTGTTATAAGGTCTAACTCTGGAAGGGGTTTGATATTGTCCATGTTGACCGTTTGGCGGGAAAACAAAAACCACGAGGTCTTAGGTTTTCCGACTTTATTTAGACAGTTTCTTCCTTTTATTACACGCACTGACCGTACTCACCACGTTATTTCACTAGAAGAAATATTTATGAGGACGTTTCCGTAGATTTCTTCTGACACCATGTCTTGTTTCTTACCAGGAAAGGAAGACGAACGATCGTGGTCTTGGTCTTGGTTTATTCGGGATGTTGAATCCCATATTGATGTTTTAAATGTATCCTGGATAAAAAGGTTTTTATCTACTGAAGATTCGTCTACGAAAGTGATTCCAAATTATTATTTAGACAAACTAGGTGGAACCAGAATATTGTTTCAAATGTTTCCGGCGTTGATTATAATTATCGAGATAGTTGTAGAGAGTTCATGAAACAAATACATCAAAATTAATGGAAGTTCCCTTATCTACAATAAATGGATTGAATCTGACATAATCTTCATTAATGATATAATTGGTAATGACGGAATAGATGAATTGAAAATTTATCGACAATTAAAAGAAACAAGAAATTGGATAAGTGAGGTAATTCAGGTAAAGAAAGCTATTCCAAAAGAATGGAAAGATACGCTGAAGGGAGATAACGCACGTACGACTGTACAAACATGATCTGATCTTCTGGTGTTTGATATAGGTGTTGGTGTTAAATTGCAAAGTGTGAATAATAAATTTCTTTATTCTACTTTTATTAGAAAAAAGAAATACCTTTCGTACTGTAGAGGTATGTGGGAAGTTATTTTCCAGCTAGAAAATACTGGTTCGATTTATCATGGATTATTTGAATTTATCAATAATAACATCATAGAGAATGATGAAAAAATATACAAATGGAAATTATTTAATAATATCCTTCCAAATGGAATTTTGCTTAAGATGGAATATTTTTGAGGATGATACATATTTGATATGTAAAATTAAGGATGATTATAAACACTATTGTATTGAATGTCAATTTGTAGATGCTTTGTGGAATTTAATCCATATATATTTAGAAAAATATCACTACAATGTACAATTAAGGAAAATGATGTTCATTGTTATAGGTTACAAGATTGCTGATCAGAATTACAGCGAATTTAATGTTCTTTTGTCCTTAATTGGCTATACAATATACAAACATTATCATATTTCTAACAGAAGAGTTGACAATTGTTCTATTGTTTCCCTATTCAAACTATATCTCGATAGAAAGTTACTGTTACAACGATACAGAGATATGAAATTATTAAAGAATATGTCAATGTACTTAAATGAAGAACATAATTATTAAAAAATGATTCAAAGAATAAATGAATAAAACATTGTGCAATGATGATAAATCTTGTGGTTCTGAGCGCTTCGCGCATCAAATTTAATTATAACAGTATAATGTATATATTTTATATGTAAAAGATGGTGGTCGAGATAAGATAGTTGTAAAGGAAAGAATCGTAGTTGTTAAGTAGATGAGACAGTTGTGGTAAAAGGAGAAGCGGTGATTGAGGTAGAAGTGAAACGGTAGATGAGACGAGATTGTGGTAAAAGTGAGATAGCGGTTGAGACGAGGTGAGGGTAGAAGTGAGATGGCTGTTGAGACGAGATGGTGGTAGAAGTGAGATGGCGGTAGAAGTGAGATAGCGGTAGAAGTGAGATAGCGGTTGAGACGAGATGGTGGTAGAAGTGAGATAGCGGTTGAGACGAGGTGAGGGTAGAAGTGAGATGGCTGTTGAGACGAGATGGTGGTAGAAGTGAGATGGCGGTAGAAGTGAGATGGCGGTAGAAGTGAGATAGCGGTAGATCTAGAAGTGAGATAGCGGTTGAGACGAGATGGTGGTAGAAGTGAGATGGCGGTAGAAGTGAGATAGCGGTAGAAGTGAGATAGCGGTTGAGACGAGATGGTGGTAGAAGTGAGATGGCGGTAAAAGTTATATAGCGGTAGAAGTGAGATAGCGGTTGAGACGAGATGGTGGTAGAAGTGAGATGGCGGTAGAAGTGAGATAGCGGTAGAAGTGAGATAGCGGTTGAGACGAGATGGTGGTAGAAGTGAGATAGCGGTTGAGACGAGATGGTGGTAGAAGTGAGATGGCGGTAAAAGTTATATAGCGGTAGAAGTGAGATAGCTGTTGAGACGAGGTGAGGGTAGAAGTGAGATAGCGGTTGAGACGAGATGGTGGTAGAAGTGAGATGGCGGTAGAAGTGAGATAGCGGTAGAAGTGAGATAGCGGTTGAGACGAGATGAGGGTAGAAGTGAGATAGCGGTTGAGACGAGATGGTGGTAGAAGTTATATGGCGGTAGAGGTGAGATAGCGGTTGAGACGAGATGGCGGAGTGATATGACTCCATGACGAGATGATAAATCTTGTGGCTCTGAGCGCTTCGCGCATCAAATTTAATTATAACAGTATAATGTATATATTTTATATGTAAAAGATGGTGGTCGAGATAAGATCGTAGTTGTTAAGAGATAGTTGTAAAGGAAAGAAGGTGATTGAGGTGAAACGGTAGATGAGACGAGATTGTGGTAAAAGTGAGATAGCGGTTGAGACGAGGTGAGGGTAGAAGTGAGATGGCTGTTGAGACGAGATGGTGGTAGAAGTGAGATGGCGGTAGAAGTGAGATAGCGGTAGATCTAGAAGTGAGATAGCGGTTGAGACGAGATGGTGGTAGAAGTGAGATGGCGGTAGAAGTGAGATAGCGGTAGAAGTGAGATCTAGAAGTGAGATAGCGGTTGAGACGAGATGGTGGTAGAAGTGAGATGGCGGTAGAAGTGAGATAGCGGTAGAAGTGAGATAGCGGTTGAGACGAGATGGTGGTAGAAGTGAGATGGCGGTAAAAGTTATATAAGCGGTAGAAGTGAGATAGCGGTTGAGACGAGATGGTGGTAGAAGTGAGATGGCGGTAGAAGTGAGATAGCGGTAGAAGTGAGATAGCGGTTGAGACGAGATGGTGGTAGAAGTGAGATAGCGGTTGAGACGAGATGGTGGTAGAAGTGAGATGGCGGTAAAAGTTATATAGCGGTAGAAGTGAGATAGCGGTTGAGACGAGATGGTGGTAGAAGTGAGATGGCGGTAGAAGTGAGATAGCGGTAGAAGTGAGATAGCGGTTGAGACGAGATGGTGGTAGAAGTGAGATAGCGGTTGAGACGAGATGGTGGTAGAAGTGAGATGGCGGTAAAAGTTATATAGCGGTAGAAGTGAGATAGCGGTTGAGACGAGATGGTGGTAGAAGTGAGATGGCGGTAGAAGTGAGATAGCGGTAGAAGTGAGATCTAGAAGTGAGATAGCGGTTGAGACGAGATGGTGGTAGAAGTGAGATGGCGGTAGAAGTGAGATAGCGGTAGAAGTGAGATAGCGGTTGAGACGAGATGGTGGTAGAAGTGAGATGGCGGTAAAAGTTATATAGCGGTAGAAGTGAGATAGCGGTTGAGACGAGATGGTGGTAGAAGTGAGATAGCGGTAGAAGTGAGATAGCGGTTGAGACGAGATGGTGGTAGAAGTGAGATAGCGGTTGAGACGAGATGGTGGTAGAAGTGAGATGGCGGTAAAAGTTATATAGCGGTAGAAGTGAGATAGCTGTTGAGACGAGGTGAGGGTAGAAGTGAGATAGCGGTTGAGACGAGATGGTGGTAGAAGTGAGATGGCGGTAGAAGTGAGATAGCGGTAGAAGTGAGATAGCGGTTGAGACGAGATGAGGGTAGAAGTGAGATAGCGGTTGAGACGAGATGGTGGTAGAAGTTATATGGCGGTAGAAGTAAGATAGCGGTTGAGACGAGATGGCGGAGTGATATGACTCCATGACGAGATGACTAAAATGAGATGGTGAGATGGTGGTTGATACATATACGAGATGTAAGTTGGGATGAGAGGAGAGAGATATGTAGAGAACATGCTGGGATGTATATATAAGAATTATATTGAAAATGAATGTGTAAAATCCAAGAGTCAAAACGGAAAATATAATACTTGCTTTATATACGCCTGAGACTATATGAATGAGATTAGATACAGGTGTAATGAGCTAATATCTGAGCACAAAAAAAAAAAGAAGAAATATAAACGAATATTACGCGAGGAAGATATCTTAAATGAGTAGAGAAGTTTGTGGATTCTGAATTGAATCTATTGATCGAAATAATAAAATAATCGAATACAAAAAACTAAAACTTAAATCAGTAAGCATGACACTTAACGGGAATACTAGACCCAATGTTGAAATAAAATGGGAGAACCTTTATCAAATACAATTTCATTGGAAAGATATCTAGTTGAATTGTTTTAATATATTAATAGATGAAAGAATTACAATGGAAATGTATCCACCAACTTATATATACAGAAATGAAGATAAATTTAATTTCTGCAAAGTTGAAAACGAATATATACAACATTTAATCTTCATGTGTGCTTATACAGAACTTATTTTGGATTACATGGATACCATAATGAAAGACCTGTACCTGAATATATTTCAGGAACACTAGATAAAGAAGAATTGTTATTCTTGGTTATCCTGGAAAAAGTAGCCTTATAAATACTTTCATTTGTATCATGAAGTGGACAATATGGAAATGCAGAAATGACATCAAACACAACAACAGACTTCCAAACACAGAAATTACAAAAATACAATTGAGAAAGCAACTTAAAAATGAGCTCCGTTTGTTTTGTAATTCTTAACAGAAAACAGTTGTTACTATTGATATTGTTTCCCAAATATGTGACAATATACCCTAGGAATGAATATTTGAATAAGTATGTCACATGTGTAGCCTGCTACATGCACTATGTGCAAGGGACTTTTGTTATCAGGCATGAATCTAAACGAAAATTGTGTAATAAACTCTGAATAATTATGTCACATGTGCAGTCTGCTACTTGCACTATGTGCAGTGGACTTTTGTTAACAGGCATGCATGCTAAAGGAAATTGTAAAATAAATTAACACATTGACGTAACTCGTAAACTCCTTAAATTAAATATTATATCATATAAGGTGTGTGGTTTGTGTGTGCGTTGTGTGTGCGTGTGCATGCCCATGCGTTGTATGTGTGTATGTATGTATGTGTGTGAGGATGTGTGTGTGTGTTTGCGTGCGTGTGTATGTATGTATGTAGTACGTATGTACGTTTGTATGCATGTATATAGAGTGTTTATTGTATGTTTGCTTGCATGTATATTGTGTATGTGTACGCGTGTAAGTATAATAGATAATTATGTATCGTATGCATTAAATGTGTATATTGTATATAGTGTAGGTGTATGTGTTTAAGTATAATAGATTATAAGTTAGGGATATTCTACCCGAGGGTCACAAAATGTTGTAAAACCCGGTTGTATTGCCCTGGACCAGCCAGTATTACACGTGTAGGTAAGAGAGAAAAGTTTGTATTGTATGTACTTGTTAAAAGTCAGTTAAAAAACGAAAATTTGCTGTCAGCTGGTGGTTAATTGATTCTCTGCTGCTCTGAGTGAAAAAAAGTATACATTACTGGTTGGATTAAAAAATAACAGATAACGGAAATATAAGCATTAAATCGCGCGTTATTCAATATTTATGCAGTCCTGGGAGAATTATAGGACCATAAATCCCCCAAAAAGACAGATGAATTAAAAGGCCGAATAATCTCATATGCCCCAATTTGCAATGATCATTGTCTTATTAACTTTTGTATATCATATTCAGTAAATAGACAAACTGCATATAAGAAACGATATATGAATATGATGGTGCTAAAACTGATATGATTAGTGATGCTATTAGTACTATATTGACTGGATCTCTGTTTCACAAAATAATGATGTAAATGAATTTAATAATATTTTAGTTGAAAGTAGTAATACACAAATAAATAATCATGTAATCCAAAGAATAGTTACAGTGCGACCAAATGATAAGCCTTGGTTTACTAACACGATCAGATTAAAAAATAGACAGAGGAACCGCATCCATTAAAAGGCTATTAGTTCAAATTCTCCGACTCACTGGGATAGGTACAGATTAGGTCGAAATGAAACTATTGACCTAATTAGAGAAACAAAAAATATTATTTCATGAAACTCGAATCATCGTTAAATAATAATAGCTTGTCTCCAGATAAATGATGGAAAATTGCTAAATCTTAGTAAAGATTGATAATAAGCAAACGTCTATCCCTCCTCTGAAACATACTGATTCTTTTCTCCATAATCCTTTTGAAAAAGCGGAACACCTAAATACATTCTTCTCTTTTATCTCCACTTCTTCCAATGATCTTGATCCTCTCCCCCTCCTCCCGAGTTTCCCTTAAAGATTGACAATATTGGTATACTGAACAGGATATCAAAGATCAGTGCTAATTTAAATGAAAACAAACCTGCGGGACCTGATGGGATTGTCCCAATTTATTTTATAAAACTATTGAAACCCTCTATTTCTTTTCCTCTTGCCCTTCTTTGCAATAAATCTATGGAAACCGATTGTATCCCCTTGTCATGGAAAGCTGCTAACATCAATGCCATATACAAAGGGAAAGGTGATGTAAATGATATTTCCAACTATCGACCCATTTCTGTCACATCTTGCTTCAGTAAGATAATAGAAAAAGTGATTTTTAGGTATCTCTATAATTACCGACGTAATTTTGAAGTTATCACTAAACACCAGCCTGGCTTCATTCCCGGTGATTTTACCGTGAATCAACTTCTTTCATATACCATAATATAATTACTGACTCATTAGTCAGAGGAAAGTCCGGTCTGTTTTCTGTGATATAAATAAAGCCTTGATAGAGTGTGGTATAATGGACTACTATATAAATTATAATCTTATAGTTTTTAAGGGAAATTATTAGGGTGGTTTAAAAATTATTTTTCTGATAGAAAGCAACGTGTTTTAACTGAAGGCATTAAAACCGTTAATGCTGGAGTCCCCCAAGGATCTGTCTTTGGCCCTTTGTTGTTTGTATTATATATAATGACATTACTAATATTATTACTTGTGATTGCAAATTGTTAGCAGATGACACTTCAATCAGTAAAGTAATTGGTAATAACCGAATTTATGGTGCCAATACACTTTCACAAAACCTTTCAAATATAAGTACCTGGGCTCTGAAATGGGACATAAAGTTTAATCCCATAAAAACTGAATCATTATTATTTCCAAGGAAACGAAACATTTTTAATCCCTATATATGCTTTGACAATAACACGGTTCATACACATATTTGTGAGTTTGACGATTGTAAATGGACTCATCATATAGATTATGTATACCAGAAAGCCTTTAAAAGGATAAATATTTTAAAAACATTAAAAAACAGGGTTTCATGTGAAACTCTTTTAAACATTTATAAACAATATATTTTATCTATTTTAGAATATGCTGATGTTTTATGGGATAACTGTACTGAAAAGTGTAAACTCTTGCTAGAGTATGTTCACTTAGAAGTCGCTAGGATTATAACGATATTGCGCAGAGGGACCTCCCATGATATACTTTATTAAAATCTAGCTTGGGAATCTCTCCTCTGATCGGCGTCAAAAACACAATATAAACCTATTCTTATGTTTAAGATACTCCGTGGCTTTGCTCCACAGCTTTTGGCAGAAATTGTACAACCATTTTTATATCAGCCTGAAAAGAACAGATATTCACCAAGGATGACAAGATATTTTAATATGCCTATGTGCTTTTTTCAACTCGGCATAAAAGTTACGTAATAACCCGTTGATATTTCCACTTGTTCCACATTCCATATCATCGATAGTGCCCAGTGATTATTCTCGTATGTAGTCCTTTAAAATATTAACTGCGGTTTTAACAACTTGCTGTGTATTTCCACTGTCCCTATCGGTCACCAATTTTTCGAGAGATTCCTCGTCTAGGTTGTCGAATCTGGAGGCCATGTTGCTAGTTCACAAATCTAGATCACCTAAACGCTTTGTTTTTTCGTTGGAAATGAGATACAGTCAGAGAGGTTCCGAATGAAGTACTCCCAATGCGTTATCCTATCAAATTCATGATTAAGCAAAAGTCTGCGAAATTTTGAATGCAGGTAAATAGCTCATTTTCAGGTAAATAGTTCGAATCGGGTAAATAGCAGTTTTAAACGACTGGATTACGACTGTATTTTAATAGTATTTCTATTCTCTACTCTTTATATAGTGAAAAGGAAGCAAAGGTTTAAAAATTCCAGTAATGTACAGAATGTAACGTTACACATAGCTTTTATGTTGATATTTTATTTGGAAAATCTTTCATAACATGAAACAGGACGTACATGTATCGGATATCAAAATAACACAAATAGATATTCAGTTTAAAGTGTTACTAGATCATGGAAATTATATATAGTCAGTCAAATTATAGACCAGTCAGCCAAACTATAGACCAGTCAGCCAAACTCTAGATGAAACAGGACGTACATGTATCGGATATCAACACAACACAAATAGATGTTCAGTTTAAAGTGTTACTAGATCATGGAAATTATATATAGTCAGTCAAATTATAGACCAGTCAGCCAAACTATAGACCAGTCAGCCAAACTCTATAGACCAGTCAGCCAAACTATAGACCAGTCAGCCAAACTCTATAAACCAGTCAGCCAAACTATAGACCAGTCAGCCAAACTCTATAGACCAGTCAGCCAAACTATAGACCATTTTATTATACCTTTACTTCTTTTTCGCTATATAAAAAGTAGTCAATAGAAATGCTATTAAAATTTTCACTGTCATAAAAACTATTCCCCAGTAAATAGTCATTTGGACTATTTATCGTGGGAAAAGGCTATTTACCTGCATTCAAATTTGGCGGACTTTTCCTCTATAGCGATTTTGATTGGACGTCATCTGACGACGTTTCATGACGTCAGATGACGTTTATGTGACGTCATTGACGTTCCATCGCAAAGCGACAAGGCTGGTGTTTGGGAAAATGGCTGTAAACGGAACACGATTTGACAACTTTGACGAGGAAACACTAACAAAGTTGGTAAACGAAAGAGACAGTGCAAATACCCAACAGGTTATCAAAACTGCGGTAAACATCTTGAAGGATTACCTCCGAGAAAAATCACTGGGAACGATCAGTGAACTTGAGAGTGAAACAAGCGAACATGTGAACGGTATTCTTCGAAAGTTTTACGCGGAGTTGAAAAAAGTTGATGGATCCCGATACACTAAAAAATCTATGATTACAATCAGGTATGGATTGCAAAAGTACTTTTTAAAGAAGCGCGATGAGGATATTATAAACGCCGACGCATTTAAGAAAGCAAATGAAATGTTCAAGTCGGTGTTGGGTGAACCTAAAAAAAGGCGGGATTAGGGGATACGAAACACAAAGCTCCAATTGATGCAAAAGACATGGAGAAGCTTTACGCAAGTGAAATCTTTTCTACAAATACCTCGGAGGGATTACAAAACCGGACAATATTTGAATATCTATACTATTTCTGTAATAGAGGCCGTGAGAACCTGAGAGATATTCAGAAAAATGATTTCAACATCAATACTGATGCTACAGGGAGACGATACGTCACCGTCACCAGTTGGCAAACAAAAAACCATCGCGGCGACGATTTAAGAGACAATGACAAGGAGGGACGCATGTATGATCAACCAGGTACTGTAACGTTGATTTTATTGATAGTTTTAATATTTCAAATTTGAAAAAGCGTATTTAAAGGTGTAGCTTATACAAACAATACCAAATTCGTTTACAATTACGTCGTGTTCATTTTTCATTAGCATTGACTTTTGTCATTTGTACGAGTCAAGTAAATAATGCATTTCATTTTCCTTCCTCTTCATATGTTTCAGGGAATCCTAATTGTCCTGTGGCTACTATTGAGAAATACCTAAGCAAATTAAATCCTAACAATGACAACTTCTGGCAAAGGCCGAAGAAAACTGTCGATCAGAGCATGGATGTGTGGTATGATAATTGCGCTGTAGGTAAAAATACTTTGAACAATTTCATGTATACGGGCAACATGTATCACGACGCTTGACCAAAAGGGAGTCGAAGCAAGGCACATCATGGGCATAAGCGGGCACAAATCGGAAAACTCTATCAGGTCTTATAGTGAGAGACTAAGTGAAAACAAGAAACGCCAAATTTCGGACATACTAAGTGAAAATGTTGTCCCAGCGAAGTCTCCAAAACTACACAACTCTGTCAACGGAAATGAACTAGCTACATGCTCTTCCAACATCCAGCTTCCCGACTTTTTAGACGACGAATTCGAAAGTATAATGGCTGACATTACTGCATATGAGCTAGCCGCTACTAGGACAAATGTCTGCAATAACATCCCAATGAGTACATCAGGCAATATTCCAGGAAATTTCCATCTCAATAATTGCAATGTTACCATCAATATCACAAAGTAGAATTAACTGGATCATATAAATACTGACTGTTGTTATGGAATATTATATATGTTATCTTATTTACTGTTTGTGCATTTCTTGAATGTCAATAAAATTTCATTAATTTAATACAGTATTTCAGTTGTGTTTTTTGTCAGAACTATAAAACACAGATATGGTCAGAGGTATGGGTATTATGGTGACGAACATATTACCAATAAAATGTTCTTGATTTTACGCGTCATTTAATCACGATGACATCTTCGTCACTGTAATAGTATACACCATGTATGCTTTTTACATAGCGAAAATGAAGCAAAGGTATAATAAAACACTTATTGAATGGGTATATTCGGGAAATAGCACTTTTATGGTTCCCCTCGACACGAACTATTTTCCTCGCCTTCGCCTCGGAAAATAGTTCGTGTCTCTGGGAACCATAAAAGTGTTATTTCCCTCATACCCATTCAATAAGTGTCTAATATAAAATTATAATACATATAACTCTACCTTTGTGATAAACAATGTCTCAATGATCATAAGTCTGCATAACATGTTTAAGGCCTACTAACTTTCCGAAACAAAAACATGATATAAATGTTTCTTAAAAACAATAATAATAATATAAACAAATATTTATCGATGGCCTAAGATGACATTACAACCACCAAATAAATGTACGATTCTCAACGTAGTCTTATTAACAGTTAAGATTCATTATGAATTTTGAAAACCAAAAGTTTGGTTTATTAGTTAAACGTCATATTAACAGCCAGTGTCATGTAAGGACGTGCCAGATTCGAACCCGCATCCCAGAGGTGGAGGGCTTGTGGTAATATGTTGGGACATCTTAACCACTCGGCCATCGCGGCCAAAGAATAAAGAAAATCAAAAGCCGTTCCGGAAAGGTAATGGACCTTTAATAAAACGCCAGGAAGCTACACAAAAATTGGTGTGAAAGAAGTCTGTATCATGTTTGCTGTTAAAGATGTCTGTATTATGTTTGTCGTTAAAGATGTCTGTATCATCGGGTTGCCGTTAAAGATGTCTGTATCATCGGGTTGCCGTTAAAGATGTCTGTATCATCGGGTTGCCGTTAAAGATGTCTGTATTTTGTTTGCCGTTATAAAAGTCTGTATTATCGGGTCCGTTCTGATAAGGTTACAATGCTATACATTCCAATCTAATGAAGATAAAAGTGACTGGATGGTGAACTCCTTATTTCGGCTAGTCCTTCTAGCCTTCTTCTTTCCGTCTGTGGGACGTTTTAGTTAGTGACCAATTATATATCCAGCTGATCAGAACAGATTGTATTAATAACACTCCATATAAAACGAGACGAGTTGTGTTGATACTGTGGTTCAAAGGAGCCCCATGTTGTTCAGCTCTCTGTCCATCTGACACAGGGCACATGGTCCACAGCAGGCTAATGCCATACAGTCGTTAGACACGGAACCCTATATAAAAGGAACATGGAGAAGTGTCGTCTGTTAATGTCACAACCGGAGAAAAAACATATCGACAAAGTCCGTTAAATACCGGAATTCAATTTTTAAAACATTTAACCCAAACAGCAGCTTAAATAATTGTGCATCAAACAATGCACAAACTGACACTCGAGACTTTAGTGCGTAACTAAACTTTGAACGCTGACCAATTTCATGTGTATTGCATAATCGACAACAATGACAGCCAGTTGACACGTATGCATGTAAGTACGATAAACAAAGTAGATATGCAATCTGGATTGTTTGACTTTGTTACAATCATCGCCACTTCATTGTTGAACAAGAGCCCCAGAGGGCATGTATTGAAAACAAGATCATTGTTTCTTTTCTGAAGGAATTTGAAGATTCAACTTTAATTTCCCTATTGGGCCCCGCCCCTACTGCCTCCTGAGGGTCAGAGCCAAAATTGATACAAACTCTGTTCCTCTTTCCCTAAGGATGTTTCTTGCCAAATTTGGTTACATTTCATGCAGAACTTTATGACAAGTAGCGATTTAAAGGATCAGCCTCTACTTTCCCTATTTGACCCCGCTCCTCCTGCCCCCGGGGGTCAGAGCCAAAACTTATACAAACTCTGTTTCCCTTCCTCCAAAGATGTTCCTGACCAAATTTGGTTACAATCCATGCATAACACTATGACTAGTAGCGATTTAAAGAATGTACCTCTGTTTCAATATTGGGCACCGTCCTTCCTGTCCCCGGGGGGTTAGAGCCAAAATTTATACAAACTCTGTTCCTATCTCTCCGAGTATGTTCCTGGCCAAATTTGGTTACAATCCATGTAGAACTCTATGACTAGTAGCGAAATAAAGAAAATGTTGACGGACGGACGACGGACGCCGCGCCATGACAAAAGCTCATCGGCCCTTCGGGCTAAGTGAGCTAAAATACAACTATGGTGTATGGTTTCCAGTTAAAGGGATTTATTACTGAAATGGTATAATAAATGGTCCAGTTAAAGAGATTTATTAATGATATAGTATAATAAAGGGTCCAGTTAAAGGGATTTATTAATGATACCGTATAATAAAGGGTCCAGTTAAAGGGATATATTAATGATATGGTATATTAAAGGGTTCAGTTAAAGGGATTTATTACTGATATGGTATAATAAAGGGTCCAGTTAAAGGGATTTATTAATGATATGGTATAATAAAGGGTCCAGTTAAAGGGATTTATTACTGATATGGTTTAATGAAGGGTCCAGTTAAAGGGATTTATTAATGATATGGTATAATAAAGGTTCCAGTTAAAGGGATTTATTAATGATATGGTATAATAAAGGGTCTTAATAATGATATGGTATAATAAAGGGTCCAGTTAAAGGGATTTATTAATGATATCGTACAATAAAGGGTCGAGTTAAAGGGATGTAGTACTATTATGGTATAATAAAGGGTCCAGTTAAAGTGATATATTAATGATATGGTATAATAAAGGGTCCAGTTAAAGGGATTTATTAATGATATGGTATAATAAAGGGTTCAGTTAAAGGGATTTATTAATGATATGGTATAATAAAGGGTCCAGTTAAAGGGATTTATTAATGATATGGTATAATAAAGGGTCCAGTTAAAGGGATTTATTAATGATATGGTATAATAAATGGTCCAGTTAAAGGGATTTATTAATGATATAGTATAATGAAAGGTCCAGTTAAATGGATTTATTAATGATATCCTATAATGAAGGGTCCAGTTAAAGGGATTTATTACTGATATGGTATAATAAATGGTCCAGTTAAAAGGGATTTATAGTGTATGGTATAATAAATAGTTAAAGTGATATTTAATGATATGGTATAATAAAGGGTCCAGTTAAAGGGATATATTAATGATATGGTATAATAAAGGGTCCAGTTAAAGGGATTTATTAATGATATGGTATAATAAAGGGTCCAGTTAAAGGGATTTATTAATGATATGGTATAATAAAGGGTCCAGTTAAAGGGATTTATTAATGATATGGTATAATAAAGGGTCCAGTTAAAGGGATTTATTAATGATATGGTATAATAAAGGGTCCAGTTAAAGGGATTTATTACTGATATGGTATAATAAAGGGTCCAGTTAAAGGGATTTATTACTGATATGGTATAATAAAGGGTCCAGTTAAAGGGATTTATTAATGATATGGTATAATAAAGGGTCCAGTTAAAGGGATTTATTAATGATATGGTATAATAAAGGGTCCAGTTAAAGGGATTTATTACTGATATAGTATAATAAAGGGTCCAGTTAAAGGGATTTATTAATGATATGGAGTTTTATTATGATATGTATATAAAGGGTCCAGTTATAAAGGGATTTATTAATGATATGGTATAATAAAGGGTCCAGTTAAAGGGATTTATTACTGATATGGTATAATAAAGGGTCCAGTTAAAGGGATTTATTACTGATATGGTATGGTATAATAAAGGGTCCAGTTAAAGGGATTTATTACTGATATGGTATAATAAAGGGTCCAGTTAAAGGGATTTATTAATGATATCCTATAATAAAGGGTCCAGTTAAAGGGATTTATTAATGATATGGTATAATAAAGGGTCCAGTTAAAAGGGATTTATTACTGATATGGTATAATAAAGGGTCCAGTTAAAAGGGATTTATTACTGATATGGTATAATAAAGGGTCCAGTTAAAGGGATTTATTAATGATATGGTATAATAAAGGGTCCAGTTAAAGGGATTTATTAATGATATGGTATAATAAAGGGTCCAGTTAAAGGGATTTATTAATGATATGGTATAATAAAGGGTCCAGTTAAAGGGATTTATTACTGATATGGTATAATAAAAGGGTCCAGTTAAAGGGATTTATTAATGATATGGTATAATAAAGGGTCCAGTTAAAGGGATTTATTAATGATATGGTATAATAAAGGGTCCAGTTAAAGGGATTTATTACTGATATGGTATAATAAAGGGTCCAGTTAAAGGGATTTATTAATGATATGGTATAATAAAGGGTCCAGTTAAAGGGATTTATTAATGATATGGTATAATAAAGGGTCCAGTTAAAGGGATTTATTACTGATATGGTATAATAAAGGGTCCAGTTAAAGGGATTTATTACTGATATGGTATAATAAAGGGTCCAGTTAAAGGGATTTATTAATGATATGGTATAATAAAGGGTCCAGTTAAAGGGATTTATTAATGATATGGTATAATAAAGGGTCCAGTTAAAGGGATTTATTAATGATATAGTATAATAAAGGGTCCAGTTAAAGGGATTTATTAATGATATCCTATAATAAAGGGTCCAGTTAAAGGGATTTATTAATGATATGGTATAATAAAGGGTCCAGTTAAAGGGATTTATTAATGATATGGTATAATAAAGGGTCCAGTTAAAGGGATTTATTAATGATATGGTATAATAAAGGGTCCAGTTAAAGGGATTTATTAATGATATGGTATAATAAAGGGTCCAGTTAAAGGGATTTATTAATGATATGGTATAATAAAGGGTCCAGTTAAAGGGATTTATTAATGATATGGTATAATAAAGGGTCCAGTTAAAGGGATTTATTAAGTATTAAAGGGTCCAGTTAAAGGGATTATTAATGATATGGTATAATAAAGGGTCCAGTTAAAGGGATTTATTAATGATATGGTATAATAAAGGGTCCAGTTAAAGGGATTTATTACTGATATGGTATAATAAATGGGTCCAGTTAAAGGGATTTATTAATGATATGGTATAATAAAGGGTCCAGTTAAAGGATATTATTAATGATATGGTATATAATAAAGGGTCCAGTTAAAGGGATTTATTAATGATATGGTATAATAAAGGGTCCAGTTAAAGGGATTTATTAATGATATGGTATAATAAAGGGTCCAGTTAAAGGGATTTATTACTGATATGGTATAATAAAGGGTCCAGTTAAAGGGATTTATTACTGATATGGTATAATAAAGGTCCAGTTTAAAGGGATTTATTAATGATATGTAAATAAAGGGTCCAGTTAAAGGGATTTATTACTGATATGGTATAATAAAGGGTCCAGTTAAAGGGATTTATTAATGATATGGTATAATAAAGGGTCCAGTTAAAGGGATTTATTAATGATATGGTATAATAAAGGGTCCAGTTAAAGGGATTTATTAATGATATGGTATAATAAGGTCCAGTTAAAGGGATTTATTATGATATGGTATAATAAAGGTCAGTTAAAGGGATTTATTAATGATATGGTATAATAAAGGGGTCAGTTAAAGGGATTTATTAATGATATGTATAATAAAGGGTCCAGTTAAAGGGATTTATTAATGATATGGTATAATAAAGGGTCCAGTTAAAGGGATTTATTATGATATGGTATAATAAAGGGTCAGTTAAAGGGATTTATTAATGATATGGTATAATAAAGGGTCCAGTTAAAGGGATTTATTAACTGATATGGTATAATAAATGGGTCCAGTTAAAGGGATTTATTAATGATATCCTATAATAAAGGGTCCAGTTAAAGGGATTTATTACTGATATGGTATAATAAAGGGTCCAGTTAAAGGGATTTATTAATGATATGGTATAATAAAGGGTCCAGTTAAAGGGATTTATTAATGATATGGTATAATAAAGGGTCCAGTTAAAGGGATTTATTACTGATATGGTATAATAAAGGGTCCAGTTAAAGGGATTTATTAATGATATGGTATAATAAAGGGTCCAGTTAAAGGGATTTATTAATGATATGGTATAATAAAGGGTCCAGTTAAAGGGATTTATTAATGATATGGTATAATAAAGGGTCCAGTTAAAGGGATTTATTAATGATATGGTATAATAAAGGGTCCAGTTAAAGGGATTTATTTATTTAGATTATTAATGATATGGTATAATAAAGGGTCCAGTTAAAGGGATTTATTACTGATATGGTATAATAAAGGGTCCAGTTAAAGGGATTTATTAATGATATGGTATAATAAAGGGTCCAGTTAAAGGGATTTATTAATGATATGGTATAATAAAGGGTCCAGTTAAAGGGATTTATTAATGATATGGTATAATAAAGGGTCCAGTTAAAGGGATTTATTACTGATATGGTATAATAAAGGGTCCAGTTAAAGGGATTTATTAATGAAATAGTATAATAAAGGGTCCAGTTAAAGGGATTTATTAATGATATGGTATAATAAAGGGTCCAGTTAAAGGGATTTATTAATGATATGGTATAATAAAGGGTCCAGTTAAAGGGATTTATTACTGATATGGTATAATAAAGGGTCTTAATAATGATATAGTATAATAAAGGGTCCAGTTAAAGGGATTTATTAATGATATGGTATAATAAAGGGTCCAGTTAAAGGGATTTATTACTGATATGGTATAATAAAGGGTCCAGTTAAAGGGATTTATTAATGATATGGTATAATAAAGGGTCCAGTTAAAGGGATTTATTAATGATATGGTATAATAAAGGGTCCAGTTAAAGGGATTTATTAATGATATGGTATAATAAAGGGTCCAGTTAAAAGGGATTTATTAATGATATATGGTATAATAAAGGGTCCAGTTAAAGGGATTTATTAATGATATGGTATAATAAAGGGTCCAGTTAAAGGGATTTATTAATGATATGGTATAATAAAGGGTCCAGTTAAAGGGATTTATTAATGATATGGTATAATAAAGGGTCCAGTTAAAGGGATTTATTAATGATATGGTATAATAAAGGGTCCAGTTAAAGGGATTTATTAATGATATGGTATAATAAAGGGTCCAGTTAAAGGGATTTATTACTGATATGGTGTAATAAAGGGTCCAGTTAAAGGGATTTATTAATGATATGGTATAATAAAGGGTCCAGTTAAAGGGATTTATTAATGATATGGTATAATAAAGGGTCCAGTTAAAGGGATTTATTACTGATATGGTATAATAAAGGGTCCAGTTAAAGGGATTTATTAATGATATGGTATAATAAAGGGTCCAGTTAAAGGGATTTATTAATGATATGGTATAATAAAGGGTCCAGTTAAAGGGATTTATTACTGATATGGTATAATAAAGGGTCCAGTTAAAGGGATTTATTAATGATATGGTATAATAAAGGGTCCAGTTAAAGGGATTTATTAATGATATGGTATAATAAAGGGTCCAGTTAAAGGGATTTATTAATGATATGGTATAATAAAGGGTCCAGTTAAAGGGATTTATTAATGATATGGTATAATAAAGGGTCCAGTTAAAAGGGATTTATTAATGATATGGTATAATAAAGGGTCCAGTTAAAGGGATTTATTAATGATATGGTATAATAAAGGGTCCAGTTAAAGGGATTTATTAATGATATAATAGGGTCCAGTTAAGGATTTATTAATGGGTCCAGTTAAAGGGATTTATTAATGATATGGTATAATAAAGGGTCCAGTTAAAGGGATTTATTAATGATATGGTATAATAAAGGGTCCAGTTAAAGGGATTTATTAATGATATGGTATAATAAAGGGTCCAGTTAAAGGGATTTATTAATGATATGGTATAATAAAGGGTCCAGTTAAAGGGATTTATTAATGATATGGTATAATAAAGGGTCCAGTTAAAGGGATTTATTAATGATATGTTATAATAGGGTCCAGTTAAAGGGATTTATTACTGATATGGTATAATAAAGGGTCCAGTTAAAGGGATTTATTACTGATATGGTATAATAAAGGGTCCAGTTAAAGGGATTTATTAATGATATGGTATAAAAAAGGGTCCAGTTAAAAGGGATTTATTAATGATATGGTATAATAAAGGGTCCAGTTAAAAGGGATTTATTACTGATATGGTATAATAAAGGGTCCAGTTAAAGGGATTTATTAATGATATGGTATAATAAATGGGTCCAGTTAAAGGGATTTATTACTGATATGGTATAATAAAGGGTCCAGTTAAAGGGATTTATTAATGATATGGTATAATAAAGGGTCCAGTTAAAGGGATTTATTAATGATATGGTATGTAATAAAGGGTCCAGTTAAAGGGATTTATTAATGATATAGTATAATAAAGGGTCCAGTTAAAGGGATTTATTAATGATATGGTATAATAAAGGGTCCAGTTAAAGGGATTTATTACTGATATGGTATAATAAAGGGTCCAGTTAAAGGGATTTATTAATGATATGGTATAATAAAGGGTCCAGTTAAAGGGATTTATTAATGATATGGTATAATAAAGGGTCCAGTTAAAGGGATTTATTAATGATAGGGTAATAAAGGGTCCAGTTAAAGGGATTTATTACTGATATGGTATAATAAAGGGTCCAGTTAAAGGGATTTTATTAATGATATGGTATAAATAAGGGTCCAGTTAAAGGGATTTATTAATGATATGGTATAATAAAGGGTCCAGTTAAAGGGATTTATTAATGATATGGTATAATAAAGGGTCCAGTTAAAGGGATTTATTAATGATATGGTATAATAAAGGGTCCAGTTAAAAGGGGATAAAATGTATAATAAAGGGTCCATTAAAGGGATTTATTACTGATATGGTATAATAAAGGGTCCAGTTAAAGGGATTTATTAATGATATGGTATAATAAAGGGTCCAGTTAAAGGGATTTATTAATGATATGGTATAATAAAGGGTCCAGTTAAAGGGATTTATTAATGATATATGGTATAATAAAGGGTCCAGTTAAAGGGATTTATTACTGATATGGTATAATAAAGGGTCCAGTTAAAGGGATTTATTAATGATATGGTATAATAAAGGGTCCAGTTAAAGGGATTTATTAATGATATGTATAATAAAGGGTCCAGTTAAAGGGATTTATTAATGATATGGTATAATAAAGGGTCCAGTTAAAGGGATTTATTAATGATATGGTATAATAAAGGGTCCAGTTAAAGGGATTTATTAATGATATGGTATAATAAAGGGTCCAGTTAAAGGGATTTATTAATGATATGGTATAATAAAGGGTCCAGTTAAAGGGATTTATTACTGATATGGTATAATAAAGGGTCCAGTTAAAGGGATTTATTAATGATATGGTATAATAAAGGGTCCAGTTAAAGGGATTTATTAATGATATGGTATAATAAAGGGTCCAGTTAAAGGGATTTATTAATGATATGGTATATAATGAAAGTAAAGGGATCCATTAATAAAGGGAATTAATTAATGTTTTAAATGGATAATAATACATGGGTCCAGTTAAAGGGATTTATTACTGATATGGTATAATAAAGGGTCCAGTTAAAGGGATTTATTACTGATATGGTATAATAAAGGGTCCAGTTAAAGGGATTTATTAATGATATAGTATAATAAAGGGTCCAGTTAAAGGGATTTATTAATGATATGGTGTAATACAGGGTCCAGTTAAAGGGATTTATTAATGATATGGTATAATAAAGGGTCCAGTTAAAGGGATTTATTAATGATATGGTGTAATACAGGGTCCAGTTAAAGGGATTTATTAATGATATGGTATAATAAAGGGTCCAGTTAAAGGGATTTATTAATGATATGGTATAATAAAGGGTCCAGTTAAAGGGATTTATTACTGATATGGTATAATAAAGGGTCCAGTTAAAGGGATTTATTAATGATATGGTATAATAAAGGGTCCAGTTAAAAGGGATTTATTACTGATATGGTATAATAAAGGGTCCAGTTAAAGGGATTTATTAATGATATGGTATAATAAAGGGTCCAGTTAAAGGGATTTATTAATGATATGGTATAATAAAGGGTCCAGTTAAAGGGATTTATTAATGATATGGTATAATAAAGGGTCCAGTTAAAGGGATTTATTAATGATATGGTATAATAAAGGGTCCAGTTAAAGGGATTTATTAATGATATGGTATAATAAAGGGTCCAGTTAAAAGGGATTTATTACTGATAATATGGTATAATAAAGGGTCCAGTTAAAGGGATTTATTACTGATATGGTATAATAAAGGGTCCAGTTAAAGGGATTTATTACTGATATGGTATAATAAAGGGTCCAGTTAAAGGGATTTATTAATGATATGGTATAATAAAGGGTCCAGTTAAAGGGATTTATTACTGATATGGTATAATAAAGGGTCCAGTTAAAGGGATTTATTAATGATATGGTATAATAAAGGGTCCAGTTAAAGGGATTTATTAATGATATGGTATAATAAAGGGTCCAGTTAAAGGGATTTATTAATGATATGGTATAATAAAGGGTCCAGTTAAAGGGATTTATTAATGATATGGTATAATAAAGGGTCCAGTTAAAGGGATTTATTAATGATATGGTATAATAAAGGGTCCAGTTTAAAGGGATTTATTACTGATATGGTATAATAAAGGGTCCAGTTAAAGGGATTTATTAATGATATGGTATAATAAAGGGTCCAGTTAAAGGGATTTATTAATGATATGGTATAATAAAGGGTCCAGTTAAAGGGATTTATTAATGATATGGTATAATAAAGGGTCCAGTTAAAGGGATATTATTATACTGATATAGTATAATAAAGGGTCCAGTTAAAGGGATTATTACTTATATGGTATAATAAAGGGTCCAGTTAAAGGGATTTATTACTGATATGGTATAATAAAGGGTCCAGTTAAAGGGATTTATTAATGATATGGTATAATAAAGGGTCCAGTTAAAGGGATTTATTAATGATATGGTATAATAAAGGGTCCAGTTAAAGGGATTTATTACTGATATGGTATAATAAAGGGTCCAGTTAAAGGGATTTATTACTGATATGGTATAATAAAGGGTCCAGTTAAAGGGATTTATTAATGATATGGTATAATAAAGGGTCCAGTTAAAGGGATTTATTAATGATATAGTATAATAAAGGTCCAGTTAAATGGATTTATTAATGATATGGTATAATAAAGGTTCAGTTAAAAGGATATAATTACTGATATGGTATAATAAATAATAAAGGGTGATAGTATAATAAAGGGTTAAAGGGATTTATTACTGATATGGTATAATAAAGGGTCCAGTTAAAGGGATTTATTAATGATATGGTATAATAAAGGGTCCAGTTAAAGGGATTTATTAATGATATGGTATAAAAAAGGGTCCAGTTAAAGGGATTTATTAATGATATGGTATAATAAAGGGTCCAGTTAAAAGGATTTATTACTGATATGGTATAATAAAGGTCCAGTTAAAGGGATTTATTAATGATATCGTACAATAAAGGGTCCAGTTAAAGGGATTTATTAATGATATGGTATAATAAAGGGTCCAGTTAAAGGGATATATTAATGATATGGTATAATAAAGGGTCCAGTTAAAGGGATTTATTAATGATATGGTATAATAAAGGGTCCAGTTAAAGGGATTTATTAATGATATAGTATAATAAAGGGTCCAGTTAAAGGGATTTATTAATGATATGGTATAATAAAGGGTCCAGTTAAAGGGATTTATTACTGATATGGTATAATAAAGGGTCCAGTTAAAGGGATTTATTACTGATATGTTATAATAAAGGGTCTTAATAATGATATAGTATTATTAATGAATATAGGGTATAATAAAGGGTCCAGTTAAAGGGATTTATTAATGTTATGGTATAATAAAGGGTCCAGTTAAAGGGATTTATTACTGATATGGTATAATAAAGGGTCCAGTTAAAGGGATTTATTAATGATATGGTATAATAAAGGGTCAAGTTAAAGGGATTTATTAATGATATGGTATAATAAAGGGTCAGTTAAAGGGATTTATTACTGATATGGTATAATAAAGGGTCCAGTTAAAGGGATTTATTACTGATATGGTATAATAAATGGGTCCAGTTAAAGGGATTTATTAATGATATGGTATAATAAAGGGTCCAGTTAAAGGGGATATTATTAAAGATATGGATATCATAATAAAGGGTCCAGTTAAAGGGATTTATTAATGATATAGTATAATAAAGGGTCCAGTTAAAGGGATTTATTAATGATATGGTATAATAAAGGGTCCAGTTAAAGGGATTTATTAATGATATGGTATAATAAGGGTCCAGTTAAAGGGATTTATTATGATATGGTATAATAAAGGGTCCAGTTAAAGGGATTTATTAATGATATGGTGTAGGATATACAGTTTAAAGGGACGTATTAATAATAAAGGACCTACACAAACACGTACATACAGAACAGTGTGAGGAGACCTACACAAACACGTTACAGAAAAGGGATTTATTACTACAGAACATATACACAAACACGTACATACAGAACATTGTGTGGGAGAGAGTATAACGTACAACAGAACATTGTTGAGGAGACCTACACAAACACGTACATACAGAACAGTGTAAGGAGACCTACACAAACACGTACATACAGAACAGTGTGAGGAGACCTACACAAACACGTACATACAGAACATTGTGAGGAGACCTACACAAACACGTACATACAGAACAGTGTGAGGAGACCTACACAAACACGTACATACAGAAACAGTGTGAGGAGACCTACACCAACACAGTACAATACAGAACAGTGTGGGGAACCTACACGTACATACAAACATTGTGAGGAGAGACCGTACACACAGAACAGTGTAAGGACACCTACATCAAAACACTGTACATACAGAACAGTGTGAGGAGACCTACACAACAAACACGTACATACAGAACAGTGTGAGGAGACCTACACAAACACGTACATACAGAACATTGTTGAGGGGACCTACACAACCACGTACATACAGAACTGTGGGAGAGACCTATCAACAAACACGTACAATACAGAACAGTGTGTGGGAGACCTACACAAACACGTACATACAGAACAGTGTTGAGGAGACCTACACAAACACGTACATACAGAACAGTGTGAGGGAGAACCTACACAAACACGTACATACAGACACATTGTGAGGAGACCTACACAAACACGTACATACAGAACAGTGTGTGACAGTGAGACCTACACAAACACGTACATACAGAACAGTGTGAGGAGACCTACATAAACACAGTGCTACATACAAGCTACAGTGTGAGGAGACCTACACAAACACGTACATACAGAACAGTGTGGGGAGACCTTACACAAACAGTACATACAGAACAGTGTGAGGAGACCTACACAAACACGTACATTACAGAACAGTCGTGGGGGGACCTACAGAACAGTACAGAACAGCCCGTGTGGGAGACCTACACAAACACGTACATTACAGAACAGTGTAAGGAGACCTACACAAACACGTACATACAGAACAGTGTGAGGAGACCTACACAAACACGTACATACAGAACAGTGTGAGGAGACCTACACAAACACGTACATACAGAACAGTGTGAGGAGACCTACACAAACACGTACATACAGAACAGTGTGAGGAGACCTACACAAACACGTACATACAGAACAGTGTGAGGAGACCTACACAAACACGTACATACAGAACAGTGTGAGGAGACCTACACAAACACGTACATACAAACAGTGTGGGAGACCTACACAAACACGAACAGTGTGAGGAGACCTACACAAACACGTACATACAGAACAGTGTGAGGAGACCTACACAAACACGTACATACAGAACAGTGTGAGGGAGACCTACACAAACACGTACATACAGAACAGTGTACCACAAACACGTACATACAGAACAGTGTGAGGAGACCTACACAAACACGTACATACAGAACAGTGTGAGGAGACCTACACAAACACGTACATACAGAACAGTGTGAGAGACCTACACAAACACGTACCATACAGAACAGTGTGATAGACCTACACAAACACGTACATACAGAACAGTGTGAGGAGACCTACACAAACACGTACATACAGAACAGTGTGAGGAGACCTACACAAACACGTACATACAGAACAGTGTGAGGAGACCTACACAAACACGTACATACAGAACAGTGTGAGGAGACCTACACAAACACGTACATACAGAACAGTGTGAGGAGACCTACACAAACACGTACATACAGAACAGTGTGTGAGGAGACCTACACAAACACGTACATACAGAACAGTGTGAGGAGACCTACACACAAACACGTACATACAGAACAGTGTGAGGAGACCTACACAAACACGTACATACAGAACAGTGTGAGGAGACCTACACAAAACACGTACATACAGAACAGTGTGAGGAGACCTACACAAACACGTACATACAGAACAGTGTGAGGAGACCTACACAAACACGTACATACAGAACAGTGTGAGGAGACCTACACAAACACGTACATACAGAACAGTGTGAGGAGACCTACACAAACACGTACATACAGAACAGTGTGAGGAGACCTACACAAACACGTACATACAGAACAGTGTGAGGAGACCTACACAAACACGTACATACAGAACAGTGTGAGGAGACCTACACAAACACGTACATACAGAACAGTGTGAGGAGACCTACACAAACACGTACATACAGAACAGTGTGAGGAGACCTACACAAACACGTACATACAGAACAGTGTGAGGAGACCTACACAAACACGTACATACAGAACAGTGTGAGGAGACCTACACAAACACGTACATACAGAACAGTGTGAGGAGACCTACACAAACACGTACATACAGAACAGTGTGAGGAGACCTACACAAACACGTACATACAGAACAGTGTGAGGAGACCTACACAAACACGTACATACAGAACAGTGTGAGGAGACCTACACAAACACGTACATACAGAACAGTGTGAGGGAGACCTACACAAACACGTACATACAGAACAGTGTGAGGAGACCTACACAAACACGTACATACAGAACAGTGTGAGGAGACCTACACAAAGTACATACAGAACAGTGTGAGGAGACCTACACAAACACACAACAGAACAGTGTGAGGAGACCTACAAAACATACAGAACATGTGTGAGGAGACCTACACAAACACGTACATACAGAACAGTGTGAGGAGACCTACACAAACACGTACATACAGAACATGTGTGAGGAGACCTACACAAACAGTACATACAGAACAGTGTGAGGAGACCTACACAAACACGTACATACAGAACAGTGTGAGGAGACCTACACAAACACGTACATACAGAACAGTGTGAGGAGACCTACACAAACACGTACATACAGAACAGTGTGAGGAGACCTACACAAACACGTACATACAGAACAGTGTGAGGAGACCTACACAAACACGTACATACAGAACAGTGTGAGGAGACCTACACAAACACGTACATACAGAACAGTGTGAGGAGACCTACACAAACACGTACATACAGAACAGTGTGTGGGAGACCTACACAAACACGTACATACAGAACAGTGTGAGGAGACCTACACAAACACGTACATACAGAACAGTGTGAGGAGACCTACACAAACACGTACATACAGAACAGTGTGAGGAGACCTACACAAAACACGTACATACAGAACAGTGTGAGGAGACCTACACAAACACGTACATACAGAACAGTGTGAGGAGACCTACACAAACACGTACATACAGAACAGTGTGAGGAGACCTACACAAACACGTACATACAGAACAGTGTGAGGAGACCTACACAAACACGTACATACAGAACAGTGTGAGGAGACCTACACAAACACGTACATACAGAACAGTGTGAGGAGACCTACACAAACACGTACATACAGAACAGTGTGGGGAGACCTACACAAACACGTACATACAGAACAGTGTGAGGAGACCTACACAAACACGTACATACAGAACAGTGTGGGGAGACCTACACAAACACGTACATACAGAACAGTGTGAGGAGACCTACACAAACACGTACATACAGAACAGTGTGAGGAGACCTACACAAACACGTACATACAGAACAGTGTGAGGAGACCTACACAAACACGTACATACAGAACAGTGTGAGGAGACCTACACAAACACGTACATACAGAACAGTGTGAGGAGACCTACACAAACACGTACATACAGAACAGTGTGAGGAGACCTACACAAACACGTACATACAGAACAGTGTGAGGAGACCTACACAAACACGTACATACAGAACAGTGTGAGGAGACCTACACAAACACGTACATACAGAACAGTGTGAGGAGACCTACACAAACACGTACATACAGAACAGTGTGAGGAGACCTACACAAACACGTACATACAGAACAGTGTGAGGAGACCTACACAAACACGTACATACAGAACAGTGTGAGGGAGACCTACACAAACACGTACATACAGAACAGTGTGTGAGGAGACCTACACAAACACGTACATACAGAACAGTGTGAGGAGACCTACACAAACACGTACATACAGAACAGTGTGAGGAGACCTACACAAACACGTACATACAGAACAGTGTGAGGAGACCTACACAAACACGTACATACAGAACAGTGTGAGGAGACCTACAACAAACACGTACATACAGAACAGTGTGAGGAGACCTACACAAACACGTACATACAGAACAGTGTGAGGAGACCTACACAAACACGTACATACAGAACAGTGTGAGGAGACCTACACAAACACGTACATACAGAACAGTGTGAGGAGACCTACACAAACACGTACATACAGAACAGTGTGAGGAGACCTACACAAACACGTACATACAGAACAGTGTGAGGAGACCTACACAAACACGTACATACAGAACAGTGTGAGGAGACCTACACAAACACGTACATACAGAACAGTGTGAGGAGACCTACACAAACACGTACATACAGAACAGTGTGAGGAGACCTACACAAACACGTACATACAGAACAGTGTGAGGAGACCTACACAAACACGTACATACAGAACAGTGTGAGGAGACCTACACAAACACGTACATACAGAACCTACACAAACACGTACATACAGAACAGTGTGAGGAGACCTACACAAACACGTACATACAGAACAGTGTGAGGAGACCTACACAAACACGTACATACAGAACAGTGTGAGGAGACCTACACAAACACGTACATACAGAACAGTGTGAGGAGACCTACACAAACACGTACATACAGAACAGTGTGAGGAGACCTACACAAACACGTACATACAGAACAGTGTGGGGAGACCTACACAAACACGTACATACAGAACAGTGTGAGGAGACCTACACAAACACGTACATACAGAACAGTGTGACTAGACCTACACAAACACGTACATACAGAACAGTGTGAGGAGACCTACACAAACACGTACATACAGAACAGTGTAAGGAGACCTACACAAACACGTACATACAGAACAGTGTGAGGAGACCTACACAAACACGTACATACAGAACAGTGTGAGGAGACCTACACAAACACGTACATACAGAACAGTGTGAGGAGACCTACACAAACACGTACATACAGAACAGTGTGAGGAGACCTACACAAACACGTACATACAGAACAGTGTGAGGAGACCTACACAAACACGTACATACAGAACAGTGTGAGGAGACCTACACAAACACGTACATACAGAACAGTGTGAGGAGACCTACACACAAACACGTACATACAGAACAGTGTGAGGAGACCTACACAAACACGTACATACAGAACAGTGTGAGGAGACCTACACAAACACGTACATACAGAACAGTGTGAGGAGACCTACACAAACACGTACATACAGAACAGTGTGAGGAGACCTACACAAACACGTACATACAGAACAGTGTGAGGAGACCTACACAAACACGTACATACAGAACAGTGTGAGGAGACCTACACAAACACGTACATACAGAACAGTGTGAGGAGACCTACACAAACACGTACATACAGAACAGTGTGGGGAGACCTACACAAACACGTACATACAGAACAGTGTGAGGAGACCTACACAAACACGTACATACAGAACAGTGTAAGGAGACCTACACAAACACGTACATACAGAACAGTGTGAGGAGACCTACACAAACACGTACATACAGAACAGTGTGAGGAGACCTACACAAACACGTACATACAGAACAGTGTGAGGAGACTGAGACCTACACAAACACGTACATACAGAACAGTGTGAGGAGACCTACACAAACACGTACATACAGAACAGTGTGAGGAGACCTACACAAACACGTACATACAGAACAGTGTGAGGAGACCTACACAAACACGTACATACAGAACAGTGTGAGGAGACCTAACTAACAAACACGTACATACAGAACAGTGTAGGAGACCTACACAAACACGTACATACAGAACAGTGTGAGGAGACCTACACAAACACGTACATACAGAACAGTGTGAGGAGACCTACACAAACACGTACATACAGAACAGTGTGAGGAGACCTACACAAACACGTACATACAGAACAGTGTGAGGAGACCTACACAAACACGTACATACAGAACAGTGTGAGGAGACCTACACAAACACGTACATACAGAACAGTGTGAGGAGACCTACACAAACACGTACATACAGAACAGTGTGAGGAGACCTACACAAACACGTACATACAGAACAGTGTGAGGAGACCTACACAAACACGTACATACAGAACAGTGTGAGGAGACCTACACAAACACGTACATACAGAACAGTGTGAGGAGACCTACACAAACACGTACATACAGAACAGTGTGAGGAGACCTACACAAACACGTACATACAGAACAGTGTGAGGAGACCTACACAAACACGTACATACAGAACAGTGTGAGGAGACCTACACAAACACGTACATACAGAACAGTGTGAGGAGACCTACACAAACACGTACATACAGAACAGTGTGAGGAGACCTACACAAACACGTACATACAGAACAGTGTGAGGAGACCTACACAAACACGTACATACAGAACAGTGTGAGGAGACCTACACAAACACGTACATACAGAACAGTGTGAGGAGACCTACACAAACACGTACATACAGAACAGTGTGAGGAGACCTACACAAACACGTACATACAGAACAGTGTGAGGAGACCTACACAAACACGTACATACAAACACGTACATACAGAACAGTGTAAGGAGACCTACACAAACACGTACATACAGAACAGTGTGAGGAGACCTACACAAACACGTACATACAGAACAGTGTGAGGAGACCTACACAAACACGTACATACAGAACAGTGTGAGGAGACCTACACAAACACGTACATACAGAACAGTGTGAGGAGACCTACACAAACACGTACATACAGAACAGTGTGAGGAGACCTACACAAACACGTACATACAGAACAGTGTGAGGAGACCTACACAAACACGTACATACAGAACAGTGTGGGGAGACCTACACAAACACGTACATACAGAACAGTGTGAGGAGACCTACACAAACACGTACATACAGAACAGTGTGAGGAGACCTACACAAACACGTACATACAGAACAGTGTGAGGAGACCTACACAAACACGTACATACAGAACAGTGTGAGGAGACCTACACAAACACGTACATACAGAACAGTGTGAGGAGACCTACACAAACACGTACATACAGAACAGTGTGAGGAGACCTACACAAACACGTACATACAGAACAGTGTGAGGAGACCTACACACAAACACGTACATACAGAACAGTGTGAGGAGACCTACACAAACACGTACATACAGAACAGTGTGAGGAGACCTACACAAACACGTACATACAGAACAGTGTGAGGAGACCTACACAAACACGTACATACAGAACAGTGTGAGGAGACCTACACAAACACGTACATACAGAACAGTGTGAGGAGACCTACACAAACACGTACATACAGAACAGTGTGAGGAGACCTACACAAACACGTACATACAGAACAGTGTGAGGAGACCTACACAAACACGTACATACAGAACAGTGTGAGGAGACCTACACAAACACGTACATACAGAACAGTGTGAGGAGACCTACACAAACACTACATACAGAACAGTGTGAGGAGACCTAACACAAACGTACATACAGAACAGTGTGAGGAGACCTACACAAACACGTACATACAGAACAGTGTGAGGAGACCTACACAAACACGTACATACAGAACAGTGTGAGGAGACCTACATAAACACGTACATACAGAACAGTGTGAGGAGACCTACACAAACACGTACATACAGAACAGTGTGAGGAGACCTACACAAACACGTACATACAGAACAGTGTGAGGAGACCTACACAAACACGTACATACAGAACAGTGTGAGGAGACCTACACAAACACGTACATACAGAACAGTGTGGGGAAACCGACACAAACACGTACATACAGAACAGTGTGAGGAGACCTACACAAACACGTACATACAGAACAGTGTGAGGAGACATTCACAAACACGTACATACAGAACAGTATAAGGAGACCTACACAAACACGTACATACAGAACAGTGTGAGTAGACCTACACAAACACGTACATACAGTTCAGAACTAGAATTTCAAAGTCAAAATAGTATTGTACTATTCAAAACCTGGATTTCGGGGTCAGAATAAGTATTTCGGGGTCAAAAATAGTATTTCACTGGTCAGAACTAGTATTTTAGCAGCAATCAACGCGTAATCCTTTCGAAAGTCTATCAATAGGATTGATAAGTACTGGTACGCTGAACGGATCCAAATCTTATTCAAGTTTGATCATGCAAGACGTTCTTGACAGGGGTGTTATTGAACACGTACACGTAATGGCTGACAGGTGCACGCATTGTTCGTTATTTTATTATTCTAACTTCTCAAATTAACATTGTTCTTGTCTCTAATGTTAAACAAACAAACCTGTCATGTCGCTTGTGAATTCCTAAACAAAATGTCATTTTCGTTAAAAAAAGAGAAGATTTCTCTTGAATCTGCTGTATAATACCGTAATTTATTACTTGTAGTCACGTTGATATCTGTGATTGTGGTAAAAACATCATCTGCCATCTTGAGATACTTACATATGATTATTGTATTGTGTATTTGTTAAAACCTTTATGTTGTATAGCATTTGGTAAACAAAATAACTTGGATAATAGTCTAACTTAAATCACTAGTGACAACAATAGACGAGATTTTAACCATGTTTTAACAATGAAATGCTATCGAGCCTTTTTATGTAGTCTAAAACAACCTGTTGCGCGTGAATTTCGATAAAACATCAATTATAAAAACATTTTTTGTTTTGAACGAGGTAAATATTACAGAATTGATTAATAGCATTAAATTCTTGACGCAAGAAAAGGAGTTTATTTACATTCCTTCTGACCCAATCCAGAAACGTGCCACAAGAAAAGGGGTTTATTTACATTCCTTCTAACCTAACCAGATACGTGCCACAGGAAAAGGGGTTTATTTACATTCCTTCTGACCCAAACCAGAAACGTGCCACAAGAAAAGGGGTTTATTTACATTCCTTCTGACCCAAACCAGATACGTGCCACAGGAAAAGGGGTTTATTTACATTCCTTCTGACCCAAACCAGATACGTGCCACAGGAAAAAGGGTTTATTTACATTCCTTCTGACCCAAACCAGAAACGTGCCACAGGAAAAGGGGTTTATTAACATTCCTTCTGACCCAAACCAGATACGTGCCACAGGAAACGGGGTTTATTTACAATTCCTTCTGACACAAACCAGATACGTGCCACAAGAAAAGGGGTTTATTTACATTCCTTCTGACACAAACCAGATACGTGCCACAAGAAAAGGGGTTTATTTACATTCCTTCTGACACAAACCAGATACGTGCCACAAGAAAAGGGGTTTATTTACATTCCTTCTGACCCAAACCAGATACGTGACACAGAAAAAGGGGTTTATTTACATTCCTTCTGACCCAACAAACAAGATATCCACTCGATTAGAATGTTCATAGTTTTAAAGTACATTGTATGCAAATGAGTCTCTAGTTCACCAATACCTTGACACTGATTGGTGCTTTAGTCTAATAACTCATTTGTTACTTACATGTTGGAATATCATCGAAACATGCGAACAGGCCGGTGGTCCAGTGTCGATGTCCACCTAGCCCGGTGACAAGGAGAGAATTCGACTGGGGCTGAGTTGTCACCACAATGTTGGTCACTGATGTCGCCATTTGTGAGGGCATGGTGATCGGTGCTGGTACTTGGTCCATGTTCATGATAGGAGCGTACTGTTAATGATAAAAATATTGTTGTGATTCAGCGAGACCCTACCTTGCCGTCTGCTTCGATAGCCGGGATAATTATACAGTGTCGCGGTTTTTCCAAGTCACAAGGCGCTCGTGTGTCAGTGTATACGACACTACACACGCGTACGTTATGTGTTAAACTTCCACAACAAGTGGACCGTATATAGGTTAACTCTGTCCAATACAATATAATGTAACAAACTGTTTTGTAAGACACTTGTTATGAACATTCCATCATTCACAATATAATGTAACAAACTGTTTTGTAAGACACTTGTTATGAACATTCCATCATTCACAATATAATGTAACAAACTGTTTTGTAAGACACTTGTTATGAACATTCCATCATTCACAATATAATGTAACAACTGTTTTGTAAACACTTGTTTGACATTCATCATTCACAATATAATGTAACAAACTGTTTTGTAAGACACTTGTTATGAACATTCCATCATTCACAATATAATGTAACAAACTGTTTTGTAAGACACTTGTTATGAACATTCCATCATTCACAATATAATGTAACAAACTGTTTTGTAAGACACTTGTTATGAACATTCCATCATTCACAATATAATGTAACAAACTGTTTTGTAAGACACTTGTTATGAACATTCCATCATTCACAATATAATGTAACAAACTGTTTTGTAAGACACTTGTTATGAACATTCCATCATTCACAATATAATGTAACAAACTGTTTTGTAGACACTTGTTATGAGCATTCCATCATTCACAATATAATGTAACAAACTGTTTTGTAAGACACTTGTTATGAACATTCCATCATTCACAATATAATGTAACAAACTGTTTTGTAAGACACTTGTTATGAACATTCCATCATTCACAATATAATGTAACAAACTGTTTTGTAAGACACTTGTTATGAACATTCCATCATTCACAATATAATGTAACAAACTGTTTTGTAAGACACTTGTTATGAACATTCCATCATTCACAATATAATGTAACAAACTGTTTTGTAAGACACTTGTTATGAACATTCCATCATTCACAATATAATGTAACAAACTGTTTTGTAAGACACTTGTTATGAACATTCCATCATTCACAATATAATGTAACAAACTGTTTTGTAAGACACTTGTTATGAACATTCCATCATTCACAATATAATGTAACAAACTGTTTTGTAAGACACTTGTTATGAACATTCCATCATTCACAATATAATGTAACAAACTGTTTTGTAAGACACTTGTTATGAACATTCCATCATTCACAATATAATGTAACAAACTGTTTTGTAAGACACTTGTTATGAACATTCCATCATTCACAATATAATGTAACAAACTGTTTTGTAAGACACTTGTTATGAACATTCCATCATTCACAATATAATGTAACAAACTGTTTTGTAAGACACTTGTTATGAACATTCCATCATTCACAATATAATGTAACAAACTGTTTTGTAAGACACTTGTTATGAACATTCCATCATTCACAATATAATGTAACAAACTGTTTTGTAAGACACTTGTTATGAACATTCCATCATTCACAATATAATGTAACAAACTGTTTTGTAAGACACTTGTTATGAACATTCCATCATTCACAATATAATGTAACAAACTGTTTTGTAAGACACTTGTTATGAACATTCCATCATTCACAATATAATGTAACAAACTGTTTTGTAATTGAGACACTTGTTATGAACATTCCATCATTCACAATATAATGTAACAAACTGTTTTGTAAGACACTTGTTATGAACATTCCATCATTCACAATATAATGTAACAAACTGTTTTGTAAGACACTTGTTATGAACATTCCATCATTCACAATATAATGTAACAAACTGTTTTGTAAGACACTTGTTATGAACATTCCATCATTCACAATATAATGTAACAAACTGTTTTGTAAGACACTTGTTATGAACATTCCATCATTCACAATATAATGTAACAAACTGTTTTGTAAGACACTTGTTATGAACATTCCATCATTCACAATATAATGTAACAAACTGTTTTGTAAGACACTTGTTATGAACATTCCATCATTCCGAAATATAATGTAACAAACTGTTTTGTAAGACACTTGTTATGAACATTCCATCATTCACAATATAATGTAACAAACTGTTTTGTAAGACACGTGTTATGAACATTCCATCATTCACAATATAATGTAACAAACTGTTTTGTAAGACACTTGTTATGAACATTCCATCATTCACAATATAATGTAACAAACTGTTTTGTAAGACACTTGTTATGAACATTCCATCATTCACAATATAATGTAACAAACTGTTTTGTAAGACACTTGTTATGAACATTCCATCATTCACAATATAATGTAACAAACTGTTTTGTAAGACACTTGTTATGAACATTCCATCATTCACAATATATAATGTAACAAACTGTTTTGTAAGACACTTGTTATGAACATTCCATCATTCACAATATAATGTAACAAACTGTTTTGTAAGACACTTGTTATGAACATTCCATCATTCACAATATAATGTAACAAACTGTTTTGTAAGACACTTGTTATGAACATTCCATCATTCACAATATAATGTAACAAACTGTTTTGTAAGACACTTGTTATGAACATTCCATCATTCACAATATAATGTAACAAAACTGTTTTGTAAGACACTTGTTATGAACATTCCATCATTCACAATATAATGTAACAAACTGTTTTGTAAGAGACACTTGTTATGAACATTCCATCATTCACAATATAATGTAACAAACTGTTTTGTGAGACACTTGTTATGAACATTCCATCATTCACAATATAATGTAACAAACTGTTTTGTGAGACACTTGTTATGAACATTCCATCATTCACAATATAATGTAACAAACTGTTTTGTAAGACACTTGTTATGAACATTCCATCATTCACAATATAATGTAACAAACTGTTTTTGTGAGACACTTGTTATGAACATTTCCATCATTCACAATATAATGTAACAAACTGTTTTGTAAGACACTTGTTATGAGCATTCCATCATTCACAATATAATGTAACAAACTGTTTTGTAAGACACTTGTTATGAACATTCCATCATTCACAATATAATGTAACAAACTGTTTTGTGAGACACTTGTTATGAACATTCCATCATTCACAATATAATGTAACAAACTGTTTTGTGAGACACTTGTTATGAACATTCCATCATTCACAATATAATGTAACAAACTGTTTTGTGAGACACTTGTTATGAGCATTCCATCATTCACAATATAATGTAACAAACTGTTTTGTAAGACACTTGTTATGAACATTCCATCATTCACAATATAATGTAACAAACTGTTTTGTAAGACACTTGTTATGAACATTCCATCATTCACAATATAATGTAACAAACTGTTTTGTAAGACACTTGTTATGAACATTCCATCATTCACAATATAATGTAACAAACTGTTTTGTAAGACACTTGTTATGAACATTCCATCATTCACAATATAATGTAACAAACTGTTTTGTAAGACACTTGTTATGAACATTCCATCATTCACAATATAATGTAACAAACTGTTTTGTAAGACACTTGTTATGAACATTCCATCATTCACAATATAATGTAACAAACTGTTTTGTAAGACACTTGTTATGAACATTCCATCATTCACAATATAATGTAACAAACTGTTTTGTGAGACACTTGTTATGAACATTCCATCATTCACAATATAATGTAACAAACTGTTTTGTAAGACACTTGTTATGAACATTCCATCATTCACAATATAATGTAACAAACTGTTTTGTGAGACACTTGTTATGAACATTCCATCATTCACAATATAATGTAACAAACTGTTTTGTAAGACACTTGTTATGAACATTCCATCATTCACAATATAATGTAACAAACTGTTTTGTAAGACACTTGTTATGAACATTCATCATTACAATATAATGTAACAAACTGTTTTGTAAGACACTTGTTATGAACATTCATCATTCACAATATAATGTAACAAACTGTTTTGTAAGACACTTGTTATGAACATTCCATCATTCACAATATAATGTAACAAACTGTTTTGTAAGACACTTGTTATGAGCATTCCATCTTTCACAATATAATGTAACAAACTGTTTTGTAAGACACTTGTTATGAACATTTCATCATTCACAATATAATGTAACAAACTGTTTTGTAAGACACTTGTTATGAACATTCCATCATTCACAATATAATGTAACAAACTGTTTTGTAAGACACTTGTTATGAACATTCCAACATTCACAATATAATGTAACAAACTGTTTTGTAAGACACTTGTTATGAACATTCCAACATTCACAATATAATGTAACAAACTGTTTTGTAAGACACTTGTAATGAACATTCCATCATTCACAATATAATGTAACTAACTGTTTTGTAAGACACTTGTTATGAACATTCCAACATTCACAATATAATGTAACTAACTGTTTTGTAAGACACTTGTTATGAGCACCCATCATGATATTTACTTATGTCGGGCGTCTAGTAAAGGACATTCGGACATTTCCACACCATACATCTAAATGTATATGATGATATCACTGTGAGATGCCTGGTACAGTTCAAACATCCCAATACCATACATCAAAATCTGTATGATGGTATCACTGTTACTAGTCTGGTACAGTTCGGACATCCTGAGACCATACATATAAATGTATGATGATATCGCTATAGACGTCTGGTACAGTTCAGAAATCCCGACACCATACATCTAAATGTATTATGGTATCGCTCTTAGATGTCAAGTACAGTTCAGACATCCTGACACCATACACCTAAAGTATGGTGGTATCGCTATTATATGTCTAGTACAGTTCAGACATCCCGACACCATACACCTAAAGTATGATGATATCGCTATAGACGTTTGGTACAGTTCAGAAATCCCGAAACGTACATATAAATGTATTATGGTATCGCTCTTGGATGTCAAGTACAGTTCAGACATCCTGACACCATACACCTAAAGTATGATGATATCGCTGTTAGACGTCTGGTACAGTTCAGACATCCTGACACCATACACCTAAAGTATGGTGGTATCGCTATTATATGTCTAGTACAGTTCAGACATCCTGACACCATACACCTAAAGTATGGTGGTATCGCTCTTAGATGTCTAGTACAGTTCAGACATCCTGACACCATACACCTAAAGTATGATTGTATCGCTGTTAGACGTCTGGAACAGTTCAGAAATCCCGACACCATACACCTAAAGTATGGTGGTATCGCTATTATATGTCTAGTACAGTTCAGACATCCTGACACCATACACCTAAAGTATGATTGTATCGCTGTTAGACGTCTGGTACAGTTCAGACATCCTGACACCATACACCTAAAGTATGGTGGTATCGTTATTATATGTCTAGTACAGTTCAGACATCCCGACACCATACACCTAAAGTATGGTGGTATCGCTATTATATGTCTAGTACAGTTCAGACATCCTGACACCATACACCTAAAGTATGGTGGTATCGTTATTATATGTCTAGTACAGTTCAGACATCCCGACACCATACACCTAAAGTATGGTGGTATCGTTATTATATGTCTAGTACAGTTCAGACATCCCGACACCATACACCTAAAGTATGGTGGTATCGCTATTATATGTCTAGTACAGTTCAGACATCCCGACACCATACACCTAAAGTATGATGATATCGCTATAAGACGTCTGGTACAGTTCAGAAATCCCGACACCATACATCTAAATATATGATGGTATCGCCATTAGATGTCTAGTACAGTTCAGACATCCTGACACCATACACCTAAAGTATGGTGGTATCGCTATTATATGTCAAGTACAGTTCAGACATCCTGACACCATACACCTAAAGTATGGTGGTATCGTTATTATATGTCTAGTACAGTTCAGACATCCCGACACCATACACCTAAAGTATGATGATATCGCTATAAGACGTCTGGTACAGTTCAGAAATCCCGACACCATACATCTAAATATATGATGGTATCGCCATTAGATGTCTAGTACAGTTCAGACATCCTGACACCATACACCTAAAGTATGGTGGTATCGTTATTATATGTCAAATACAGTTCAGACATCCTGACACCATACACCTAAAGTATGGTGGTATCGCTATCATATGTCAAGTACAGTTCAGACATCCTGACACCATACACCTAAAGTATGATGATATCGCTATAGACGTTTGGTACAGTTCAGAAATCCCGACACCATACACCTAAACTATGATGATATCGTTATTAGACGTCTGTCATATATAGACCTATACGAATATACAGACCTTGTCGGACATCCCGACAACATCCATAGACCTATACGATTATACAGACCTTGTCGGACATCCCGACACCATCCATAGACCTATACGATTATACATACCTTGTCGGACATCCCGACACCATCCATAGACCTATACGAATATACAGACTTTGTCTAAATCTAAATCTGTATGATGGTATCACTGTTACAAGTCTGGTACAGTTCGGAAATCCCGAGACCATACATATAAAAGTATGATGGTATCGCTATTAGATGTCTGGTTTAGTTCAGAAATCCCGACACCATACATCTAAAGTATGATGGTATCGCTTATCTTAGATGTCAAGTACAGTTCAGACATCCCGACACCATACACCTAAAATATGATTGTATCGCTGTTAGACGTCTGGTACAGTTCAGAAATCCCGACACCATACGTCTAAAAGTATGATGATATCGCTGTCAAATGCCTGGTATTGTTGTGACATCCGACACATACATGTAATTTTTCTACAGTGTATGATAGTATTTCTGTTAGACGCCTTGCACAGTTCGGAAATTCCGACACCATACATCTAATTGGAAATTCCGACACCATACATCTAAATTTGTTTTATAGTATCGCTGTCAGCTGTCATATATAAACCTATACGGATAAACATACCTTGTCGGACATCCCGACGCCATCTATAGACCTATACGAATATACAGACCTTGTCGGACATCCCGACGCCATCTATAGACCTATACGAATATACAGACCTTGTCGGACATCCCGACGCCATCTATAGACCTATACGAATATACAGACCTTGTCGGACATCCCGACGCCATCTATAGACCTATACGAATATACAGACCTTGTCGGACATCCCGACACCATCTATAGACCTATACGAATATACAGACCTTGTCGGACATCCCGACGCCATCTATAGACCTATACGAATATACAGACCTTGTCGGACATCCCGACACCATCCATAGACCTATACGAATATACAGACCTTGTCGGACATCCCGACGCCATCTATAGACCTATACGAATATACAGACCTTGTCGGACATCCCGACACTATCGACCTATACGAATATACAGACCTTGTCGGACATCCCGACACTATCTATAGACCTATACGAATATACAGACCTTGTCGGACATCCCGACACCATCCATAGACCTATACGAATATACAGACCTTGTCGGACATCCCGACACTATCGACCTATACGAATATACAGACCTTGTCGGACATCCCGACACCATCCATAGACCTATACGAATATACAGACTTTGTCGGACATCCCGACGCCATCTATACACCTATACGAATATACAGACCTTGTCGGACATCCCGACACTATCGACCTATACGAATATACAGACCTTGTCGGACATCCCGACACCATCCATAGACCTATACGAATATACAGACCTTGTCGGACATCCCGACACTATCGACCTATACGAATATACAGACCTTGTCGGACATCCCGACACTATCCATAGACCTATACGAATATACAGACTTTGTCGGACATCCCGACGCCATCTATACACCTATACGAATATACAGACCTTGTCAGACATCCCGACACTATCGACCTATACGAATATACAGACCTTGTCGGACATCCCGACACTATCGACCTATACGAATATACAGACCTTGTCGGACATCCCGACACTATCCATAGACCTATACGAATATACAGACCTTGTCGGACATCCCGACGCCATCCATAGACCTATACGAATATACAGACCTTGTCGGACATCCCGACGCCATCTATAGACCTATACGAATATACAGACCTTGTCGGACATCCCGACACTATCCATAGACCTATACGAATATACAGACCTTGTCGGACATCCCGACACTATCGACCTATACGAATATACAGACCTTGTCGACATCCGACACCATCCATAGACCTATACGAATATACAGACTTTGTCGGATATCCCGACGCCATCTATAGACCTATACGAATATACCGACCTTGTCGGACATCCCGACACCATCCATAGACCTATACGAATATACAGACCTTGTCGGACATCCCGACGCCATCTATAGACCTATACGAATATACAGACCTTGTCGGACATCCCGACACTATCGACCTATACGAATATACAGACCTTGTCGGACATCCCGACACTATCGACCTATACGAATATACAGACCTTGTCGGACATCCCGACACCATCCATAGACCTATACGAATATACAGACCTTGTCGGACATCCCGACGCCATCTATAGACCTATACGAATATACAGACCTTGTCGGACATCCCGACACCATCCATAGACCTATACGAATATACAGACTTTGTCGGACATCCCGACGCCATCTATAGACCTATACGAATATACAGACCTTGTCGGACATCCCGACACCATCCATAGACCTATACGAATATACAGACCTTGTCGGACATCCCGACACCATCCATAGACCTATACGAATATACAGACCTTGTCGGACATCCCGACACTATCGACCTATACGAATATACAGACCTTGTCGGACATCCCGACACCATCCATAGACCTATACGAATATACAGACTTTGTCGGACATCCCGACACTATCGACCTATACGAATATACAGACCTTGTCGGACATCCCGACACCATCCATAGACCTATACGAATATACAGACTTTGTCGGACATCCCGACACTATCGACCTATACGAATATACAGACCTTGTCGGACATCCCGACACTATCCATAGACCTATACAAATACACAGACTTTGTCGGACATCCCGACACCATCCATAGACCTATACGAATAAACAGACCTTGCGGCCATTGTAACGCATCAAATAGATTTTGTGTTCGTGTTAGTATTGCGAATATTGTTAGATAAATGTAGATATCACTACAACAAAACGTGGTATAGAATGAGCCAAACATGACCTTATCGCAGTCTCTGCATCAAAAGTCTTTGAACTTACAAACACTGCCTGAACAGTGGCATGTTATAAATGGACAGAGCATGATTATAAACACGTTTGTCTGACTCTCTAGTTGTCAGAGATGTACGTTAAATTTCCATAGCTTTATAGTATACATATATCAACGTCAGACACGGAATATCATTACTACAATCCTAAGACATTAACAATATGACCGACAATAAGATGTATAGAGACCTGATAAGATATTACCTGGTGCCTTGGTTCGCTGTTTTCAGTATACCTCAGGATCGATATGACGTACCCCGGACGTTCATGGGAGCCTGCCAGAACCTGCCAGCTATTCACTGCTTCAACAGTCGTGAATAATGAAACAATTTGTGATATGTAACGCCGGGGTATTTTATATAGGTATATAGAAAGAAATCACGACAGGTGTGCTTCCGTGTGTAATATATTACATATAACAATACACATACCCATAGCAGAAATCATACTGGTCGTTTCTGTGTTATATAATACTACACATACCTATACCAGAAATCAGACTGGTTGTTTCCGTGTTATATAATGCTACACATACCTATACCAGAAATCAGACTGGTTGTTTCCGTGTTATACAATACTACACATACCTCTACCAGAAATCAGACTGGTTGTTTCCGTGTTATATAATACTACACATACCTATACCAGAAATCAGACTGGTTGTTTCCGTGTTATATAATACTACACATACCTATACCAGAAATCAGACTGATTGTTTCCGTGTTATATAATACTACACATACCTATACCAGAAATCAGACTGGTTGTTTCCGTGTTATATAATACTACACATATCTATACCAGAAATCAGACTGGTTGTTTCCGTGTTATATAATACTACACATATCTATACCAGAAATCAGACTGGTTGTTTCCGTGTTATATAATGCTACACATACCTCTACCAGAAATCAGACTGGTTGTTTCCGTGTTATATAATACTACACATACCTCTACCAGAAATCAGACTGGTTGTTTCCGTGTTATATAATACTACACATATCTATACCAGAAATCAGACTGGTTGTTTCCGTGTTATATAATACTACACATATCTATACCAGAAATCAGACTGGTTGTTTCCGTGTTATATAATACTACACATATCTATACCAGAAATCAGACTGGTTGTTTCAGTGTTTTATAATACTACACATACATATACCAGAAATTAGACTGGTTGTGTCCGTGTTATATAATACTACACATACCTCTACCAGAAATCAGACTGGTTGTTTCCGTGTTATATAATACTACACATACCTATACCAGAAATCAGACTGGTTGTTTCCGTGTTATATAATACTACACATACCTATACCAGAAATCAGACTGGTTGTTTCCGTGTTATATAATACTACACATACCTATACCAGAAATCAGACTGGTTTTTTCCGTGTTATATAATACTACACATACCTATACCAGAAATCAGACTGGTTGTTTCCGTGTTATATAATACTACACATACCTCTACAAGAAATCAGACTGGTTGTTTCCGTGTTATATAATACTACACATACCTCTACCAGAAATCAGACTGGTTGTTTCCGTGTTATATAATACTACACATACCTATACCAGAAATCAGACTGGTTGTTTCCGTGTTATATAATACTACACATACCTATACCAGAAATCAGACTGGTTGTTTCCGTGTTATATAATACTACACATACCTATACCAGAAATCAGACTGGTTGTTTCCGTGTTATATAATACTACACATACCTATACCAGAAATCAGACTGGTTGTTTCCGTGTTATATAATACTACACATACCTCTACCAGAAATCAGACTGGTTGTGTCCGTGTTATATACCACTACACATACCTATACCAGAAATCAGACTGGTTGTTTCCGTGTTATATAATACTACACATACCTATACCAGAAATCAGACTGGTTTCGTGTATACATATTACCAGAAATCAGACTGGTGTTGTCCGTGTTATATATATACTACACATACTATATACCAGAAATCAGACTGGTTGTTTCCGTGTTTATATATAATACCACATACTTACCAGAAATCAGACTGGTTGTTTCCGTTTATAATACTACACAAATACCAGAAATGGACTGGTTGTTTCCGTGTTATATAATACTACACATACCTCTACCAGAAATCAGACTGGTTGTTTCCGTGTTATATAATACTACACATACCTATACCAGAAATCAGACTGGTTGTGTCCGTGTTTATATATACCACTACACATACCTATACCAGAAATCAGACTGGTTGTTTCCGTGTTATATAATACTACACATACCTATACCAGAAATCAGACTGGTTGTTTCCGTGTTATATAATACTACACATACCTCTACCAGAAATCAGACTGATTGTTTCCGTGTTATATAATACTACACATACCTATACCAGAACTCAGACTGATTGTTTCCGTGTTATATAATACTACACATACCTATACCAGAAATCAGACTGGTTGTTTCCGTGTTATATAATACTACACATACCTCTACCAGAAATCAGACTGGTTGTTTCCGTGTTATATAGTACTACACATACCTATACCAGAAATCAGACTGGTTGTTTCCGTGTTATATAATACTACACATACCTCTACCAGAAATCAGACTGGTTGTTTCCGTGTTATATAATACTACACATACCTATACCAGAAATCAGACTGGTTGTTTCCGTGTTATATAATACTATACATAGTCCTGCAGCTCTTTTAACATGGGTCTTTCTCCTGACACACCGCCCACATTGTTCAACCCTAGTTACCACATCGTTCTCAAGACCAGGCCAGTAAAACCGCTGTCGAGCCAGCCAAAGTGTCCTGTCTTTACCTTGGTGCCCAACGTCATCATTGACACCCTTCAACACCTGGGCTCTGTAAGTTGTTGGTACTAACAGCTACTTGACCTGAGTACCGTCTACCGTAGCTGTCCTATAAAGAACACCATGGTTCAAAGAAATGCGCCGACGTTCGCTAAGGTACCTGTGTACTTCAGGCGACTCATTCTTTACCGCTTCTCCCCCTGGGAAAAGGTCGCTACCAAACAAAGTATTCAGCCTAGCAAGAGTTGGATCTTTCCTCTACTCTAGCACCCAATCAACCCTGCTAACCTCAGTGCCTGAAACTTCCACCTCATCGGCCGAAGGAGGGGCAGTGTCATCTGACACTGAATCAACAAAGGTACAGAAACCATGGCTGACTGACAAATTGCCTTTACAGCGTCTGAGAATAACCGTGGTTGACGGGAGAGAATATCCGCATCAACATTTAGTTTCCCTGATCTATAAGATATGGTGAAATCGTACGCTGCCAGTGCAGCTACCCAACGATGGCTTGTAGCATCCAAATTTGCCGTAGTAAGGACATAAGTCAAAGGATTGTTGTCGGTAATCACCTCAAATGATGCGCCATAGAGATAGTCATGAAACTTATCAGTGACCGCCCATTTGAGAGCCAAGAATTCAAGCTTGTGAGCGAGATATTTTTTTCGCTGGGTCGAAGCCCACGGCTGGCGTACGCTATCACAATTTTGTGACCCTGTTGGACTTGGTAAAGGACAGCACCTAAACCGGACCCACAAGCATCTGTATGCACTACAAATGGTTTGGAGTCATCAGCATAGCCTAACACTGGAGGACTTACCATTTTGCTTTTAATGGTATCAAAGGCATTTTGCTGGGCTTCCTCCCAGGTCCACTCAACAGGAACTGTTACCTTTTTACGAAGGGTTTTCTTGGCCAATTTTGTAGTGCCATGACCTTTCAATAATGAATTGAGAGGTTGAACTATCTTAGAGTAGTCCTTTACAAACCTTCGGTAACAACCAACAAATCCTAGGAACTGTCGAAGCTACTTTATGTTTTTTTGAGTACAGGCTAATCCTGAACAACTACAGTCTTATCAGGGTACTAATACCCTGTTCTGACACTATATGCCCCAAATAGGATACAGAGGTCTTAAAGAGTTCACACTTAGATGGTTTTAACTTCAGGCTATGCTCCTCCAGCTTAGCAAACACTGACTGTAACCTTCTTAAATGCTCATCAAAAGTTTTAGAGAAAATCAAAATGTCATCAATAAATACAAGACACTCGCGGAGAAGTAAGTCTCCAATGCATTTCTCCATCAACGTTTGGAATGTGGCAGGAGCATTATTGAGTCCAAATCCCATTCTATTACATTCATAGAACCCGAGATTACCCACTGAGAAGGCTGTTTTATATTTGTCCTCCTCCTCCATTTCTACCTGCCAGTACCCCGACCTCAAGTCCAGCTTTGAGAAATACTTTGAACCACTAAGGGTATCAATGACATCATCGAACCGAGGAAGCATGTATGCATCCTTTTTGGTTCGAGAGTTAAGCATTCGGTAATCGATGCAAAACCTTAGCGAACCGTCTTTCTTTCTACCAGGACTATGTTCGATGAGAAAGGACTCTTCGACTCGCGAATGACGCCTATGTCCAACATGTCCTTAACATGTTGGCGTACTTCCTCAAACATAGCTGGTGGTACTCGCCTGTACATTTGCTTGAACGGTTTTTCCTCTAACAATTCGATCTTGTGCTTGACCAAATTAGTACTTCCCAAATCACTTGAAGTTTTGGAAAATATGTGATACCAGTTGCTAAGTGTTTGACATGTCCTTAACATGTTGGCGTACTTCCTCAAACATAGCTGGTGGTACTCGCCTGTACATTTGCTTGAACGGTTTTTCATCAAACAATTCGATCTTGTGCTTGATCAAATGAGTACTTCCCAAATCACTTGGAGTTTTGGAAAATATATGACTCCAGTTGCTGAGTGTTTGACTTACCTTAGCTAACTGGTCACTATTCAAATTATCCTTGTCTATAACAACACCAAGGTCCTCTGGTTGTGACTGAGGGACCATACTCTTTACATCTGATGCTAGATTATCGACTATCTGAACCCCCTGTACTTGACACAAATCAGATTTAGGTCTTATTGATATTGCCTTAGCAGTTATGTTACATATCTCTACATGAAGTCTCACAACACTTGTGCTCTGGTTCATGTTAACAACCCTAGGACATACAGTATAACTACTGTCCCGAGCCAAGGTATCCGTAACTACCTGGTTTAGAGCGGGATCAACCCCCTCACTAAACCGTCGACAACCACCGATTTAAATGGTTGTATCTTAATAGGTTTCTTGTTCATGGACTTAACCAAACATTGGTCACAGTGAATAGTGTTCATAGTCATCTGCCATTCAACAGAAATTGCATCGCAACAAACCTTTTCATTAGCCAAGTCTCTACACTGCCTAATAATATTGGTTCCTACAATAATTGGACAATTCTCATTGCAAGTAGTATTTGGAACCACAAGTACAGGGATGGGCATATCTAGATCGTTACAAAAAAGGTAAAGTAAAAGTACACTCAATGTAACCTAAATACTTCAATCTAGATCCATCAGCTACCGAAACCTCAAGTCCCAATGACTCCAAACTTTGAAGCTCCGGACGTGGTTTTAAGGACTCGAAACCTTTACGAGATATAGTTGTAACCTTGGACCCACTATCTATAAGTGCCCTAAACCTTTGCTTATCCACATAGATGGTACTCTCATTAGAAACACCAACTAACCTATCTATCAATTCATTCTGGCCTTCAGCTCTAGCACCACAGGTCACCACTCGGCCATCAGCAGGGACCTCTACTCTTTTGGGGTTTTTCCTACTCAGGTCTTGACTATTGCCTTGACCTTTCTTTTGACCTTGATTTTGACCTTTATTCTTGTTACCATAGTAACCCTTATTCCTGTTGTTATTTCCTTTCCCATCGCTACCAGAACCCTTATTGCCTAGAGTATCTAACTTCTCCAATAGCAACTCCATTTTGGTATTCATGTCTTTTTCAAGAGCATGAAACTTTTCCTCTAATGACTTACATTCAGTACTGGTCATTGACACACTTTTGCACTGCATGCTGTCGAGCCTTAACTCCCTTAGAGGTTGAAGGAGATGTACTGTCCTTAGATACAATGTTCTGTAAATTGATCTCCTTATCAACTCTTCTAATCTCTCTAAGAAGTAAGTCAAAATCTTTGATAGTATCATATGTATGTCTCGTCTGACTTTTCAACCGGTCAGATGACAAAGAGGTCCAGAATTTGTGACGTAAAAGTTCACTTTTCGAGAATTGGTCTAAATACCCCTGCTCTACTGCAACATGCAACATAGACTCAAGGCGACAACCAAAATCTCTTCAGGCCTTTGAAAAGAATTAAAAAAATCCTGCATAATCATACCATTAGTACTTACATCCCCAAAGAAGTTATCAAGCTTGGAGAGTACTAAGGTGAGGTCTGGACTATTTCCCAATGACATTAGCCTCCGACGTGCTGTACCACGTAACGATCTGCGAATAGCCTGGGACAAAAGACTGCCTGTAATCTCTGGGTCATCAGTGAGGCATCGAACCTTAAAACGTCATTTTCTATAGGATACATCCACCTTAACCGGAGGAACCTCCCCAGAAAACTGAGGTATCTTAGGCACCTCTGGAGCTTTCACAAAATAGCTCTCATTCTGGCGAGAACGGTTTTGAGTTCGATCAAGGTCTGACTCATCTCTATGGTTACCAGTATAGGTTAACTGGTTCCAACAAACCCATCACCAAAACCAGGGAGTTTCTCCCTTTTGGGAGTGATATCAAATTTACCAGTAGAACTTTAATCATCTCCATTTCTGACTGAGAGATGGTTATGCCCACTGGTTTGTCATCAGCAACGGTTTGATTTCTATCCGCCATGCTCATAATTACAAATTTTAAATAAGATATTTAATTTGTTAGCTTCAGAGCCTTTTATCACTGAATATATGTCCTCTTTATAACAAGTGACTATACAGTGTCCTCACAAGCAAGTATACATCGCCAGTTTCAAAACAATGCAAGTGACTATACAATTTTACCTGATCATCCTACAACTTCAAAATACGATTAAGTAAAAGATAGTGTGTCCATTAATATGTATTGATGTGTTTTATATTGTTGGATTCCTGTGATGGTGTTTGAAATAATGAAAGCCAGAAAGAAAACCTTAAAATAGTGCAAAATATTAGGCGGGTGTCTCAATTCTTTGATGATGAACAGCAGATCAAATCACGAAAAGTGTCTGAAATGTTAATGCTGGTTAACCCTCAACATTTCATTAGTCATTGGTATTTCAAACTGCTATCCATGACGCCGTGTATAACTGAAGATTACAACAAAAACGTTTAGAATGAATAAAATTGGCAAAAATGATCCACTATCCATTGTTTCATTTGTCTAAGCAAGTGACCGAGAACCGCTTTACAGACTCGCAACTACGAAATTAAAAAAAATACTATACACTTCCGTTCATACACTGTGAGTACGGGCATCGCCTCGGCTGCGGGAAGGAAAACCTCTTGACCTCCTTCACCCATTACTTCATAGATTTAGTCACAGAACATTTCAACACTTACGTTGTACGAAGTACAGTTCATAGCATACGACCGTCACCGCTGCCACCATGTTGATGTGGAGTTGTTATATTAAACAAATACAAGTAGACAGTAGTTTTCTTAGCTGCCATGCCGTCCACATCTTGGTGCTTTGTTAGCTCGCTGCTGGCTAAAAAAACTGTGGTGTCAGTTTTGACAGTTTGTGTGTAAACCGTTCACTATCGTATATTTGTTTCTATTGTTTTTTAAGTAAGTAGGTATTTTGTTTGGTGTTATGTACTACGTCACTCATTATCTGTACCCGGTGTCGAGTGCCTTGTAGGTAGGGGATCCCCAATCACTTGGTCTACTCGGTCATCATTTACTGGTATTGGGTGTAGGTATATTACTACCATTATATATTTTATAGTGCTCTATATTTTGTTTTCACTTGTACAAATCAGTCCAACAGAGTTATCAAATACACTATCAATTTAAAAGTTTAGTCAACTTTGTTGCCAAGATCATATATAGTCATTTACAATTTAGATGGAGTAAATGCAACAAAAATGCAATAGAATGCACCACGTTGTGATACTTCAGGTATAACTTGGATTTCCATGGACCAGTCATTACTTTAAAAAATTGTCCGAATTACGGAGTAAAACAAATACTTCTAGAATCATTAACGAAAATTACTTACGTCATTTTCCATATTTCTTACGACGGAAATGGCCATTCACTTACAAAATTATTTTCATATTTTCGTGTCTAACGTTATTCCACGGGGATTCAATTTCGCGTGTTAATCTTTTGTTTTTAATGAAATGCTATTGTTGCGGCGACTGATTTTCGCAATTTCTTACATGTGCATCACCAGCGAAATAAGTAAAATCTAATCGCACGCATAAATATGTTTTGGCTTCAAATATAACTTATAGGGAAATGATGATTCCATTAGTATAGACAAAAATAATGTCAAATTTTCGAGGCGATTTGGCCCATTATCAAGACACAAACAAAATGTCCTCTTAATGACGTTGTGGTCAAAATGCACACATACTCACATTTTTTTTATATAAAAGAATAACATACATAGGCTGATTAATATTAGTGATGATAGTGATGAGCATCTAATCTACCTTTGTGCGTCTGTATCGATTGGTATGTACATATTCAAAATCGTTCTCGCCCGGGAATCACGTGATAAAAAAGTGAGCTTTCCATTAAAGCGAATAGTCTGGCAAAGAAGGCTAAAATCGGTAAAAATGGTGTTAATATATCCAGTATAATTTCTTATGAAATAGAAAAATAAAATTTCCCATCAAAATCGCTCTGTATGCGAAGAAATTAATATATATTATAGGAATCCTAAAAATCCTCCCGACCGGCTATCAGTGCAGTTCAATCTTAACGCATGCGCAACATCCACCACTCTCCGTAGTAAACAAAACATGGCTACCGTAGTTTTGAACTAAAAGGTTTCCGCCAAAACAACCAACTGACTCCCCTAAAATGCGAAAGGAAAGGCAATGGAGCAGCGACAATCCCAACATATGACTCGGTAAACATTACGACGCATGGAGAGTGTTAATACAACTTGATATAGTGAAGAGAACAGTTCAAACGAGCACGCGGCTCCGGACCGCTACTGTACGTACCTAACGTTAGGCCTACAACCCGGTACTCCCTGCTCAGCTGATAGTGAGTGAGTCTTCGTATTTTGATAATTATGTAATTAGTCCCTAGCAGTATTTTTTCATGAATGAGATGTCACATATGGTCACATGTATCATACATGTTCCCCAATCGCGTAAAACCCCAATCGCGTAAAACGTAACCCTTGGGTAAATAGCGGTTCTTTCATGGGGCCTCTTTAGGGGTAATGCCCTGCATATTTATAAAATGTACCGTTGTAATGCATGTACAGTTAGAATGTAACCGCTAGTGCATTATCAAGCTAAGATTTGTTTCAATTAATCTATATTATGCTACCGGTCAATTCATACAGTTCTGTTGTATATATTTATAGATTTTTAATTTGTAAATTATATATTGTTCTGTATATGTTCTGGTAGTGGTATACACATACATATACATATGTACATGTAGGTTTTAGCTTGTTCTTTAGATATATTTTGGAGGACACATACAGTATTATTTCTGGTCATAATAATAAAAAGTGTTTGTATATTTATTACAACTGTACCTGGTTCATGTGTATATGACAAACTTTACAGAGTTGAAATGTACTGCAGCCATGTATCATTTATAATTATTCTGAATTTTTGTTGGAACTATAGATAATGAATTTTGTATCTTTTTTGGAACAATATTTGATTTTATTATACCTTTACTTCTTTTTCGCTATATAAAAAGTAGTCAATAGAAATGCTATTAAACTTTTCACTGTCATAAAAAGCTATTCCCCGGTAAATGGACTATACCGTGGGAAAAGGCTATTTACCTGCATTCAAATTTGGCGGACTTTTCCTCTATAGCGATTTTGATTGGACGTCATCTGACGACGTTTCATGACGTCAGATGACGTTTATGTGACGTCAGATGACGTTTATGTGACGTCATTGACGTTCCATCGCAAAGCGACAAGGCTGGTGTTTAGGAAAATGGCTGTAAACGGAACACGATTTGACAACTTTGACGAGGAAACACTAACAAAGTTGGTAAACGAAAGAGACAGTGCAAATACCCAACAGGTTATCAAAACTGCGGTAAACATCTTGAAGGATTACTTCCGAGAAAAATCACTTTGAACGATCAGTGAACTTGAGGGTGAAACAAGGGAACATGTGAACGGTATTCTTCGAAAGTTTTACGCGGAGTTGAAAAAAGTTGATGGATCCCGATACACTAAAAAATCCATGATTACAATCAGGTATGGATTGCAAAAGTACTTTTTAAAGAAGCGCGATGAGGATATTATAAACGCCGACGCATTTAAGAAAGCAAATGAAATGTTCAAGTCGGTGTTGGTGAACCTAAAAAAGGCGGGATTAGGGGATACGAAACACAAAGCTCCAATTGATGCAAAAGACATGGAGAAGCTTTACGCAAGTGAAATCTTTTCTACAAATACCTCGGAGGGATTACAAAACCGGACAATATTTGAATATCTATACTATTTCTGTAATAGAGGCCGTGAGAACCTGAGAGATATTCAGAAAAATGATTTCAACATCAATACTGATGCTACAGGGAGACGATACGTCACCGTCACCAGTTGGCAAACAAAAAACCATCGCGGCGACGATTTAAGAGACAATGACAAGGAGGGACGCATGTATGATCAACCAGGTACTGTAACATTGATTTTATTGAAAGTTTTAATATTTCAAATTTGAAAAAGCGTATTTAAAGGTGTAGCTTATACAAACAATACCAAATTCGTTTACAATTACGTCGTGTTCATTTTTCATTAGCATTGACTTTTGTCATTTGTATGAGTCAAGTAAATAATGCATTTCATTTTCCTTCCTCTTCATATGTTTCAGGGAATCCTAATTGTCCTGTGGCTACTATTGAGAAATACCTAAGCAAATTAAATCCTAACAATGACAACTTCTGGCAAAGGCCGAAGAAAACTGTCGATCAGAGCATGGATGATAATTGCGCTGTAGGTAAAATACTTTGAACAATTTCATGTCACGGCTCAGCAAAGATGCAGGTCTCTCTGTTAAATACACCAACCATTGCATAAGGGCAACATGTATCACGACGCTTGACCAAAAGGGAGTCGAAGCAAGGCACATCATGGGCATAAGCGGGCACAAATCGGAAAACTCTATCAGGTCTTATAGTGAGAGACTAAGTGAAAACAAGAAACGCCAAATTTCGGACATACTGAGTGAAAATGTTGCCCCAGCAAAGTCTCCAAAACTACACAACTCTGTCAACGGAAATGAACTAGTTACATGCTCTTCCAACCTCCAGCTTCCCGACTTTTTAGACGACGAATTCGAAAGTATAATGGCTGACATTACTGCATATGAGCTAGCCGCTACTAGGACAAATGTCTGCAATAACATCCCAATGAGTACATCAGGCAATATTCCAGGAAATTTCCATCTCAATAATTGCAATGTTACCATCAATATCACAAAGTAGAATTAACTGGATCATATAAATACTGACTGTTGTTATGGAATATTATATATGTTTGGGACTTCCGGTTGCGCACGCACCTATGGCGGATGGTTAGAAATTTCCTCTGAAGATCGGCTGATCTAAATCGATCATCATCACACTTTCTTTTACATTTTTCAGTGACATATTTTGGTAAAAATGTAGAACTGGTTATATTCTACCATATTTTTCGACTTTAGGCTGATTATAGAGACATATTTTTGCACTAGAATAGGATGATGTTGCATTATACTGTCAAGTGATTTTCAAAAATCAAAATGGCTACCACCTGATCCAAATTGATCTTAATTACCTTTTCTTTACATTTTTCATTGTCATATCTTGATATAAATGTAGTACTCATCATATTATCGACCATATGCTGATATATGGACGCATTTTTTCCATATAGATTAGGATAATGTTACTTGCTACTGACATGTGTTTTTCAAAACTCAAAATGGCTAACTCTTGAGGACGAGTCGAGGCGACCTTCTGTGAGTAGACAACTTTTCTGTTCATTATTTAGAAATAACATTATATCATGTAATAAGAATGATACACCCCTAAATTTCACATTTTTTGCCCAATACTTAATAATTATCCCCATGAGTGTATCGAAACTCCAAAAATTTCTAGACAGAAACCCGCCCCAGCTAGATGTTCGTAGTGATCGTACAATCATTTTCGTCTCTGATAGTAAGGGCCTAAAACTAAGAGATGTAGCTGAGACGCCTATTGAAAAAAGTATTGTGTGGTACTGTCGCCCTGGCCAGAACACCCGAGTTTCGATTAACTATATAGTTGAGAACTTGGAGCCCTTCATTAGGCGTTACACTAAGGTGTCAATATTTCTCTGGACGGGCACGTGTGATCTTACCAAGAAGACTGGTCGATTCATCAGCCTACATGAGGCCCCTATCGACAATGTAATAGAGCAGTACAGCAGACTCGTCTCCCTCAGTAACAAATATGGAGACTCTGTAAAGTTCACTATTCTAGAGTGCCCTTACTACAGTATCCGGATATGGAATGCGAATAAAGGCTATGAAAATCCTGAAACACTCGCCGACTCAGACTCTATCTTAAGAGCGAAAATAGATGAGCTGAACAAAGGTATCCCCGCCCTAAACCGCGAATTAGGAACAGCCTCTCCCAAACTAACCCTTGACATGTTGAAGTCGAGAAAGAGCAACAAAGCCTACACAACCGAAATAATATCATACTCGCTTCTATCTGACGGGGTCCATTCCACCAAAGTTCTAAACAAATACTGGCTGAGAAGGATCATAGAGTACTTTGTTGCTGAACACTAACATTTATGTATACTAACTAGTTTCTGCTCAGTTGTTTGGGGATTGCTCCGCCACTGAGCTAGTAAACTACATATTTGTACAACATACAAGAACTGTCTTTAAATACCACATAGTATAGTTCATTTCTGTCTACCTAGTGTATTCACCATGGACAATGACCAGCGCAATAAGAGGTCCAAACCAGAAGACTCACTACATCTGTGTGGCCAATGTGAAACAGAACTCAACACACACACGAATCATATTCAGTGTGATATTTGTGGGTTTAACTACTGCCAAAGATGTTCGAGGATTTCGGATATGGCCTATCAGTGTCTTATCAATAGTGACATAGATAACATGACCTGGTCATGCAGAGTGTGTAAAAGAACAAAACCAACTCTGGACCATATTAATAACTCCCTCAAAATGTTGTGTGAGAAAAACGAGGTCAGACTCGACAGCATAGAGAGCAGGCTAAACCAACTAGAAACCACCTCCAAAGAAACCAAGACGGAACTTCACAAAGCATCTACAATGATGGATAACCTCAGAGAAAATGTCTTCGATCTAGTTGACGAGAGAACGAAAGAACTTCAAGAACGACGTTCCAAGGAAGAAAATGTGATATTGTTTAATATGCCTGAATGTGAAAACCAAACACCAGATGAAATAAAAACCCATGACACCCAGGTCTTTAACCAGTTATGTATAGCCCTCACTGGATCCATACCGGAAACACTCTCCATGTATAGACTCGGCAAGCATAACAAAGACAAATCCAGGCCACTAGTAGCTGTAATGAAGGCAAAACAGGAGCGTAAACAACTCCTGGAGAAGGCAAGAAATATCAAAGACAGAGCACCTCCATCTCTAAAGAATGCCATATTGACAAGAGATCTTACCAAACTACAACGTGAGGAAAGAAAGGCAAAATTCAAAGCAAGAAAGACTGTGGAAAACTTAAAGGAGTCCTCCTCAAGCTCAAGCTCCTCTGGAACCAAGATAAACAAAAAATCTAAGGAGAAAGACCTGCTGTCTGGGGATAGCCCCGCCACAGGTCCTATCCGAAACCCTAGTCATCAAAACCCTTCAACCATCCAGAAATCAACAACCGTGGATGACGTTAGGTCACTACAATCAGTAGACTTTATAAGTCCTATAAGGCCCAGCCAAAGGTCAGCCAAGTTGAGAATGGTTACAGCTAGTGTATATAATGATACAACTCTCAACTCTTCCCAAATATCCATCATGGACGACCAAGAGGAAACACTAGCATATGCAATTGATTCGGACGATGACCCGGTGAACGATACCATTACCGAATCAGGTTCCCAAAAGACCATATTATAGGATACCTGTTTTACCAGTTTTACCCAAGATGATGTTCATAATGAAGTATGTGGGAAACTAACTACTATGTACTCGAACTGTGATACACTAACACAAACCAAAAAAGCTGAATTAGAAGACATTATACGGATTAATCACCCTGACATAATATGTCTAACCGAGATTCTTCAAAAAACACCATCATATACTTATGACGATCGCCACTACAAGATAGAAAACTACCACCACTATGTAGCTAGCAACATGAAGAGAGGAGTAGTGATCTACATTAAGAGTAACATCAACTCGGAATACGTTGAGCTAGATCCTCTAGAAGATCAAGTATCCTGCACCATTAATCTACGAAATAGAGACCAACTCCTTATTTGGAATATCTATAGGAGCCCAAATAACACAGAAGAGAACAACAATAAAATACTAGAAATCTTTGACAGGCTGTATACTATGAACTTTACACATATATTAATAGTAGGAGATTTGAACTTCAAACAGATCAACTGGGAGACTATGTCAACAACGGTCGGAAACAACCACCCTGCTAACAAATTTTTGTCTACTATCGAGGACTGCTACATGTTTCAACACGTAAAGGATCCGACTAGATATAGAGAAGGCCAAGTAAGTAATATCCTGGACCTGATCATCACAAATGAGGAAGGAATGGTGGAAAATCTTGAGTATAATCCAAGTCTAGGTTCCAGTGACCACCTAGTACTAGCATTTGACCTAATCGTGTATGTTGATAGCAACCCTAAAGACAACACTAAAACAAGATACAACTTTCATAAAGGAGACTATGAAACTATCAGGCAAAATCTTACAAACATCCAACTACAAGACATTGAGAACTGTTCTAATGTATCGGAAGCCTGGGAAGTCTTCAGTCAACAACTCGATAGGGAAATTAGGGAGAACATTCCACTACATCAAACTAACAGCCAAAGAAATTCAAAACCATACATATCCAAAACAGCAAAGGATGCAGTTAGACGAAAACAGAAATGCTGGACCAAATACCTACATTGTAAATCTGCTCACAATTTTGCTGAATATAAAATGGCTAGGAACCGAGCTACACAAACTCTGAGGCATTCCAAATACTACTACGAAAAAGACCTGGCTGACAAAATAAAAACTAATCCGAAGCTTATGTCATAGAGAAATTTGAGATGTTCTTTGTTGTTATATAATTGTATATTTTACCTATAGATGTGTTGATCAGTTTAAAATCTACCCTAAGGCATTGTGGTCTTACTTTTGTGGAGTGACCACCAATTACATATAGTATTCACATGTCAAAGTGTTTATAAACTTCCTTGAGGCAATGGTGTCATTGATAAGCTTAAGTAGATATATTTCATATCAAACTGTCGATATATTGTCAAGTCGTTTAATTGTGATAATATCTTTATGCTATTAATCTTGATTACATCCGGGTTTACCTATTGGACAATGGTCATTTTATTATAAAAAACCCATGTCTGATTTATGAATATCAGTTGGATTTCCAACCTTCAAGGCGGTCACTACGGATATTTCTTGGATTACCAGATAGTGAACTGTGTGTGTGAACATTATTCAAATTCTGAAGTTTTATAAGGTGGATCGCCATCTACGGACAACTAATTCAGTGTCTACGTTGGATTACCAATACGAGTGAACTTTCATTTTATTTCTATGTAATGTGTCACATATGTTTGATATATAAGAAAGAAATACAATACAAGAGAAAAGCAAATTCCACTAGAATTCTTCGTTTTGTGTCCTGCAATTTATATCGTTACCAACGGTCCGAACCGAACCTGACAATAACACACATTTCCTTTATTAAAATTGGTGAGAGAATTCGGAGTAACTTGCCACAGGTAAGCCAAGTTACGCACAAGATCCCCGGGAACCTCAGCGAGACCCCAACCTTGGAGCACCAAGACTGTTGCCACAAATCTGCTCCGCATTTCAACAATAGATACCACATACCGAAACGAAATGTCGTACCAAAGAGCATTCCCCTCAACGACACGAACAACGTTTCTACCAAATCTACCTTTCAACCGAAGATGGACACGTTCACCTTACGAAGCCTGTCAAACAACGGCTACAAGGCACCAGGGACCCCCAATGTCATCAATCGGTCCAAAATCGTCGCCTTGGAATCAGTGTTTTAGATGTGGTAAGTGGGTATTCCATTGTTTTCAAGAGCACGTTAAAATCACTTGTCAGGCAAAATCAGCTCAATGTTTCAAATGTGGCAAATTCGGACATTTCTCACGGGCTTGTTTTTCAAAGCGCCCTATTTCGGACCAATCAAACCAAAATCGTAAATCAAAAAGTAAATTTCACAAAAGCAGGGACGCAAAACGCATGTCAGAGTTCATCTTACGAAAATCAATCGCATGTGCATTTCCATTTTCGGACCTTTCTGACTCAGAATTCACAAAAATAAACACAAGAAATCAAATTCAAGTACAAATTGTACCACAGATCAAAAGCAACAATGGCACAAATGAAAACGAGCTGGAAATTAAAGAGCTCAAAATCACCAATGAAAATCTTGAAGCGGAAAATGAACGCTTAAAATCAGAGCTGAACGAGAATCAAACTTATACCAATGAGCTAAGAGTCAGCTTTGCAGAAACTTTTAATTTGTACCAGAGTGAACATGAGCGTTTAAAACGGGAGAATGCATTTTTTGAAAAAAGAAACGATGATAAATCTGGTCAAATAGCTCGTCTTGAAAAAGACATCACAAAATATAAGGAAACAATCGCTAATCTTGAAAGCACGATTCAGAATTTCGAAAGAGAAAATTTGCTTGTAAATTCTCAAACGTCTCGACAAAATTGTCAAAATTACGCACCTCCCAATCATAACCAACCATTTCGGCCAAATCGAAGACGAGGAAATTTTGGAAACCAATTTGGTTACTATTAAGTTTTTAGCAGTTTTTGCTAACCCATGCTTAAGCTTAAGCTAATTATACTTCTAGATTTGAAGGAGTCAATGAAAACCAATAACAGTCTCTTGAAAACAACAGTATCCACTTTTATTACATGTGTGTTAATTTGATGGACAATCTATTGAATGAACGTTATACAGTTGAGAAAAGCCTATGTGTATTTAGATTATCAACACTGACTTGCTTGACAAATAATTTAGACTCTGGGACAGAGTCTTCCTGAGCGAGAAGGAAGTTGTCATAGAGAAATTTGAGATGTTCTTTGTTGTTATATAATTGTATATTTTACCTATAGATGTGTTGATCAGTTTAAAATCTACCCTAAGGCATTGTGGTCTTACTTTTGTGGAGTGACCACCAATTACATATAGTATTCACATGTCAAAGTGTTTATAAACTTCCTTGAGGCAATGGTGTCATTGATAAGCTTAAGTAGATATATTTCATATCAAACTGTCGATATATTGTCAAGTCGTTTAATTGTGATAATATCTTTATGCTATTAATCTTGATTACATCCGGGTTTACCTATTGGACAATGGTCATTTTATTATAAAAAACCCATGTCTGATTTATGAATATCAGTTGGATTTCCAACCTTCAAGGCGGTCACTACGGATATTTCTTGGATTACCAGATAGTGAACTGTGTGTGTGAACATTATTCAAATTCTGAAGTTTTATAAGGTGGATCGCCATCTACGGACAACTAATTCAGTGTCTACGTTGGATTACCAATACGAGTGAACTTTCATTTTATTTCTATGTAATGTGTCACATATGTTTGATATATGGGAAAGAAATACAATACAAGAGAAAATCAAATACCAATTGAATTCTTCGTTTTGTGTCCTGTGATTTATATAATTAACAACGGTCCGAACTGAACTTGAAAACAACACACATATCACAAAGAATTTTGTGATGAATTTTAAAGTGCTTTGAACTTGCGTTAATAGTTGCTAAATTTTAACATCAATTATCAGTTAATACTATTGTGTGTAATTTGACATTCCTAAGGTTATATTCTTGATCATATTTATGTTTGTGACATTTGAGATAAAACCCCATATGTGTGATAACTGTGTATATCCTCTGGCAGATTTTAAGTTCCATTCTATTACGTAACCGGATTAATGTCACGGCCATCCTAATTGCCTAAAGGACACTGACCACGGCTGATTAATCTGCCAATGAGCGATATCTGTCAATCATAATTCTGTAATTTTATTGTATGTACATTATTTAAGCATGACATATTTTATTTGTAAGTCAGTTAGGTCTCCGACTTTGTACGGAACACATCGGGTACATTCTGGACATTCCAGAATAGCCCTCCGTCAAGTCAAACGTATCGTTATTAAATTCTAAAGTTAAAATTCAACATTCTCTTACGTCATCTTTACTTCTTGACAAAACGTACGGAAGTTTCCGTATGTTAATTTTCTGGAAATATGTTCGAACTAAAACTAACACAGCTACAACGATTGGAAATGTTACAATGCCATCAGGAGAGCTAACATCGACCTCCGAAGAAATAGCCAACACTATGAATAAATACTTCGCCAGTGTGTTTACTGCAGAGGAAAGAATCAGAGAAAGACCAAACCTTTCAACCAGAAATTATGCTGAACCCCTTGAGACGATTACTGTGACTGTCACACAAGTTGAAAAAGCCATCAATAAAATCAACCCTAACAAATCACCAGGTCCAGATAATATCCATCCAATGCTGCTGGCAAAAACAGTTAATGAAATAAAAAGTGTACTAACTATTATATTCAACAAATCAATCCAAGAAGGGACACTCCAAGACCCATGGAAAAAAGCCTATGTATGACCAATATTCAAAAAAAGGTTCAAGAAAAGACCCAAGTAACTACAGACCAATCAGCCTTACCTCAGTACCTAGCAAGATTTTACAAAGAATAGTGAGAGACGAAATTGTCAAACATATGGATACCAACAACCTATTCACAAAAGAGCAACACGGTTTCAGACAGGGACGTTCATGCACCACTCAATTACTGGAATGCCTGGAAGACTGGACAATATCAATGGATGAAGGGCACAATACCGATGTGATATACCTGGACTTCAGCAAGGCGTTTGACAAGGTATGTCACAGCTTACTGCTACACAAACTGGAACAATATGGTATTAAAGGGAGAGTACTCCAATGGATCAGAAATTTTCTCACGGACATGGAACAACGAGTAATTGTTAACGGAACACGTTCCCATAGTCTACCTGTAACAAGTGGAGTTCCCCAAGGAAGTGTTCTGGGACCTGTACTGTTTCTGATCTATGTAAATGATATTCCAGAAGTTGTGCCATGCCTCGTTAAAATGTTTGCTGACGACACCAAACTTTACAAACAAATATCTACTCCGGGTAGCAGACAAGAACTACAAAATAGCATAGATAAAATGGTAAAGTGGGCAGAGAACTGGCTGATGACTCTCAATCTTACCAAATGTAAACATATGGAGATTGGTAACAACGAGAAAACATCCCAATACAACATCCGGAACGAATCCTCAAGCATAACTATCCAGAAAGTCTCAACAGAAAAGGATCTAGGTGTGATCATAGATGAGAAGCTGAACTTCTCGGAACAAGCTAACATAGCAGCACAAAAAGGAAATCGTATCATGGGAGTAATTTTTAAGTCATTTACATACATGGACCAACATATATTCAGAAATCTTTACAAATCCCTGGTACGACCGCACTTAGAATATGCCACTACCATATGGTCACCATTCCTACAAAAAGATATCATCAAAATCGAAAATGTCCAACGGAGAGCTACAAAGAGGATTAAAAATATCAAAGACTTGTCCTACGAAGACAGACTTAGAACATTGGGTCTCCCTACACTGGAGTATAGACGAAAACGTTGTGATTTGATTCAACTATACAAGATAATTAATAAGCATGATAAAATAGTCTCAGACACAATGTTTAGTAGTCGACCATACCAGTCAACCCGAGGAAATACCCACAAACTGTTCAAGAGACAGGTCAGGCTGAATACAACAAAAATGCCTTCTCCAATAGAGTCGTCAACCACTGGAATGCATTACCAAACGAGGTAGTCAACGCCAAGTCAATCAACAGCTTTAAGACTCAGCTAAACAAATACTGGAAGACCAACAACAAGTTTGTCCTAAGTGAACATCCATAGTGAGGCCTGGAGTGTAACTTTAAAATAGATTTGGTCTAAGGAAACTGCAAAAGAGACTCTATTAAACACATATGCAGCCTATAGACCAATTCTAATCGCCAGTCTACTCAGGTTTATATACTCATTTACTATTAAGTAGTACAAGTTGTTTGGGGATTGCCCCGCCACTTGTATCAGTGTTCCCCATTATATATCATTGTATCAATCTACCCTATAGATAGATCATAATTTTATGAAACTAAATCTATTAACTAGTACATATACACATAGGGTACCCTCAATTCATTTGAAACCAATATTTTAAAATGATACATATTTTCAGTCCCTATGACTGGAATTTATAGATATTTTATTTTTTTGTTAATAGTGATACTTTTAAATTTTTGTAAATAACTCTATAATATCTGTGCGTGCGTATCCGGAACTCAAAAGTCGGTGTAGGAGGGGGAAAAACCCTTATCTCCACCAAGATCTATAATACCATCAATGCCTCTCTACAAGTGTGTACACTTTCAACGAGGCCGCCATCAGCGAAGTATCAGCGAAGTATGTTATCTTATTTACTGTTTGTGCATTTCTTGAATATCAATAAAATTTCATAAATTTAATACAGTATTTCAGTTGTGTTTTTTGTCAGAACTATAAAACACAGACATGGTCAGAGGTATGGGTATTATGGTGACGAACATATTACCAATAACATGTTCTTGATTTTACGCGTCATTTAATCACGATGACATCTTCGTCACTGTAATAGTATACACCATGTATGCTTTTTACATAGCGAAAATGAAGCAAAGGTATAATAAAACACTTATTGAATGGGTATATTCGGGAAATAGCACTTTTATGGTTCCCCTCGACACGAACTATTTTCCTCGACTTCGCCTTGGAAAATAGTTCGTGTCTCTGGGAACCATAAAAGTGCTATTTCCCTCATACATATTCAATAAGTGTCTACTATTAAATGCATCAGTGACACATTCACAACTTATAAAAGGTTTTCTCTAAAATAAAATAAAAACCTGTAGAATGAACCTACATTTATTCATTTATATATATTTGAAATTGATCATTTCAATTTTTGTCATATTCAACAGATATAAAAAAAATTTGGTTCTTTTTTTTTCAGACACCATGCATGCATAGTGACATGAATACAGAAAGTTCATCCCTTGGACCTGTATACAAGTGTATGTATACATATACATACAATTAGCATCATATGAAGACTGAAGAATGTTGATTTGAGTGCTCTTGAAAGTAAACTTTACCAATATGGACCTAGAAGATCATGAACAGAACATTTAAACAGTATTAATTTATTAAATGTTCCTTTCAACTGTAATCATTAAATAAAATTATGATGCTATACTTTTTCATTGTTTAACTTTGTAGAAATATTTGTTTATATTAGTCCTATAGATCCAGTGATTATAATCTGGCATCCACATGCCTGCCCATTTGTTTGGCAGGGCTTGTGAGATAGCTTTTCAATTACTTTTAAAATATAAGGATTTTTTTTTACATATAGCAATATAGATACCATTGTCTTAGGATTTCTAAATTCTACTTTACAAGAGAGTAGACTCAACATATAAATAAAACCATAAAACTGGCAAGTTATCTGAAATGTTACAAATCTTTTTGTCTGAACCAAATTTCACATTTATTGTCTATGTGTAACTTGTACATAGAACATTTATTTATTTAAACTGTAGTAACAGTGATTACAAACACATAGACTAAAATGTAGTTTGTAGTACTATGTACATCTGTCTTTGATTTGAGTTCTAAACAAAAAAAGTGATACCTATTGGGAAGTTGTAACTTGGGCGGGGGTGAAATACAGAAGAAATAGCTACACATGGAAGAAAGAAAGATATACAGTACCATATGAATTCAAAGTTGCTCCAAAATCAATGAGACTAAATAACCAAAAAAAGCCATGTAAACCCAAAATATGCAATGACCAGATCAATGATAAAGCACCCTTCCACTTCCAGTTATCTGTAGCTATTTCTTCTATATTTCAACCCCCCACCCAAGTTACAACTTCCCAACCTCATGATTCTTCTGTCTTTTAGCCCCCCCCCCCCCCAACACACACATACCTGATTGATTGTCATGTTATTTCAGGTTCCTATTCAGGTATTATTCCTAAAAACCAAAAAGGGTATATATATACACACTGTGTACTCTCAAAGGAGGGGAACCGCTTCATTCAAAAATGGAATTTACAATTTCATCTTAATTTTGAAATTTTCAATTTAATTATTAATTACTGGACTATTAAAACAGTATAGAACCCCTCGGCTACAGACAAAGTACTGTTGTACACATTTCTCTTAATTAATTACTTTTCTTCCAACTCAATCATCTTTTTCTCCAGAGCACAAAAAAGAACAAGAAACAACAGAAAAGGACAGTAATATACATGTAGGCCTATATGTTTTCTGGAAATATATATGATGTGTTAATTCTCACAGCATAGGCCTACATGAATGTGAAGAATTAAATATTATCAATGTTTGAGAGAATTTCCTAGTTGTAATTCTATAGCAGCTACATGGAATGTACGTTTACATATACATTGTACAATACATATACATCATAAAAGTTTCTTTCCTTCCAGCTGGACATTCATGTCATCTCTCTCCAGAACTCAAATATTTTTTTTACAAAAAAACAGAGACATAGATAATTTAATTACATCTCTGCAAAAAACTACACGAATAATTGAACACATATATTGTACTTGTAAAATATCTATGTATGAGCTAATTTATTTTTCACATCTTTGACAGCTACATGCATGGACGTTGTATGGAACGTTTTCGTGTGGTTTTAAATGGGAAATTATGTTACGATTATTTGTATTTAACCTTCATGATTTGGTTGATTTGAAATACGACGATTGCGATGCTGCAATAATTGTCCCTTGCCGGGGCCCCATCTCTGCATCGGCCGAATATTTGTGTCGATTTCCATGTCTAAAGATGCTTTTATCGAAAAATGATTACAAGGCATTGTCATTAATGTAAGAATACTTCATTTTCATCAAATGTATCATCTCAAAACAACAATTTACATACCGCATTAGTGGTTTATCACACGAAACGAAACCGACACGACCGTGAAACACATGTCCATGTTGACATTTCCACGCAGCCTCGTTTTGAAAGAGTTTGGCGAATTTATATTTAGAACTGTGCTAAATTTACACGGGGCTTCCCCAAAATTTCAATGGTCAAAACTGGACACCGTAAGCAGAACTTGACCATCATTATGGTATGCAATGACTTTTGGAAGGCCAAAGAACGCATTTAGACTGGTTTCCTTAGCCCGACTATTCACTTTAATCAAATCATAAAAAACTAGATTAACGCAACTTTCCACTTTTTGTTTATATGTTTCTCAATGCTGAACACATCTGTGGCCTAAACGATAGTTCCCTTTGCTAGAAAATTACTGAAAAGTAGAAAATGAGCGATTTGTAATGAGATTTTTGCGCAAGTGAATATACAGTAATTTTTTGAATTAAAACAAGCGACTATACAGTAAAGTAACAAGCAACTATACAAAACTATTTCGTGTATGCATATTTTAAGATATGCTTTAGCCGCTTTCTAATTACGGATGATGTAGAATAAAGAAACTGTAATTAAATAAATAATCACATTACTCATATAAGTTACAATTATAACATATATTTCAGGAAAAACGGGGGGAAACGCAATTTCCTCCGAAAACACATCGCAGTTTTGATCGTAACTCAGTGATTACACTTCGATTCTTATCTATTGCTAACATTATTTTCCAAATCATGTTCATGAAATTGTTAATATACATGTTATAATGTTAAACATATTTGTAGTTACGAATAATGCCGATATTTGGTGTTTTACCGACCTGTATCTGTTTTCATTCATCTCGCTTCGATACTCACAAGTGACGATACAAAAACAACTAATGATTATACTATACACTTCCGTTCATACACTGTGGTACTGGCAACCCAGCATATCAACACAAATTTACGTTTGCCCCCAGAATTAAACATTCATTCAGGAAATGTGTCGGAGAATTTTAAAACATGGAAACGGCATATCGAAATATACTTAACCGCGAGTGGAATCTCGCGGTTGGGCGGAAAAATACAAACAGCAACAATAAATAATTGTGGAGGGGAGGCCCTATTGAAGGCATACGATCACTTTACGTGGGAGAGACGGGATGGATAAGAATAACCCCGTAGATGGTTTCAACAAAATTAGAGATTACTCTAATCCTAGACAAAACGAGGTCGCCGAGTCCCACAAATTTTGGACTGTACAGTATTTTGAGCCTTTTAATCAATTCTTGACCGAATCGAGATCACGCGCAGCATCCTGTAATTTCGGGACACAGGAAGATAGGATGATAAGGGACAAAATAGTTTTCAGCGCTACTGGAAAAGTACAGCAACTACTACTACGTGATGACGACCTTACCCTCAAGATAGCAATTAAAATATGTCAATCTTATGAACAAGCAAATAGACAGGTGAGTCAAATGAAAGAACCTGCCTATAAAGACTCAAAAGTACACAAACTGAAAGCCACTACCAAGCCCAATGTTAAAGGAAAACAAAAACAACCGATGAAGAATAGGCCTAATTACAGGGAATCAAATGCTAGTGGAAATGTCAGAGAGTGTAAATTTTGTGGACGAATACACAGTATGAAAAAGGAGGTATGCCCAGCATGAGGAAAGACATGTACCCAGTGTATGGACGAAACCACTTCAAAGTTAAATGCAAAAAGAAAAATCTTCATATCGTCGGTGTGGAGGGAGAAAACTCTGATTTCGACGATGATGGAAACGACCAGTGGTTACACTCTGTTGCGATTAAACAGAGTAAGAACATAATTACTGCCTCAATGACTGTGAATGAGAATTCTGTGAAATTTCAGCTAGACAGTTGAGCTGATGTTAATACTATCAACCAACGGTTTGTTCGGAGAGAGCAAGTTCAGCCAACAACTCTCACCCTACACATGTTTAATGAGAATACACTAAAACCATTGGGAGAGACGGAACTCATGGTCATGAATCCTAAAACAGGAGAGGGACAGGCTGTGAAATTTGTTGTCATCCGTAATAGATTACAGAACATTCTCGGGTTAAGATCCATACAAGAATTGGGTCTAGTAACTGTAAACAATGAACGGTTCATTGGAAAAGTGGAATCATCAACTGTGACGCAATCGCTCTGGAGGACAACAAAGAGAAACTAGAGGTTCTTTATCAGCGATGTGAAGAAAGAAACATAGTCCTTAATGAAGAGAAGAAAGCTACAGGTCTCAAGGAAATACTCTTCCATGGACATACCATTACCGCCAAGGGTATTAAAGCAGACCCTCTGAAAGTTGAGGCCATTCTGAAAATGGCCAGTCCTATTGATGCTCCAGGATTTCGAAGATTTTTTTGGTATGGTTCAATACATGGCCAGGTTCTTACCTTCTCTCTCGACAATGATAGAACCACTACGTGAACTTACACGGAAAGATGTAGATTTCAAGTGGACAAAGACACATGATGCATGTTTCTCTACTGTAAAACAGGCACTCACATCTACACCAGTCTTAGCATACTATGATCCCAACAAGGAGCTAGTAATCCAGGTTGACAGTAGTGTAACGTACCGGCGGGGGTTGTTACCAAGATATGCTTGGGTCCCTATTATGAATTACCAACTATACTACAGCAGCCAATATATACAGATAAGCTAGGTTACAACCAGCAACACTAGTCAATGTTCTATGTACAATACACGTTATAAGCACAATATGACAGAGTACCTCTCTGTACTGCAATTAACTAGATGAAGGGAGACAACTCCTATAACAATAGAGCGCAACACACTCAGTGCTGATCACGGCCCTTCACATCAACATTATAACGACTGCCTGTCGTTAAACGTGTACACCAACACACTGTTAGCTCGTAGCCCGCTGACTGCGAGCGTGTCGCCAACACTAGCTGTTACCAGCCCTACTCACGACTACCTATGTCGTGACCCTACTCACAACTACCTAGCTAGTGGTCGTGAGCTGATGTCGCGAGTAACTCGCGACCTGTAGTCTATATGTGTGTACCACCCTACGTATAGCTAAGAGCTGCAAAGCTCTATCCTCAACAGCTATACAATACGACTACTGGTCCTGTCGCTCGGTATGACACTGATCAAGGCAAGACTTATTCAGCCACTTCTATCTTTCAGTGCCACTACCTACTACCTTGTCGATGTTAACAGCTCGACGTTCAGGACCAAAAGGTGAACAATCCGCCAGCTCGCTCCCTTTTTATACTGCGAGAGAAAGCAGCGCCCCTAGCGGCAATCATCGTGATTATCTCGGAACTCCTCGGGTTTAATTAACGTATTAGAGGTGTTCGCTACATTAAAGTCACCAAAACGCTTACACTGTATACTGCCCCGACAATGAAGCGTCTGCCTAACGTTAACAATAACAACACACGTACAGCGAAACACGTGTTACACATGACATAGCGGTAAGGCCTATTTTCGCCACACTACCCACGCCTCCGAAAAAAACAAGCGACCTCGCTTGCAAACCAACATTCATTAAGCATGAAACCAACGAACTATGTACAACAATTACAACCACCATCACCACGATATGTACCTCTGATAAGTATTTCCTGGACAGTGCTCGAGGAAACAGAAGTAAAGAATCCCTTGCTCATAAGCAAATATGTTTTTGCAAAGTCAGAGTGCCACGCTGGTGGGCGTCTCGCTCGCCCAGTCCGCCTTGAGGTTACTAGCGTGTCCTCATCCTTCTCACTATCTGATGAGGTGCTGTCTGCCAACTCCCCTGAAGAGTTCTGCATTGTCTCCTGTGATGTAGCATCTTCTATGAAACAACTCTCATCAACCTGGACCTTTGCATCCTTCAGTCCACTACGCTCCCTGGCACTCTCCCCTTGAAGAATCTGCATCTGTCTTCGTTTCAGCCGGTCTGCATGTACCACCTGGGACTTCCCTTTGCGACCACAACGTACCCTATATGTTACATCAGTCAACTTGGATAGTACTTTAAATGGTCCACGCCATCTACAGGCCAATTTTGGACTCAGTCCTGATTTCACATTGGGAAAGAACACAAAGACTTCATTACTTGGTTTAAACTTTTCCCAGGACAGTTTGTTGTCATGATTCCTTTTCTGTCTCTGCATAGCTCCCTTTGTCTGGTTAGGAGTTTTGCCTCTACAACACTGTAGGCAACCGACAACATAGCGCTTAACTTCAGCCTGAATCCCCGGTCAGTAATAGGACTGCCTGATCTTTGGAAGTGTTTTTCTCAACCCCAAGTGTCCTATTACCTTATTGTCATGGGTATGCTCTAATGCAGTTCGCCTTTCTGATTTGGGAAGGACAACTTGCGAGGTCCCATTAGGACTTTTTCTATATAGCAGGTTATCTTCCAGGGATAATGCCTCAAACTGGGACCAAAGTGATTTCACAGTCATGTTGCGGTTCTCAATACTCTTGAATGGAGGTTTCTTCCCGTCCTGTACCCACTCAATGACAACTTTAATATCCTCATCTGCTTCTTGTTGTCCCTGTAGATATGGCTTTTGTTCGATGTCTGCTCCGAGATTCATCATACGCACAGGTACAGTAGGCATGTTCTGAATTAGTGACCTTCCGACTAATGCTGTGTCTCGTCGTAAAAAGGTTTCAGCACCTTCAACTAAAAGCATCTCTCCTCGGATATGATCACCTGGTGGGGTGCACACTTTCCCCGGCACAATAACCTCACTATTTGCCGGCAACAAAACTTGCTCTGTAGAGTAAACTCGAAAGCAACCCATTGCAACCTCGTACTGGGTGGCGATTTCAATACCATCCAATACTAAACGACCTTTCTCAAAGTCTAGAGACCCATGCCTCTCCTTCATGACATCAAGCCCTAGTATGCCATCTGTACTGATTCTGGCTACGACTGCCTCTATATTCATATTCTTGCAGGCTTCGAGTCGCACCATGAAACTACCACGCCCGACAACGTGTAGCTTGTCACCCCCTGTCGTGGAAATATCTTGGTGTACCTTGGTAAGTCTCGGTCTCGCTGATGGTGTGATGCTATCAAACACTCGTTCTGAGATTATACTAACAGTTGCCCCGGTGTCTACCAAGAGTTTCACCTTGGATCCATGTACATCTGCTTCTATGTACATACCAGCTTCATGAGCTGCTGCAGAGGCACCAATTGAAGCTTTAGATAGCTTCTTTCTACGCCTCACTCCTACCCGCTGGGCTGTTGGTCGGCTATCCTTTTTCTTCAGCTGTGGGCAATCCCGCTGGAAATGTCCTTCTTTCTTACAATTGTAACAGTTATTTCCACTCGGTCTGCGCCTCCTCTCTTTCATTTTCTTAAAATCTGTCTCCAGTGTAGCGAGTTTCTTCTGAATATCTTCCAACAGTTTGACCATCTCACTGGACTCAGACTGTTTGGTAATAGCACTACCATCGCTTGCACCAGCCCCTTTGACCTCACACACACTAGTCCCTGTCTCAGTAGTTGTGGTACGTAGGAAATTACGTCCATCTCTATGTTGTTTCTCACAACGGTTGTATGCCTCGAGTTCCACAGCTAACCGGGTTGCATCAGTCAAATTGCGGGACGAGCTTGTTTGATGCGAATTCTCATGTCAGAATCGCTCAATGCCTCTATAAACTGCTGCTTAGCAAGAGTCTCCCGTACATCACTGGGCACTGCGGGGTATGCCAGCTTTACAAGCCTCCTAATTGCTTATCCTAGCTCAGGCAGTGTTTCTGAAGCCTTTTGCTTTCTTTCCATTAGCTGTACGCGGTATAGCTCTGTCTGGTCAGGCGGAGAGAAGCGCTCCTCCAATGCAGTCATCAAAGAGTCGTAATCCTGCTGCTGAGAGACATCGAGATCCCCAAGTATACCTTGAGCTTGTCCTCGTAAAGCAACAGCCAGGTACAAACCCTTCTCATAGTCCGACCAATTGTTGATTCTAGCACATGCTTCAAAGTGGGATTTATAATCAATCAATGCTGTAGTATCATCATAGGTCGAGGCTTTAACCGATACATATTTAGGAGATCTGTCTGAGTTGATGCTCCTTCGTTGTTGACGTGTATCACCTTTCCTATAAGTCACTGGGCCATCATCACCATTGCTCTGATCATCATAAAATCTCAGGCCATGAGATTTCCTATCCTTGCTGTTGGTGTGAGTTTGACTACTCGTAGCATGCAGTGGGTTATGCAACATCTCCATACTATGTTGCTTCATAGACGAAATCTGGCTCCTTAGCATCTTGATCTCATCTTCAATTTTCTGAGTATCCTCACTAAAACTCTTTCCATTTAGCTCATACCCAAACTCAGGGTCCTTGGTTTCAGAACTGGGTATAGTCATGATACCCGAGTCCGACATTCTCAATATTCCGCTGGACTTGGTCACAGGGGTCGAGTAGTCACGAGCCATTGTGTCAGAGACATCATGATCATCATCCAAATGTTGGCCATCTAAAGCAATTCGAAGGTCCTGACCGATATCATAACTGTACTTTGCTGCCATATTTACAATATAATTTTGACAAAATAACAACGACCTCTAAAATATCAAATATGTAATAATGTATGTCTTAACACACAATAACTAACAGCAAACTACGGATAAACAATACATGTACTACTGTAGCATAGCAAGTTACAGGTTAACAGGGATCCCGCAACGCTGCCACCAAATTTATGTAACGTACCGGCGGGGGTTGTTACCAAGATATGCTTGGGTCCCTATTATGAATTACCAACTATACTACAGCAGCCAATATATACAGATAAGCTAGGTTACAACCAGCAACACTAGTCAATGTTCTATGTACAATACACGTTATAAGCACAATATGACAGAGTACCTCTCTGTACTGCAATTAACTAGATGAAGGGAGACAACTCCTATAACAATAGAGCGCAACACACTCAGTGCTGATCACGGCCCTTCACATCAACAATATAACGACTGCCTGTCGTTAAACGTGTACACCGACACACTGTTAGCTCGTAGCCCGCTGACTGCGAGCGTGTCGCCAACACTAGCTGTTACCAGCCCTACTCACGACTACCTATGTCGTGACCCTACTCACAACTACCTAGCTAGTGGTCGTGAGCTGATGTCGCGAGTAACTCGCGACCTGTAGTCTATATGTGTGTACCACCCTACGTATAGCTAAGAGCTGCAAAGCTCTATCCTCAACAGCTATACAATACGACTACTGGTCCTGTCGCTCGGTATGACACTGATCAAGGCAAGACTTATTCAGCCACTTCTATCTTTCAGTGCCACTACCTACTACCTTGTCGATGTTAACAGCTCGACGTTCAGGACCAAAAGGTGAACAATCCGCCAGCTCGCTCCCTTTTATACTGCGAGAGAAAGCAGCGCCCCTAGCGGCAATCATCGTGATTATCTCGGAACTCCTCGGGTTTAATTAACGTATTAGAGGTGTTCGCTACATTAAAGTCACCAAAACGCTTACACTGTATACTGCCCCGACAATGAAGCGTCTGCCTAACGTTAACAATAACAACACACGTACAGCGAAACACGTGTTACACATGACATAGCGGTAAGGCCTATTTTTGCCACAGTAGCAAAGATGGTATCGATGCTGTTATGTTGCAGGATGGAAAACCATTGGAGTATGCATCCCGAGCACTTACTTCCTCAGAAAGAAGTGGGCACAAATCGAAAAGGAAGCACTCGCTACCCTATATGGCGCAGAACGGTTTGACCAGTATACATATGACCGCAAAATAATAATTGAAAATGATCACAAGCCGTTGGAGTCAATACTGAAGAAACCACTTAGCTGTGCCCCAAGGAGGCTTCTGGATATCATAATGAAACTCTACCGGTATGATGTAGAATTCCGTTTCCTTAAAGGGACATCACTCGTCATTGCTGATACTCTGAGCAGAGCATATCTTGACGAAGCTAGACCTCGCATCATGAACATAGAGGTCAATGAGGACATTTCAGACAAATGGCTAAGAGAAATATGTGACGCCACATCATCAGACCCTGATCTTCAAAACTTGATGAACACTAGACAGACAGACAGACATTCTTTGTTTCCTCTGAATCGAGATTGCGTACATGTCATTTTAACATTTCAATTTAACTGCAAAACGGACGTATTTACATTATAATTACAAGAACTCAGTCATTGAGGAGTACATTCATCTCCGTAAGCATCCCTTCCACTGCATTGCTTAGAGCAACCATCATATTCTGCCATTCGATATCCTCCAATTGAATAAGTGTCCTTCCGCCAAGAATGAATGAACACTTTTCATCTGGCTCTAATGTGTCAAAACTAACGTATTTCTCTACGCTAATACAGTTTACAATTTGTTCATATAAGTTGTCCCTGCTTTTGTACAGTGATGGACACTCAACTAAGAAATGCTTTACATCACTGTCCACTCGTTTGTTGCACAGTTTGCAAATTGCATCGTTAAGCTCAACCCGGTACGAAAGTTTGACCAATTCACAAATTTTCCACGTATTTTTTGGAAATTTCAGTGTTAAATCCCATAAGGGATTTGGTCCGAGAAAATGGTGAACTGCCTTATAATATGATAATATATATATATGAACACTATAGAAACTGGATGGCCAGAAACAAGGGAGACTACTCCAAATCCTTGTAAGGCCTACTTCGATGCAAGAGACACTCTGTGGATTATAGACGGCTTGATAATGAAAGGAGAAGCTGTCATCGTACCCAAATCACTACGAGCTGACATCAAATCTAAGCTTCACAAATCACGTTGGATTAGACGCCACAATGAGGAGAGCCAGAGGTACAGTATACTGGCCCGCCATGAACACTGAAATAAAGCAAAGGGTGGAAACCTGTGAGGCATGTCAAGAGATGGCACCTCGATCTAAGAAACTACCACTCAAACAACATGATGATGGTGACAAGCCATGGAAAAAATTAGGTATGGATCTATTTGAGATAAAATGGAGACAATACCTGATAACTGTAGACTATTACAGCAACTACATAGAGGTTGATTACCTCTCAAAGGTAACCTCAACTGCTGTGGTGAACGTTCTGAAGAAACAATTCGCTCATTTTGGAATTCCAACAATAATCGTGTCAGATGGAGGACCACAATTTACCTCTAGAGAATTCCAACACTTTACCAAGACATGGGGTATTTAACCATGTGACGTCATCTCTTCAGCATCAGCGAGCGAACGGCAAGGCTGAAGCAGCAGTAAAAGTGGTCAAACACCTTATAATAAAATGTACCAGAAACAGAGAGGACCAATACGAGGCCCTTATGGAACAAAGGAACGTGCCTAGACAGGATACAGGACTCAGTCCTAACGATAGGATGTTCGGTCGACGAACACGTACGCTCCTCCCAGATTTGAATCATGGTCGCGAGGGAAATGACGTGGTTAAACGAAAACGCGAGACTCGGAAGAAAAGTATCAAACGTTACTATGACAAGACTGCTCGTGATCTACCGTATGTGAATGTAGGACAGAATGTCTATTTTCAATATAAGGAACATGAACGATGGATACTAGGTCGTGTTTTGGAACAGTGTAGCGACTCTACCTACATGATACAGGCTCAGAATGGCGCCGTATACCGTAGAAATCGAATGCACATTCGACCAACTAAGGTTGAGGCAATTATCCGCGATAGGACACAGTGTGCGCGTTTCCACAGCAACAGTGACACTTCGGACAAGAGTGATATTACGGTACCACAACATCAACCCATATGTGTTAGCCATGAGTTGGACAATCGAGCAAGCCCGATTAAGCACGATGAGGAAAAGTATGCCACTAACACTTCACCATCTAAAACCATGGAAGGAACCACAAAAGGAAGCCTTAACGTACCACCCAGAAGGTCTGGAAGGGAAAGGAGAGAACCTACTCATTTGAAAGACTTTGTTCGTTATAAGTGAATCTTCTCAAATAATAGGTGGTTCTCGGAAACACTAGTATTTCTGATGAGTTCCAATCAAGGTTTAAAGTTTGTTTCTAGTAGTTATAGTTAGTTAAAGTAGTTAGTGTGTTTAAAAGGTTCTAAAGACTTGTTTGAACAGGACATTTTATACTGCCAGTGAAATTATGTGAAGGACACTGTTAAAAATAATAATAATAATTCGGGGAACACAAGTTCAATAAGTTTACTGTAATACCTTTATTTCTTAACTTCTAGTCATATATATCCGCTAGTTAAAGTTAAAGTTATATATGTTCAGTACTACCTAGATAGTCTTTTCTTAAAGAAAAGGGATTGTTGAACATATCTAATTTCGTTCCGTAAAATATCGAGATCCGGAATATCATTTCTATGATTCGCTATTCCTAAATTTATATGTAACCAAGCCTCTCTTTGAAGAAAGATGTGGACAGCATGGCAGCTAAGAAAACTACTGTCTACTTGTATCTCTTTGATATAACAACTCCACATCAACAGTTATGGCCAGGCGGCGGCAACACAATGTCGAAAATGTCCTGTTTCTGGTCGAACGTGCCCAGCAATGAATGAAGAGCCTGCCTTCTGGTCTGAACATATGGATGTTACGCGGTGTGCTAGCCTTGAAGTTCGTATGCGTAGTGGTGGAGCTCCGGACTCCTCGTCGACGGAACTTGGGGAGAAGGCGATTTGATTTTTTTTTACATTTGTGTTTTTGTATTTTGTGTTGTCTAATGAGTTCGGGAGGAGCGCGTAAGTATATGTAGGGTGACCGTAAGTATGGGATTGGGAGCAAGCTCGAGCATCGTCAGCTTGCCAGGCTTCGCGCTTAGGCGTTATTAAATTCATATATTATATTTTCTTTGCGCGTAGTGTATTTTCCATAGTTCATTTTTCTATCACTATTCGTCTAATATGACTTAAGGCAAGGCCTTAAAGGGCGCAGCCAGATGTTTTAAATCATGCACGGCATAGGAAGAGCGAAGCTCTACTTGTTTATTTTATTTTCTATTTCATGTAGAAGACATAATTTAGAAATAAAAAGATTGTCTAGCATAATCTCAAAGAAATGAACTCAAAGATTCGAATTTTTCTGTGTCCATTCAAGGCCTGGGGTGCCGCGTATGCGAATCCTATGATTTCGCGCCATTTGTTGACGTTATGTGACGTCATGATTCCTTGTGCTCATCTTCGCCTTGGTGGATATTTTGACTGCATTCTATAGCTTTTAATTTTCAAAGTGTTATCATTATTATTTGAAAAATAATTAAAAATGTTTAATAACCCCTGTTATGCATTTGCATTAGTTAAATATATATTTACTGGGGAGAGCAATACCGGAGCAACGCACAACCTCCCCAAAATGGCGGCCGCAAACTGAAGCTGTCAGTGTGTAGGATTGAATTTTGAAGATAATTTTTTCATATATTTTCGTGTATCCGTTACTTTAGATGTGCTTCGCTGCGCCCTTATAAATCCATCTATAATTCCCGCTTACTTTCATATTACTTACAAACTCACGACTGAAACAGACGACATGACAACTCTATGTTTATCGGCTGCTTGTGCCTGTTTCATGTATATTTGTCTGTTTTGGTTCTTATGTGTATAGGATTTAATGTTTTATGTGTAGGTTATATTGTTTTAATACAATGGTTGCTAAAACTCATTCTGTGGTGCAAGGAGGGTCTGTTGTTTGCTATGTTTGGGTTTGATACTGAATATGAATTGATATTTTTGGTTTCTAATTTAATATTTCAGATAAACAAATCAGTAGTTTCCATTGTATTAGTTTTTCAGCCAGACCGGTTGGACAGGGGCTGGTTGCAGTCATAACAGTTAAATATTGACCTACAATCAAGTTTGAAGATTGGCATGTGAGTAACTTGTGTATATAATAAATTTGTCATTTATTTCAGCTTTGGTATGAATTCCAAGTTACAAAAATATATTGAGAAACCTGTTGATTGTAGAAATGTAAAATTAGTCAGTAAGCCTATTGTAATAACTTATAGCAAAGGGTTTTCTTTGATTAGGAATTTAGATATTGCAACGAAATTGGGTGTAAATCTTGAGATTGTTGCAAAAGCTGGTGCTTGGTTTGCGGATTATCTACCGTGGTTACATTGGAATATTCCCAAACTTGTACGTGTACATAGTCATATAACTCTCTATGTGTGGCTAGGTACTTGCGACCTGACTATTAAGCGTGGCCCATTTATTTAGTTACGTCACACAACTTTCGAGAGTGCTCAATCGTATTTGTTTGATTATATAGCAGATTTTAAGAAATTAATTTCTCTATTTCCTTCTGTGAAGTTGATATTTGTAGAGATACTTCCCTATTCTATAATAGAGTGGAATCGTTGCAAGGGCCATTCCGATCCTGAGTCATTTCAGTGTCAAGAAGATAGTCTTAGGGAACGGCTTCTGTTCCTTAACGATTTCTTGAAGTCATTGAATTTTGACTTGGGAGTGACCTTACCTTTGTTGAGAGTTGACCTCCTCAGGTATAGAAAAACAAAGGCCCATGGGAGTTATAAGGTGTCTGTCAATCTGTAAAAACTGTACAAGGATGGTATTCATTCTGTGTTGATGTGCAGTTGTTATATCAAACAAATACAAGTAGACAGTAGTTTTCTTAGCTGCCATGCCGTCCACATCTTTCTTCAAAGAGAGGCTTGGTTACATATAAATTTAGGAATATCGAATCATAGAAATGATATTCCGGATCTCGATATTTTACGGAACGAAATAAGATAATGTTCAACAATAACGGTCATCAATTCACGTTGGGCGCCATTTGTCACCGGGGCGTAGCAAATAAAACCAGAGACAATTTTCAGTTGATTTCCTTTTTATTACCGGGTGGTAAGGAAAAGCCTACAAAGACAAAACAAACAGTCACTCACCATGTCTTTCATATCAAACACACCCAACCGATACCGAACGCGAATGTCGCACACCATTCACCATTCCTACCATGTCAACTTACCAGGCTTCTGTTAATGGCGACTCTATGGGAAAATCTGTCTCGCAACAGTCAGCTTTTGTTGGCTATGTTTTGCTGGACCGCTTGCGCCGACGTCCAGCAATAGAATGCCAGAATGGGGAAGTTAGAAAGCCAGAAGTAAGATGACGTAGACAGGTGTGAGAACGCAACAAGCATGCAAAGCAGGTGTGAGTGTTAATTGCTGAGTTGCGTTCCTGTTGATGTCCATGTCACGTCGGACCGGTCCGGCCACTTTGTGCAAATACCTCACATTCCACAGGACATGTACATTGACAGGGTCACACGTAAACAACACGCCACATACACAGGGACTTGATGCACACATACACAGTACATAATTGGTATATAACACCTAGGTTATATATATATATATATTGTTTTCGTTCGAAGGGGGAAAGAGTGTGTCAGAATTGAAAGTAAGACTACATGTATGTGTGTTTGAGTACTGGCGCCAGGTTTGGAAGTGGAACACAGCCTTGTGTCTGCAGGCTATAAAAGGAACACAATACCCTTGCGCGTGGCACACCAGATCTAGATCGACAGGCTCACTAGTGCGGTTTACTTAAGGTTCATCATACCACATTGAGCTATCATTTTTGGGTGAAGTTTTCTTTCATTTTACTTACTTAAAACTGCCAATTATTGTATATCATTCTGTTCACTATTCACTAGACTAACTGATTATTTATGTTAAAAGTTTACAGAAGCTAGCAAATTACCACTATAACAATTTTAAATAAGATTTTAATACCATTTTTTCAAAACTTAGAGTTATTTCCCTTGCCACTTCAAAAACAAAATAAGAATAAAAATTACACACCAGGTTTATTTTTACATAAAGATTATGCTTGAAGTCGAGAAATGTTTAAAATATACCAGGGTATATAATGGAGAAATGTGGAATACAGCCATATTGGTACTACTTTTCAGTGAAGTATGGAGGCCCTTAAGTGATAAAATTGTTACAGCTGTAATAGCAACAGGAAAAAACGGCTCAAGATACAACCATCAATTTGAATATATTTTTCACTCACCAAGAATTTCTGAGCTTGTTATTGGGATGTTTACACTCTACCACTTTGAGTTACCCAGAAAAAGGTATCTTTGTCTTTAAGCATTGGCACCATGAAACTGCATAACAAAACAGAACATTTTAAATTCACTGATAACCGATATTAAATCATTTTTTTAATATAATACTTAGTTATTGTCACATTTTCAATATTTCTGTTCATTAAGTTTACCCTAGCTAACACATAATTATGTCTATGCATGCGTCATTACCTAAAGTATTGATTTGAAGAACTGTGACACAACCAAACTCTGAAATATATTTTTACTATTTCTGCCATAAAACAATGCTTGTTTCAAACTCAATGCTACATTTTTCTGGTGATTTTATTTATATGGTGATTACTTACCATTTACCTCCCATTCAAAGATATTTGATCTTGAATTATTTGATTTTTATTATACTTTGATATCTTTTTTGTTTTCCATTCTTTTTGGAGGGGGGATGTCAGTAAAACTTCTGATGGTACCGCTATGAATTACCTCTAAACATCAATAAATTTGACTAGTGCCATCTCAAAGTCTTCTACCAAATGGTCAATTTCATAAATGCCGTCCTCATACTCTATTTCATACACTGCACTTCTGGTTCCAGCTAGACCTCTCACAAGTGAGAGAACAGTGCCATTGTACCACTCTGGATTGTTTACCTCAGTGATCCATTGATGTGATACGGTTCTTCCCACAAAACTAGGTCTTTTCTGGCTGAAATAAAGCAAACATGCATAGAATATATTCAATTTTAATGACTCATCAATATCAAACATCATACTAAAGTGCAATACCATGACTAGTTTGTTAGAAGTATAATAAATCCGAAGTTTGATTATCATAGCATTACAGTAAATTGTATTTGTCTCATTCACATCATTCATATGATAACAGTACCTGTTGGGTCTATGTGAGGCTGGCTTGGGCTGTGCTGTTTTGTCTTCGTTCCATCTCCCCACTCCAATATCTTCAAACTACAGAACACATACAAATCAAATATTTTGTTTAAAAAATAGTACAAGTACAGCATTTACATCTGAAACAATTCCAAAATATGAATAACAGAAGTTAAATCACCAGCCAGCTTTGATTCTAATTGCCTTCAATAATCCAAAATTATCTTAACACAATGCATACCCATAAACCTGGGTCCCTAATTCCAGGACTTTTCCCATTCCTTGGTACAGCATTTTCTGGTAACATGGCTTTCTTATAAAAGCTAGAGAGTTTTGGTAGCATTCGGAAATTCCACAGGTCTGAGTCTTTGTATATTCTTTCTACATGGATTTCATATGGATTTTCTGTTCGAACTATAAAGTCAATCCAAGGAAGTTGAGTAACATTAAGTAGTCCCTGACACTGGTAATACTAATTGTGTGTCCTTTTCAAAGAAAGTTTGCCATTCTGTTGTTCCAAACAAAAGTTTTTCATGCATTTTAATTTTGCTGCCTGGGTTAGATTGCTTGGTTTACCATGGAAGAGATTTTAATTTCAATAAGCCCTGTAGTGTGATGATTCTCTAATACTTTTCCATCTGGACTACATGCCAGAAACTGATGTTGTGGATCGATGACTAGTCCGCTCTCAACTCTGACATTCTTCCCCTCCTTTACAGCTATATTGGTGTATTCTTGTCTGGTAACGCGTTCTAATGCTATACCTTTCCTCACAGCAGCTGTACCTTTAAAAGAGGAGTAGAGGAGAGTTCTTACAATAGGAGCCACTTTAAGTGATGGGTTACGCTTAAATACTGAGGCGAAGGTAGAGGAGGTCAATCTTATTTTTCTCTCTGATTTCCAGACGGCAGATGATGACTTATTACGTGATTCAATTTCGATTTTCTCAATGTCTCCAGTTGACGGGTTGAAGTGAGAGTCTATGAACTCCTGCCCTGCTTTCTTTAGGTCAGAGGGAGATATGTCTTCGGTAACATCTTTAGCCTCCTTACCATACTCTTGCATGGCCTTTTTGGATGATGATGTCTTGGACATGTTCAACTTCCTTTTCCAACGCCTTGCTCTTGCTTCCGGCTTTAACTTTCAGTTGACGCTGCTTTGAAGACATCTGTGTCTTTCCTAATATAGGGTGTAAAGTTGTCACCTGCTCTTGTTTTGGTACATTTTCCCCAGACCTGAGGAGTGGGGCCTAAATTCTATCTTAAAGCGCCCGCATAGCACCTAGTATGCCAAGATCCCTTGTTTGCACAAATTGGTGTTCTTCCCTCCATCAAATTTTGTTCTAATGTGCATCCAGCACTCAACCAAATTTGTTGTGTTATTTCCAAATAATCTTGCACTCTTGCATGCCACCCTATCAAGAATTAACGCCACATCTTTCAGAATATCAGACCTTAAGGGATCCATAGTTACGGCTGTATCCAAACGGAATTCTTCCTGTGCCTCAATGGAAGACCCTTCACACCAACGTTTGGACTGCAGTTCAAAAATATCATCTGTAGTATTCTCCTCATTTAATGAGTTCATAGATCTGTTGGAGGATAGTGACCTTGCTTTGCAAAAATCTACACTACATTTGTCATGCTGACCATATATGTGGAAAATACTGTTTCTTATATCATGCTCAAGTAATTTGGCGGCTTTCCTTTTATCTGGTAATGATGATCTCATACGTATCGCGCATCTGATGGAACTAGTTAGCCGAATACGTGTGCTTTTACATAAATTGCCTTTCCCTTTGTAGGATGGATTTTCCTCAACAAGAGCTTCTAAGTGTGAACGTATGCACTTGCACACATGATTGGAGCATTCCAATTTCTGTACCTGCTTCCCCATATTGGTCCATCTTCTCTTATACGGGTAAATACGGATGGATCCCTATCACCAATAATGTTCATGTATCTGATTCCAAGCTTGTCAGCGTTGTGGAAACCTTCCAGTATAATGTCTGACTCCATGGCCTGGCTTGACTTTGTCCAGTTTTTAAAACACTTGTGGGGCTTTGGAGTATCAGAGGTACTTGTACTACAAATATATCAGTGTTTATTGCGGATGCCAATGTATAAGAAGTTTTGTTGCTGCTCCAATAATGACAGCTGCTCCCCCTAGCGCATCATAAGTGTGTTTATGAGAGCGCTTGCTCCAGCCACCATCACAAATAACATCGATGGCAGGAACTCCTACAACTAATACAACAACCTGCAATCAGTTTAATATATCACATATGAATAAGATTTACAGTTTTTATTCTTTAACAATTTAATCAAATTTATCATAAGCAATATCAATATGATAGACTTCAATTTTGTTCATAATTCGACCAGAGATATATAACAGAATAATGTTTCTAATAACTCCATAGTTTTAATTCTCCACAATAAACTGTGATCCCCATTTTATTAAACCCAACTGAGGGCTTTATCACTTTTTTCATCATACATAAGTTATGTAGGAATTACTGGCTTCAGCTTTTTCTTTGGTTCGTGATAAGCAAGATTTTAATATATCAGTTGGAAACAGTTTTAACCTTACCTTCATGATATTTTCCTTTAGAAATAGCAATTTCCTTTTCTGCCTCAATAGCCTCTCTCAACTCAGCCTCCAACACACCTGCCCACTATGTATTTATATCATTTTTAATGTTGGAAAAGGTTTTTTCGCCCATGCCTGGTGAGTCAGTACTTGCTAAGAACTCATTTAAATGAGCCAGGCCATTTCCAGTGACAAGTGGACCCCACACTGTTTTTACATTATTGTCAAAATGCCTACTTTTATCGCTGCTTTCCAATGTAGAACTAGTTTCAAATTGGAATGATTTTACATCCATTACACTGAACATGAAGGATTGAAGCTAATCCATAAGTCTGGCATTCCGATGCTATTGTGACTGGACTGCCCCCTTTCAATGCTATTTGTCGTGCACCATCACACAAAGCCGAATGTTCAGTTATTTCACTAATTTTATTTTGTAGACATGACAAGTTTATGAAACGATATCCATCACCGGTCTTGTTTGATACTTTTGGCACCTGCCTATTGGTTGTTGAATATTTCACCCCATATGCATCACAACTGGTGGCTCTAGTTGAGGCCACACGAAACAATTTGCTAGCTTATTTTTTATTGTGTTTCGTGATATCTTTAGTTTATGCGATTGGTGTCTTTACTATCAACTTGAGTGCTTGAATATTTGTATTTCCTTCTACCTCCGACATGGTGTTTGTTTCTACGGTAATTTCGGTACCAACCAGAAGCCAAACCAAACCTTTTCTGACGCTTTTTGGAAGTTCCCATGGTGAATTCATTTCGTTTTCTATCTATGTATCATCTTCCGACGATTTCTATTCACTTGTGGGCTGTCATACAGTAAACACGTCATTTGGGACAATAACAACAACAAGAAAAAGTATTGGTTGTTTATATCAAATACATACTTGAAAAAAACCTAAAACTAAAAACATAATGTTATTGTGAAGTTTGCAAATCGTGTGTCGAATCATGGCTGACAAGCTGGCTGGTGACATTTACAAGGGAACATGATAATAAATCATGATAAAGATCGTTGACATATGTGTCATTATTAAGTAAATCAACTAATTTACTTACCTTGCCGCTGTGTAAATAGCCGAAATCCGTGTTTAATTTGCTATTTTTCGAGCTTTCACTCTGGTTACTTTCACTTTGGCGAAATTACCGTCTGTACTTACAGGAACCGGAAACAGCTGCACAGAAAGTAGTCCAACAGTATCACGTTATCAATATAATGATTATTTTACACTAGAAATCAACAGAATGTTATACATATATGTAATAAATGTTTTGAATTAAAAACATATTGATTTTCAAATGACGTGTAATTTGTTTTTTATGTTTTGGCGTAGTAATATTAGCATAGTCCCTAGGAAGACGTCAACAAACTGCTCGTGTCATGTGAATTTTGTTGGAAGAAATCATATACAGAAATTGGCCCGATCTCAACATATTATGGTTTGTCTAATAGATCGAGGTTGGAAATTCCTTAACCAGTGATGGCATGAATGTAAATTTAACGGTGTTATGGTAAAAACAGATTTTACCAGATACATGTGGTTTCCATCATGGCTGCCTCCATGATATGAACATCCCTTGAAATGATTGTGGGATTTCTACTTTCACTGTATCATAATTTGAATTTTTGCCCTCGTATGACCTAAAGAAATTTTAGAGGCATGGGAAAATATTTAGTTTTTAAAATCTTGAAATTCATATTTAGTGTTTTAAGTTTTTTAGTATACTGCTCTGGATTTTTCTATGTTAACATTTTTATGACAAAGTTACTAAATATGCCAAATCCTTTCCAGTATATAAACAGTGTCAATATATAGCTTCAGGCATTCTGCAACTATGATAACATTCATCTTTTAGATCTCCAATCTATATAAATGAAATTTTACTAAATATCACACATCATATTATGGTCCTGCTCAGGTGGTATGATGGACCTTAACTATTATTTACTTGGTCTGTGGAGTTGACACACTATATTGAAGGTGCGTTGTACGCCTGCGTGTGGGAGAGTTGTCTATATGTATATATATGTTGTCTTGTTTACTGTGTGGTCGTCCTAATTATAATAAACACTATGAACTTGTTAATCTGTGTCGTTATCTAATTAATACAGAGAGGCGGAACCCTAGGGAGAGAACCTGGGTCAAACGTACATGTATATATATCGAATAACATCATTCCTACTACACTTGTACCAGAAAAAAAAACTTTTTGAAACCGTTTAAAAACACAATCTAAAAAAAGTGCCATAACGTTTCTGTTGTTGATATACATCCGTATCCGAATGTCCACATATACATAACTTGTCGCGCGTGAATATAGAATTATTAGCAACCTTAAAATACACTTCCACTACGACGAATGCTCCACTCAACAGTACCGTATAAATGTCACGTGTGGATCGTGGTTACACGCACGTGCCGTCAGCCCTTCGTAGCGTAACAACGGGATCTGCGGCTCATGTTTTGTTATAACACTAATTGAGAATACTTTTGAGGACTCTATCAGGAAAACTTTTGATTACCTTTTCATACTCAGTGATTACATACTTTCTTGGGATATCTGGATTATATTCATGGACTAATTCAAAAATGGATTCTATTGGAAGTAAACTTGAAGTACCTCGTAAGTAAAATCTTTCACATAGACAAGACCCGCTTGAATAAACATATTACTTTTCAGTTCTTTTCCACAATATTGAAACAGCTGGTTGAAAAATACAGGTTGGCTATACATATAATAACTTTTTTCTCAAATTTAAGAAAATTAAATATATCCACCCAAGAGCACATATCTTGATAAAAAAATCGGTATATTATTTAACTGCGAACGCTTGAAATTGCAGTTAAAATAAGATAAACCTAATTTTATTTTTCCAACTGAAGATAGGAAAAATAAAGATAAAATTAAAGATAGGAAATATTTCCCGGTATCTTTCCATAATATGTTGTCATTGTTTAAAAATCTAAATGCAAATTTTATTCTAAAATATTTAATTTTCAACTCAATATCTGCACGTTACCACTAAGCTATATTCCAGTTTATTTCTACACAGTGGTTTTTTATAATAAGTAGATAACACAGTTAAGTGTTGTTTACTGTTTCTTTTTCTGGTGACGTATAAATTATATATTCTTTCAAATTAAACTTACCCAATTATTTTAAACTTTGTTCTGTTGTATATGAGTCAAATTGCCACCATAAATGCCACAAATGAATGTTTATTCAATCAAAATGTCAGCTTGCAAGGTCGAATCATCGGGGCTCATATGGGACTAAAAAAAGTGACGTCACGGGAATGTCCTGGATCAAATAACCAAATTTAGAAATGGGAATTAAAATAAATAAATTAAACATTTATTTCCTCACACCGCAATATTTTCCTATAACAACTTTTACAGAAAATTCTTATTATCTGGTTTCGACTTCTATGTCTGACTAATCTCGATATTAGTGCTGAAAATGCCTTCTTTAATGATATTGTTCCGCTCCTTTTGTTGAGGTTAAATTCGCAAATTCGAAGGGCGTCATAATGATAGTTTTCAATCTCAATAAACACCGTGGTGATAAAGACCTTCCAAGTATGGCAACAGTGAATATTTGCATCCGGGGAATTGGGACACAAAAGTTGATTTCTCAAAAAGTGAGTAAGTTACAATATATTAATTTTGCTTGAACACTAAAAAGTAATTTTGACTTCGGAACAGTTGATATTAAGAAGATATCCTTAACAGTATTTTTTATTATTATAAGCATTTATTATATAAAGTAACTTAATTATTATGACAAAGATGCATTCAAGTCGTATTCAATCACAACAGTGATAAAAATCCCTGGAGTATCGTGGATGAGTGAAATCGAAGTCAGTAAACTTTAAATATCGAACAACTTCTAACATTCTCTCTCAGCCTTTAAACACCAACTTAATAAAGATGTCCCAGTTGTAATTGAATCAACCCAATTTTTTAAAACAGAAGGTGATAGAAAAGCTAATATTATTCTTTGTCAACTTAGAAATTTGTGTAGTAATCTTAATTCCCACCTATATGCTGACCATTTATCTGATGATACATCTTGTGTTTGTTCTTTTGAAAATGAAACTGTATCCCACTACTTTCTCGAATGCCCTTTATATGATCGATATAGACTTTCCCTGTTCACCTGCATTAGTAATTATGCAAATCATAACCACATTGATATCAATATTCTTCTTCAAGGCTGTCCTGACTGTGATGAAACTATAAACAGACAATTACTTTGTTCACCTATATATTGGTAAATCAAGACGTTTTAATCTCTATATGATTTAAATTAGCCATGACGTAAGCTTTTGAAATAAGCTTTTGAAATTTAAAGAATTTTTTTTTCTGAAAAAAAAATTATGCTATGTTCACTATATAACATTTGAATAACATTGTATATATTCTACTCTAATTATCCTCTGACAAAGATATACTTGGAGTATTTTGTTGAGCATGGTTGTTTTAATATTGTTACTTTGTTTTATTCTATATACAGCATACACATATTCTATTAAAAGTATATACATGTATATTTTCAATTATTTTCAAGAAAGTTAACAGTATTGAGAGCAATGACAAGTGTATATATATACACATGGACTGTTGGTCATTGTCTGTCAATATCTGAGTAACATGTGGTCTAATTAGTAATATAACATGTTCTTGTAATAAAATAATAGCTGTATTTATATTATGTTTGATGTGTGAATGGAGTATGCAATGGAGTTATCTCCCTTTATTTGTTGTAAAATGTCATTTCAAAACTTAAATATAATATCTATTATTGATGTAAGTTTAAACTATTACTTTTGCCACCATTGAAGAGAATTTATATAGGCTTTGCCTGTTATTTAATCCATTTGACTTGTAACATCTTTGTCAATAAAATTTGTTGAAATGAAAAAACTTCTAACATTTAAGAATGGTAATTACTTGCTAAAAAAGTATGCAATTATTGTTTAATTTCCTTTTTAGGAAGTAATTACCATACTTGAATGTTAGTAGATGTTCGATATTTAAAGTTAAAGATATCTTCTTAATTTCAACTGTTCCGAAGTCAAAAGGCATTAACAAGAGGCTAATTTCTGAACTGAGTAATTGATTGTTGTTTTATAGATAAACATATGTGCATTCAAAGAGTCTTAGTAAGAACAAATTAAATATGTACTGTTAATCCCATATATCATTCTCTACACTCAGGTGACATTTAAAAAATGCTAAGCATAGTGATGATTCTGCAATGTATCAGCTCATTTAATTTTTTTACCTATATGTCAATTTACGTTCACTTGTTTAATGACAATTTTTCACAATTTCATTGGGACCTATTTTGTTTCCAAAATTCAAATTAAGCCATATTGTTTAACACTTATTTGAATTTTTAGCATGCTATGAATAAGTTTGTGGCCTAGTTCACATCCTCAATACTACGTCTATATCTTGATTTTCGTTGTGTTGATGCATTGATAGAAGTACGTCACTATTAGAACGAATATACGTACATATACTCGGCCTACAACATCTTTCGGCCTAATTTTCACGGTAATCTAAAATGTCGTGGTCAGTGCTTTATTTAACTTCACCAGATTTGATCATCAAAATGGCAACTTTCATGTATTAAAATGTAGATTACCCTCAGATGTAATATTTCCCTCAGGTAAGCCCTCGGGAAATTTTACACCTTCATGTAAATAATATACAAATATCGACCTGTTTCCAGGTGTATATTGTGATTTATCAACTCGAGGAAGTGATATCATCCGAGGCCGAATTCATTGGAATCTTATACCAACCGTGGATGACGTCACAATGCATAGTGAAGACTTTTCTAGTGGATATCACGTGGTATCAATAATATTGACGGAAGGACGACAGACGGACAACGGACGGACAACTCGATGATTCCTAATATCTATAGCTCAAATTAGACTTCGGCTTGAGCTAAAAGGAAAAGCCGTACCTGATATGGTGAGGTAAAAGTTTATTAAGTGGTAAAAACATCTAGAGGCCATGTTGATAGATGTAATATAGTAGTGTTGGCCTGTAAAATAACGCCAATTATATCCTCCAATATAGACACCTGCCGACCACATGTGAGCAAACAATGAAACCAGAGTGTTTAAATAAGCAAACAAGAAATATTTCATCCCGCAACAAATTGATTATACACTATCAACGTCTAGGACAGGTGTAAGATGCATTACGTGCTCCTTTTTGTGTAAGAAATAGATACGAAAGCCTATTGGTGTGATTTTGAAAATGAAAATGTTTTTCTCTCGTTAAAACCTATTAACATCTCGTTAAAACAAGTAGATTATCTCATCATACCGAAATAAAAAGTGTTATCTCGTTTTAACGTGTGAATTATTTCGTTATATTTACATTTACTTGCCACTTCTACTCTGATCAAGCCAAAAAGTCTTTGAAGGTATAAATGACACCCAAATCGTGATCAGTATGACGTCACTAGTGTTGACATGGTGAATAACACAGGAACCTGGCAAGAGTTTCCAGCCAGTATATATATATATACATATAATTGATAGTATCAAGGGTATGCACTTTACAGTAGAGAAAAACGGAAATAATTTTTAATCCGTACGTTTTTTTTTAATAAACGGGCTCTATACATCTGTGATGAATATCTTACACTAAAGAGATTTTATCGTTCCAATGAGTGTTTGATGAACAATATTGGATATAAAGTTATGGTCTGATGAGCGGGGAACATGTCCTTGTCCGGTTTTAAACGTCCTCTTGCCTATAATGTGTACCTCACTTACCGAAATCACAAATACCTTTAACGGTGTTATCAACAATCTCCTTTGGAAGTGTGATGTCATTGTGTTTCCAACAGTAATTTGTACTATAGTGAAAGTTGTAGCGGTAATCTCCTTTGGACCATTCTGCTTTCGAAATTAGTATACATAAGCAAAAACATGCTGCAGTGTTATTTTTGTAAGGTGATAAGTAGTGGAGTAGTTAAGCATAAAAATCGTTCAAAGTTTAAAGAAACCATGAAACTTTGCATATGGCTTCTTTAATACATGTAGGGTTTAAGACATAAATGGGCCCCAAATGATCACGACCTCTGGCTACCGCCATATTGGTTTTCAAAATAGCCTCCAAAAACAACCTTCCACGATCCATATCCCACGTTCTATACAGCTGGACCCAAATTTTTAACGTCTACACCCATATTATTGATACCATTGCTTAATATTGTGTATAAAATTGCATCTGGCTCAATAGCGTGTATGTTGAATTTTTTTCTAGACAAATTGATAAGTAGAGATCAGACAGGTTTTATTGCAGGTAGGTATATAGGTGAAAATACTAGATTGATCTATGACATTATGGAATTTGCAGAAGATATAAATATACCTGGTATGCTTTTAATTATAGATTTTGAAAAGGCTTTTTATTCTGTTGGTTGGAAATTTATTAACAGGGTTCTCTCTTTTTTAATTTTGGTACCGATATTTGTAAATGGATAAAAGTTTTGAACTTCTTTGAAGTCAAAAGAGGCTGTCGTCAGGGTGACCCTATTGCTCCCTATATATTCATTTTATGTGTCGAAATACTTGCAATTAGAATTAGAAAGAATAAGAATATCAAAGGTATAAATTAGAGAGTATTCCAATAGTTCTTTCCCAATATGCGGATGATACTTCCCTTATTTTAGACGGTAGGAAAATATCTTTGAAGGAATCTGTGAACGGGCCTTTGCAAAAATCTCTGTTTTGAAAATAAACAAAAGCAAAACACAAGTTGTGTGGATTGGTAGTAAAAAATATAGTGATGATATATATGTCCCAGAATGGAATTTGCAATGGGGTATCACAAAATTTACAGTTTTAGGTATAGACTTTAGTGTTGATTTACAGACTAAACTATGATACAAAATTAGTTAAACTTAAATCGTTGATAAATACCTGGAACAGAAGAAATCTCACACCTGTTGACAAAATACATATCATCAAGTCTCTTCTGATATCTCAATTTAATCACCTATTCATAATATTGCCAAATCTGGATAGCCTATTTAAGAAAATGAATACAGAACTCTATAACTTTTTATGGAATGGTAAATCTGAGAAGATAAAGAGATATAACTAAGGTTTTCATGAGGGTGGACTTAAAATGATTCATTTAGAATCCTTTATTGACTCCCTGAAACTAACACAGATACGCAGGTTGTACACATTAGAGGGAAAATGAGCTTGTATTTTAAAAGGTTTGGTAATGAAAACATATTAGCGCATTGTGGTAGTGATTATATTTCAAAATGTCAACAAAACTGTAAAAACCTGTTTTGGAAAGATGTTTTCAAAAGTTGGTGTAAACTTACTTTAAAGTCTTAAAACATTAGAAAGAAAAACGATAATGTTCTTAAAGTTCTTATTTGGCATAATAAATCAATAAAATTAACAATAAAAGTCTTTTTATAAAGAATGGTTTCAGAAGTGTGTTGTAGTCCTGAATGATATGATAAAAAGTAGTGAAAATGGTGTGTTTTACAGTTTACATGAATTAAATCAGAAATTTAATATGTATACAGAGTTTTTACATATCAAGGTGTAATCAATGCCATTAAAAAAACTTTCTCATCAGATGAAATTTCCAATAGGGTTTTAAATTACCCATTTATCCCAAAAATCTTAGAAATAGTTGTTAAGCACAAAAAAGGATTTTTATAAGGTATTTTGCCAGAATACTACTGTTGATTCAGGAAGAAAAAATGGGATTTTTGGTTTTGACAATCAAAAATGGAGACAAAAATACATTATTCCTTTTATCAGTACCAGAAGCACGAAATTGCAGTGGCTTCAGTTTAGAATTAATCAGTATATTTTAACCACAAACTCATATCTGTTTAAAATAGGCCTTGTAGACACTCCTTACTGTCATCAGTGTAAAACTGAAATTGAGACTATAGTTCATACATAATGGGACAGTGAAAATGTTCAGTTTTTCCTATCAAATTTTTAATCCTAGAGATGTTTTTAATTTCATTTACGTTTAATAAGGAATCTTTCATTTTTGGACTCTCTAACTGTAAAAATTATACAGATAATGTTGTCATTTTAGTGCTAAAGCAATATATTTATAGTGCTAGATGTCTCCAAATTGGTTTATCAATGAATGCATTTAAACATCTTTTGAAGGATATGTACAGGACTGAAAAATACATTGCAACCATGACACATATTATGAAATTTGTCAATGAGTGTAGAAAATGGGAAAGTTTTTTTAGAATAATGTCACTTTTTAAACTTTTTCTCTTAATATGCTTTATTTGCTTTTAAGCATGATCTTTGTGTGGTATCTGTTCTTTTTTTCATATGATTTTATAAATCTCATTGAGCATGATGTGCCTTGTCAGTCCATTGCCACTTCTTCTTTCTCTCAGTTCTTTCTACTATTCCTCTTTTTACTTAATCTCTTCTTCTGCTTTTCTTAAAGGGTGCAACTTGCAAATTGATGTCATTAATCGTTCAATTAAACTCAAGAAAATTACTATCATATTGTATAGGGAATACCTGGTACTGTAAACCACTTTGTCTACACGGCAACTATTTTTTTTCCTGGCTCCTTTTTCAGATATGATATACAATGTAATTCAGTTGAGTGATTATATATATATGTGAAAATACGTAATAATTAATTGATATATACAATGCATATATATATATATATATATCTACTACAGAGAGAGTAAACTTTGCCTTTTCAATGAACACCTGGAGAGTGCATTATATCTAGCAGCCCGTGTAAATAACTTGGTTTACAATATTAGAGAAATTCGAAGTTTATAAATGAATATTACGATTTAGATTAAAATAATAAATATTGAATATCACATGTAAATGCTTTTTGTACCCATGTAAAATCTCTTCAAAAATAAAAAAAAAAATAAAAAAAAAATTAAAAAATATTGATGCCTTGGAACATTTTGGTAGTGTTAAACTACATGAAGAAGTACCGCCATTATGTATTTCAAGCTGGCGCCAACTTTGCGAGCTTTATCTGTATATAATACATATAATTGGCCAAACTGAATCTAGCAAATAAACACATGCAAATTATTGAGAGTATTTATACTTTTGTAGTGTTTGACACATGAATATTTTGATTTTTATTTTAGTTTCAAAATGACCGCCATTTTGAAATCCCAGATTGTCATTAAAAAAAAGATGTTTCCGTATTTCATTCTGTAATTGATCGTGAAAAAGATCAAGTCATTATTCTCAAATGTCTTCACCCATATTATTGATGTTTATTATAATTGATACTAAGGAACATTCTGGTAGTGTTAAACTTCATGTAGAAAGACAGCCATTTTGTATTCCAAGGTGGTCGCCAAATTTACTATATGTACCTATACCTTTATAAGAGCGCAGCCCTTCGTGAAGTGCGAAGTACTTCTAAGGTAACAGATACACGAAAATATAAGAACAAACACAATCTTTAAAATTCAATCCTACACACTGACAGCTTCAGTTTGCGACCGCCATTTTTTCATACATATGGGGAGGTTGTGCGTTGCTCCGGTACTGCTCTCCCCAGTAAATATATATTTAACTAATGCAATTGCATAACAGGAGTAAATAAACATTTTTTATTATTTTTTGAATAATAATAATAACATTTTGAAAATTAAAAGCTATGGAATGCAGTCAAAATATCCACCAAGGCGAAGATGAGCACAAGGAATCATGACGTCATATAACGTCAACAAATGGCGCGAAATCATAGGATTCGCATACGCTGCACTCCAGGCCTTGAATGGACACAGAGAAATCCGAATCTTTGAGTTCATTTCTTTGAGTTTATGCTAGACAATTATTACATCATATACTTTTATAGTTTAAAGGGACATGAACATAAAATAATTTGTTCTGTATGCTTAGATATGGTTTTCAGATGTTTATTGAATATTTTATTACAATGATTGGTTATCTAAAACGTCAGGAAAAAAGTGGGGAATACCTACCCCAAAAATGATAAAAATAGACCTTCATATTCTATTTTTGGAACACAAATCGAAAGCTGGTCGAAAGCGAGGTTATAATGAACAACAAACTTAATGACACGACAAGGAATATTAGTTGTCAACATTTTAAGATGATTTTCTAATTTATGATCGTTGACATATGAAGTAGAAGCCATATTAGTTAATATTCGTAATAAAACAATTTTGTATTTAGCGTTCTTGAATGATAAGTCAGAAGTCATTTGACACATTTGCATAATAGCTGATATATTTTACTTAGTAACATATCTGACACGTCTGTATTTTACACATTACATTTTACACATGTATTTTACTCAATTCTATAATTTATTTAGGTTCATGTCCCTTTAAAGTGCGTCCTTTTATTTATAAATTATGTCTTCTACATGAAAAAGAAAATAATTATAAACTAAACAAGTAGAGCTTCGCTCTTCCCATGCTGTGCATGATTCATATTAAAACATCTGGCTGCGCCCTTTAATGCCTTGCCTTCAGTCATATTATAATAATAATATAATGATTGGTTGAAGTCCCATTATGTTTTTATGAATGCTCTACAAACTAAACATCGATGATCCTTATGAATTTTTCTTTACTTAATTTTGTTCAAATACAAATATGTACAGTTTCGACAAAAATGCATATTAAAATATATATAAATAGATCACGTAATTGTGTATGTCTGAAAATAGCCTATGTGCCTGTACGTGACCGATCACAAGGTAAATCCAAGCGACACCACGGGGAGATTATTTAACAATGTTCATCCATACATCACTGGTTCTTCTTCTTTCTAAAATAAAAACACAATACTTCAGTAGACCTGTATACTCCATTCTGACGAATTTAAACACGCAATTGTACGCCAAAACTACAAAAGAGCGAAGTAATACCTCTCAGTTGCCTCTTAATCGAGCGCGTGTACCCGCTTCGCTCTTACCTGTGTAGAGTGCATTGTATGGTCTCGTGCAAAACTGTTTGTTCGCTTAACTCCATATAACTCCCAATCGCATTACCGGCTTAGGAGATTAAGATAGCGAAGGAAAGACAGATGATATTGTTGAATTAAGAACATATATGAAGCGCTATGCTAGCAGTGCAGTAAATGCAAAATAAATCCATCAAATGCACATAAAAACATGCACACGTCACCAAGGACTGGGCGAAAATAAATGGGATGGAGAACAGAAGAACAGTAAGCCTTCAAACTAAGTGCAAACAATTGAGATGATAGAGAGTATAAACACCATTGGGACCACATAGGCATAGATCTTGTCGAATTTAGAACTGGTTGACGTTGATACACATTTTATGACAAAAAGTTTGAAAGACAAAAAATATAAATATGGATTTAAAAGGCGTTATAAAGTAAATGTGTTACAAAGTGTAACAATAAATTTTCCCATTTTCTCCATTCATATTCAAATTGAAGATTTACTTTCTCATCTTTACTATTTGAAATCTTTTTTTTTAATTGTATAATGGTCTCTAATTGTGTTGATAAAGTCTTTGATGCTTAATGAACTGTGTAAACATCTCATTATGTAAATGTATTGCTTTATAATTAGGATAAATTTATTGTCCACTCTATTATTATTGAGATAATTTTCATGCAAGACTTCAAAACGAAAGGATTTTTTATTTACAAAAAATGAATTTAAGTGAGCTTGTAATAGTTTGTCAAAACTTTCAAGTAATCCTTACACTTCCTCACACTCCCATAATAGTGTGTAATAGTTTCACGCTCAGTATTACAGAGTACATAAAGAGGGGCGATAACTACTCCGATTTTAAACAAAAATGAATTTGATGCCAAAATATAATGGATTAATCTATATTGGAACCATTGTAGTTCAGTATTTTTGTAACATTAAATGAAATGTTATGTATTTTACACAGAGCTTCATAATTTATACAGTTATTTTTTTATTCCATTTTCTAGGACCAGATGGCATGATATCGGACTTGTTTAAAAAAGTTATAAAATAGTTTTGATCCTTTTCTATCTGAGAAAGAGTTGCAGATTGATAGGCATATATGGATAATGAATTTGTTTTCTCTGTAAATCATATGAAGAAATTAGTTTTTTGTTAGTTGAAACAAGACCTTGGTACTGTAAAATAATTGTGTTTACTTGGTAAATCTGAATAAATTCTTGATATGTGTAAAATAGACTTTCTTCTACACTCTTTACAATGTCGTTTATAATACACAATTTTCAATCCTCCATTGCATAATTTTGTGTGATTGTCTCCCTTTTAATATTGCGAGGTTTCCCATTCCATAAATAGTCAAATAATACTGAATTGAGTTTGCTTATACATTCATTATCTGAGTTGGGTAGATATATAAAAACCATGGTTGAATTGTGAGATAAGTAAGTATTTTATCATGTGAATTTTTCCTATTGGTATTAAAGATCTTCTTTTTCATACTTTTATCAAAGATTTTAGTCTGATAAGTTTTTGTCAAAGTGAAGTTTTGGCATTTCATAGAGATTTACACTAAAAATAATACCTAGCAATTCAAATATTTTTCCTTCCCCCACTGTAACTCAAGTTCATGTAAAAAAAAGTCTCTACTATGTTTCTTGCTACCAGTTCAAATCACTTGCGTTTTATCAACATTCATTTTAAGTCCAGAAATATTTGCAAATCTATTAAGTTCAATAGTTGATTCTTTTAGAGATTTCTCCGAACCTTCGAGTATAAGTGAAGTATCATCTGCATACTGGGATAGCAAAATAGGGCAATTTTCAACATTCACTACCATTAAATCTTTATTATTTCGCAGTTTTATAGCCAGAATTTAAGCAAAAAGAATAAACAAATATGGTGCGATTGGATCCCCCGACACGGCAGCCTCTCCCAATACATTAGAAAGAAGAGATATTTCCACCCTAATTTATAGCAGATTGAACATTACAATGTAGAGTTTTAAACCAGTTTATAATACGATTTCCGAAACCAAATAAAAGAATTACTTTATCTATAAATAGCCAAGACACAGAATCAAAGGTCTTCTCAAAATCAATTATCAAAAGCATGCCTGGTATGTCATTTTCCTCAGTGTAATGCATAATATCATATATTAATCTAGTTTTTACTCCAATATAATGCCCAGAAATAAAACTGGTTTGCCTCTTGATATTAGGTTCCCCCTTCCAAATGATCAGATTCTTCTTGAGATAGTTTGATAGATTCATATTTTGTATATTATCTTCAAGATCTGTATTTTCAGGGATACAACAGAAAGTTTTATAAAATGAGCATACTTCCTCAAAAATATCTTCTTGTTTTGCTAATACCTTGCTACTATTATTCTGAAGTTTTAGTATTATTTTCCAGGTATATTTTCTAAACTGAAAAAAATAACTAGTTGTTTTTTCCCCTTCTTCTGCCCATTTTACTCTTGATCTAACAATACTAGTTTTTATCTTATGTGATCTTATCCTCTCTCAATCATTTACTTACCATTTAATTCATCTAAATAAGTGTTTTTCTGTGCCTCAAGCTTTTGTATCTCTTTCTTTAGATTATCTTTTCTACTTTTTTTTATATGAACCATATGTTTCTAAAAATAGTTGATCATCAATAGAAAATTGAAACTCGCAATCAGAAATGTTTTCAATACCATTTAAAAGATAGACTGGTAAACAGTATTGCTTTTTCACGTCGCTAATGCAATTATTAATTAGATTTAAAAAAATCCGGGTCATACAGAAGAGAATTATTAATTTTCCAAGTTCCTTTACCCCTCATTAATTCATTTAGTGTAATAGATATATTGGGAAATGAATGATCCTATCTATATCCAGAATCTAAGCCAGACTGGTCAATAGTAGGCAGTAAACTCTTTGAAACAATAAGAACACTAAGACGTCCTTGTTTTATTGTTTTTTTTTCCTACAAGTTTATATAATATATCTAATATATATATGTGTGTGTTTATATCTAATATTTTCGTGTTGTTCTCGAAAGACATCTAGAAGACCAAAATTTTCGATCATATTACGCTTTCTATAGGGGTCGGTAACCGCGTCGGAATACTGGTAGATAGAAAAAGCATAAAAGGCTTTAAACGATTCTTGAAATACAAGTGTACTTTTTATAATTTCTATTGAATACTTTTTAACTTTTAATATCAGATTTAAAGAAAATAATTTGTATTTACGTAACAGATATGCCGTTTTTGGTCAACTGACTATACTGGAAGTAAAATAAATCAAATTGCTAAGACTCCTCCATGACACTTGCCATATCTTTGAGCTTCCGGTCTTTATTACTCGTTTTAAAGTACCAATGCGTTTTCTCATTTATCAATGCAAATTAAAACGAGAAAAGTTTTCATCTTTGTTTTCAAAATGACACTGAAATTAATTTTCAAAAATACACCAATTACGTATACATTTTATATTAATTTACAATTGACGTTCACTGTAATTGAATGTTATTTGAACGTATTTCAATGTTATTTATTTCTTTACATACAATAATACACAATTATGGCCATTCTTGATGTATCCCGACACATACATGTAATTGTTTTATTATACCGAACTAAATTAAAATAAATTTGATATCTACCTTAATATTGTTTATCTACTCCCTTCCGTCTTCACTTCCAAATGACCTCTAACACCTATTCTACTTCACGAACACGTTTCCTTATAGCATGATCCCTTGCTTTTATACTCTGTCACAATATGGACAATTGCTATTTTATTTTTTCTGGGATCTTTTCTTGGGTAGCTATGCTTTAACTGAGCTGAGTGAAAACAGAGGCCTTGGTATACATTTTAACAATTTAATAAATACAAAACATATGTAAGATTACAACTTAGGTGTGTGGGGCACCGATACACTTAAGATGTTTATCATACTGGCTTATCAGTTCGTTTGTCCGTGCACCGTCCACGTTCACGGTTCAGCGCGTCCTGCGTCAAATGTCACATCTTGAACACTTCTCAGAATTTTACCGTAGTCTACGGCGTAGACACCATCATTACTGACACACCATGACACGAAGCAGTCACTTTTTACACACGTGTGGAGACTTCCAGTTCGAAAGATGACCGAGCACTCTCAAATGTCCACTGCTCCATTACATTACTCCGCGTCCTTCTCTCCCGGCTTCCCGCGTCGCCCACAAACTCACCATACTCTTCCTGGTTTCCTTTCAGTTATTCCACAAAGGGCGGTAACTCTCCCCTACTATGCTTTATAAGGAGAACTACACAAAGTTCTTACCGCGATCACACGTATATAAAAGGAAATGTCCTTTACTAATATGATGCCCACACACAAATACATCACTTTGAATCGTCTCTATAATAGCGGTGCCCACACAACTATTATCTACAATTCTAATCAAAATTATCTATTTTGACACACGCTCTGCTTTACTTGAACGCTTCCACACTTCCCTCGCTCTCCCATTCCTCCTTCCCCTTTCCCCCCATTTTTAATCCACTTGCTCATAATTTTCCTCACCCGTTATTCCTCCCTCTCCCATTATTTCTTTACAATTTCTCTACCCCTTACCCGGTTACTCCTTAGTTTTTCCTCCCTTCTTCCTATTTCACCCGTTTGTAGTTCCCCTTATAAGCCTCCTCATTTTAAAAAAAAAATCCCTCCCACCACCTTCCCTCCTTCACCTATCCCCCCCCCCCCCAACCCACTTCTTCATAATTTTCCTTCAACTGCCCTTCCTCTTTCCTTTCTCCTTACCCTTTCTCCTACTCTTACCCTCTTCCTCTCATATTTTCCTCCCTCATTTCGCCCATCTCACCTTCTTTCCTACCCTTTCTCCTACTCTTACCTGCTTCCTCTCATATTTTCCTCCATAGTTTCGCCCATCTCACCTTCCTCCATCACCTTTTCTCTTCCTTTAACTCTCTTTCTCACAGTTTTCCTTTCTTATTTTCCCTTTCGATTTCCTTCCTTCCTACCCTTTCTCCTACTCTTACCTTCTTCCTCTCATATTTCCTCCCTCGTTTCGCCCCTCTCACTTTCCTCCATCACCCTTTCTCTTCCATTAACACTCTTTCTCACAGTTTTCCTCTTTTATTTTCCCTTTCGATTTCCTTCTTTCCTACACTTTCTCCTACTCTTACCTTCTTCCTCTCATATTTTCCTCCCTAGTTTCGCCCATCTCACCTTCCTCCATCACCCTTTCTCTTCCATTAACTCTCTTTCTCACAGTTTTCCTCTCTTATTTTCCCTTTTGATTTCCTTCCTTCCTACCCTTTCTCCTACTCTTACCTTCTTCCTCTCATATTTTCCTCCCTAGTTTCGCCCATCTCACATTCCTCCATCATCCTTTCTCTTCCATTAACTCTCTTTCTCACAGTTTTCCTCTCTTATTTTCCCTTTTGATTTCCTTCCTTCCTACCCTTTCTCCTACTCTTACCTTCTTCCTCTCATATTTTCCTCCCTCGTTTCGCCCATCTCACCTTCTTTCTTACCCTTTCTCCTACTCTTACCATTTTCCTCTCATATTTTCCTCCCTAGTTACGCCCCTCTCACCTTCCTCCATCACCTTTTCTCTTCCCTTAACTCTCTTTCTCATAGTTTTCCTCTCTTCTTTTCCCTTCCTCTTTCCTCCCTTCCTACCCTTTCTCCTACTCTTACCCTCTTCCTCTCATATTTTCCTCTCTCGTTTCGCCCATATCACCTTCTTTCCTACTCTTTCTCCTACTCTTACCATTTTCCTCTCATATTTTCCTCCCTAGTTTCGCCCATCTAACCTTCTCCATCACCATTTCTCTTCAGTTAACTCTCTTTCTCTTCGTCTCTCATTTTCCGTTTCGATTTCCTTCCTTCCTACCCTTTCTCCTACTCTTACCTTCTTCCTATCATATTTTTCCTCTCTCGTTTCCCCTTCTCTCTTTCATACTTGACCCTTTCCCCTCACTCTCGTTGCTTTGTTTATTACCTGATAAGTTTGTATCTATCTAGACAGGTGATCGATATGGACATTTTTGTACCAAGTTAAATCACCCGTCATAACCACTGGACGACTTTGGCTAGATGTCTGGTGTTATACCTACCTTAGAGATATAAAAATCCCTATACCACTGTAGGCTTACACTGTATATCGACGATGATTTACACAAGCTTGAGATAAACTTGTATGCTATGGTTTCGTAAAGCCATATTGTTATGTATGACACTAAATACATGTAGTTATGAGATAAGGGAGATAACTCCTATAGCTTTTTTATCAATACATCCTATGAAGGTCATATCATTGATTTAGGTTATAGAACTTTCTAGAATATAATCATGTATAAACAAATATGTTTGTAAACATGTTGATTTTAAGTAGAGATCTAGAATGATCTATTTCCAGAAAGTGATGTGTGTTTACTTGTTTACTGTTTTTAGTTAGATATTTCTAGAAGTAGAAGGTTCTCCAATATTCTTGAATTACGGTTTAGCTATATATACTCCAGCTGTCCAAGGCTAATCAGAACTGTAATGAGACCTGTAATAAGACATATCAAGAATTGTACAGCGCCATATAAGATTCTATTGGGAGAGCTATTGTGACTTTATCTGTGGATTATTACAACACTTTGTGTGGATTTTTTCATATTGCCTGGAACTTTACAAATCATCGGTGGACATTCAATTTCCTTGTGGATTTGTGATTATTGTTAATTTGAAACCTGGAAGGATCAAGGATTATACCAGGACATTCGCATACAGATAAGTAACACTTTAAATCATCGTACTAGTCTTGTACCACCACCAATTACTTTAGATATTGTAAACCATCTCTGTATAATATTGTATATATAATTAAATTGTGTTTTGAATTTAGCTGCTGGTTTCTCCTTTCTGTTATTCGTTCATGTAACAGGAATTGGGGGCTCGTCCGGGATCGATATTCAATTTGTGAAATCTAACTTTGAAAAATTAATTAAGAAATTTTCAAAATTTGTGTACAAACTTTGAGTTTACATTTGAAACCAACAGCTAGATAAATATGACTACTATGCAGGTAGAACAGTTTGTTAAAGCGCCATCCCTGGAAGTTCTTTTGCAAGTTGGTAAGAAGGATTTACTGTTATTGGGTAAACATTTAGGCCTTACTATCAAAACTAATTTGAGGAAAGCTGAAATTAGGAATGTAATTATAAGATATTTTGTTGACAATGGCAAATTTGACTCTAGTGCATTAGATAGTATAGAGGAAACAGTCACTTCAGAAATCCAAATTAGACAAATGGAACTTGAACATGAAATGAAAATGAAACAAATAGAGAATGAAATGAAAATGAAACAAATAGAGAAAGAAATGAGAGAAAGAGAAATAGAAAAGGAGTTAAGAGAAAAAGAAATAGACAAAGAAAGAGAGTTAAGAGAAAAAGAAATGGAAAGAAAATTAAAAGAAAAAGAGATCGAGAGAGATCAGATGTTAGAACTAGAGAAGCAGAAAATTCAAGCTGAAACAGAACTTAGAATTAAAGAATTAGAGCTAGCTTCTCAAGACGGTTCAAGTAATCCAACTTTTAGGGGTTTACACGGAAACAGAGGTTTTGATGTCAGTAGAAATATTAGGTTAGTTCCTCCTTTTCAAGAGAAAGAAGTTGACAAGTATTTTCTACATTTTGAGAAAATAGCTGATAGTATGAAATGGCCTGAAGATAAGCTTACAATGCTTCTTCAGAGTGTCTTGATTGGTAAAGCTAGAGACATTTATTCTTCTTTATCTGTTGATGATATTTCAAATTACCAAGTAGTCAAGAAAGCTATTTTGAAAGCTTATGAGTTAGTTCCTGAGGCTTACCGCCAGAAATTTCGAAACTCGAGAAAGAGAGATGAACAAACTCATGTAGAATTTGCCAGAGAAAAGGAACAATTATTTAATAGGTGGTGTGATTCTAAAGAAATTGATGAGGATTTCGGTAAATTGAGGCAATTATTGTTGATAGAGGAGTTTAAACGTTGTGTCCACTCAAACATAAAAACTCATTTAGATGAGAGAAAAGTTGAAACACTTAGTGAAGCAGCTACAATGGCTGATGATTACGCTCTCACCCACAAAGGCTCATTTGTTAAAAACAGTTCTCAAGACAAAAACAGTACCACAGGTACTAGTAAATTTGGTCAGCCTAGGAACCCAACCTTTAGTGGCCCTTCTAACGACAAACCTAAATTAGGTGATAAGACTAAGTCTGATTCTAAAACAGATCATAGGGCAGGTGTGGGGTCTCCTTCTGGTCCTGTTTGTAATTACTGCAAGAAAGTAGGGCATACTATGTCTGAATGTTATTCTCTCCAGCGTAAGGAGCAAAGGCGTAAACAGTCAGTTCCTTCTGTGTTAGCTATGTCAAAGCCTAGTCAGAAACTTAGTGATATTGTGGAAGATTCTAAAGTGTCTGTTAAGATTAAGAGCTCAGAGTCTGATAGTGTCTTGGAGAAGTACTCTCCCTTCATTTCTGAAGGTTTTGTTTCACTTACTAGTGATATTACCAACTTGAAACCTGTGAAGATTTTGCGAGATACTGGGGCTTCTCATTCTTTGATATTAGATGGCGTAGTGCCTTTGTCTGAGGAGACCTCGTGTGGTAGTAGTGTTTTGCTTCAAGGTGTAGAGTTAGGTTTTGTTAATGTGCCTCTCCATTGTGTTTATTTAAAGTCAGACTTGGTTACTGGGCCTGTCACCATTGGTGTTAGACCGGAACTTCCCATAGAGGGCGTGTCGCTCATTTTAGGCAATGACTTGGCTGGAGAGAAAGTTAGGGTAGATCCCTTAGTGTCCAGTATTCCAGATAAAACAGATGATGCTGAGACTATTCAACAGGAATTTCCTGGTATTTTCCCTTCTTGTGCTGTAACTCGTTCAATGAGTAAGAAGGTTTCTGATGTTGCAGTAGTTGAGGATCATTATAGTCCAGGGTTAGGTGACACTTTCTTGGCTCATGATATAGAGGATGTCGGGAGCAAGTGTGATCTTTTGAGCAATCCTGTAGACTTTGATAGTGATAGAGTTGTTCCTAACAAGGGTACTTCTTTGTCTGACATGATGAGTAAATCATCCTTGTCTAGAGAGGAGCTTATAGTAGAACAGGAGAAAGATCCTGAAATCTCCTTATTGTGTAATCGGGCTTTGAGTGAGGAAGAGGCTGAGAAAGTCCCGGTTTGTTACTTCCGTCAGTCAGGTGGGTTGATGCGCAAGTGGCGCCCCCCTGATGTGTCTCCCGAGGAAGACTGGAAGGTTGTCAATCAAATAGTTGTCCCACCGAGGTATAGGCAAGATATTCTAAGTTTGTCTCATGATGTACCTATGGCAGGGCATTTAGGTGTGACCAAGACTTATAACAGGATCTTAGATTACTTCTTTTGGCCCAAGTTGAAACGGGATGTGGCTGATTTTTGTAGGTCTTGTCATACTTGTCAGGTGGTAGGGAAACCTAATCAGAAAATCCCTGTTGCACCTTTGCACCCCATTCCAGCATTTGAGGAACCATTTAGTAGAGTCATTATAGACTGTGTAGGTCCTCTACCCAAAACTAAGTCTGGGAATGAGTATCTTTTAACTATTATGTGTGCTTCCACACGCTTTCCTGAAGCCATTCCACTCAGGAATATTAAAGCCCCTAACATAGTCAAGGCTTTGGTTAAATTCTTTACATTGGTTGGTCTTCCAAAAGCTGTCCAATCGGACCAAGGTTCGAATTTCATGTCTGGTATTTTTCAACAAGTCATGTACCAGCTCCAGATCAAGCAGTATAAGTCTAGTGCTTATCATCCAGAGTCTCAGGGTGCGTTAGAACGTTTTCATCAGACATTGAAGAATATGATGAGATCTTATTGTTTTGAAAACAAAAGAGATTGGGACGAAGGCATACACATGTTGTTGTTTGGCGTTAGAGAATCTGTACAAGAATCTCTTGGTTTCAGTCCATTTGAACTTGTGTTTGGACATACTGTACGTGGTCCTTTGAAAATTTTGAAAGACAAAATTTTGGACGAAGATTCTAAAGTGAATCTCTTAGAGTATGTGTCTAACTTTAAGCAAAGGTTGACAAGGGCATGTGAACTGGCAAAAGAAAATTTGGCCGTTACTCAAACCAAAATGAAAACATGGTATGATAAAGATGCCCGTGCAAGAAGTTTTGATCCAGGTGACAAAATTTTGGCTCTATTACCAATACCGGGTCAGCCTTTGCAAGCTAGATATTTTGGACCTTATGTTGTTGAGAAAAAGGTCGATGATGTTAACTACATTGTACAAACTCCAGGGAGGCGCAAGAAAACTCAATTATGTCATGTTAATATGCTTAAGAAATATGTAGATAGAGAAGAGAGCAAGACCTCTCAACCTATTGCTACTTTGGCCTCTGTACCATCACAAAGTGAAAGTACAGCTGATATTTGTAAATTAGACTTAGATGGTGGTGTACAAGATGTAGGTTTAGACTGTGGTGTTAAGTTACGGAATTCAGATGTGCTCGCGAACTTGGACAAGAAACTGTGTCATCTATCAGAAAAGGAACGCAATGAACTGAAAGATTTGATACTTGAGTTTAATCATTTGTTTCCGGATACACCAGGCAAAACAGATGCTATCTATCATGACGTGGATGTAGGCGATGCGCCACCTGTCAAGCAACATCCTTACCGTGTCAATCCTTTGAAAGAAGAACACTTAAAGAAAGAAATTCAATACATGTTGGACAATGATATTATTGAACCAAGCAAAAGTGAATGGAGCTCTCCATGTGTTCTGGTACCAAAGCCAGATAAGACATACCGGTTCTGTACTGACTTCAGAAAAGTAAACTCTGTCAGTAAAACAGACTCTTATCCAATTCCAAGGATTGACTCATGTATTGACAAAGTTGGCAAAGCCAAGTACGTAAGCAAGTTTGACCTGTTGAAAGGATATTGGCAGGTGCCATTAACAGAAAGAGCTAAAGAAGTGTCGGCATTTGTAACCTCGCAAGGTTTGTACCAGTACAAAGTTATGCCATTTGGTATGAAGAATGCCCCGGCAACATTTCAACGTCTTCTTAACAGCGTGATATCAGACCTGGAAGGCTGCGATGGATACATTGATGACGTCATCAACTACCACGACACGTGGGAAGACCATCTACGCGGGATTCGTGAATTCTTCGAAAGACTCACTACCATGAAATTGACTGTAAACTTATTGAAATGTGAATTTTGTCATGCAACTGTTGAATTTTTAGGCCATGTTGTAGGACAGGGGCAGGTTAAACCTGTTCAGGCCAAAGTAGAATCAATTATAGATTTTCCATCTCCTGGAAGCAAGAGAGAGCTGATAAGATTTCTTGGTATGGCTGGATACTACAGAAAATTTTGTCAAAATTTCTCTGTTATAGCAGCTCCACTTACTGCTTTGTTAAAGAAAAATGTCAAATTTGTTTGGTCAGACGAATGTAAGTCTGCATTTGAGAAATTGAAAGCCATACTATCAAACTCACCAGTTCTGACTGCTCCAGATTTTAATAAACAGTTTAAACTGTTTGTTGACGCCAGCGATGTAGGTGTTGGTGCTGTTTTGATGCAAGAAGGTACTGAACAAATTGACCATCCAATTTGTTATTTCTCGAAAAAGTTTGACAAACACCAGAGAAATTATTCCACCATTGAGAAAGAATGTTTAGCATTGATTTTGGCCTTAAACCAATTTGATGTGTATCTATGCACTACAGTTGTGCCTGTGTTGGTCTTCACCGACCACAACCCTTTGACATTCATTGGGAAAATGAAAAACAAAAATCAAAGAATTCTCAGGTGGAGTTTGACTTTGCAAGAGTACAATCTTGACATCAAACATATCAAAGGGAAAGACAATATTCTAGCAGATGCTTTATCAAGGATTTAAATATGACTTAATATTTGAAAAAAGTTTCCTTTTCAAGAAAACTTTCTTTTCTTTAAGGAGGGGTGTGTTATGTATGACACTAAATACATGTAGTTATGAGATAAGGGAGATAACTCCTATAGCTTTTTTTATCAATACATCCTATGAAGGTCATATCATTGATTTAGGTTATAGAACTTTCTAGAATATAATCATGTATAAACAAATATGTTTGTAAACATGTTGATTTTAAGTAGAGATCTAGAATGATCTATTTCCAGAAAGTGATGTGTGTTTACTTGTTTACTGTTTTTAGTTAGATATTTCTAGAAGTAGAAGGTTCTCCAATATTCTTGAATTAGGGTTTAGCTATATATACTCCAGCTGTCCAAGGCTAATCAGAACTGTAATGAGACCTGTAATAAGACATATCAAGAATTGTACAGCGCCATATAAGATTCTATTGGGAGAGCTATTGTGACTTTATCTGTGGATTATTACAACACTTTGTGTGGATTTTTTCATATTGCCTGGAACTTTACAAATCATCGGTGGACATTCAATTTCCTTGTGGATTTGTGATTATTGTTAATTTGAAACCTGGAAGGATCAAGGATTATACCAGGACATTCGCATACAGATAAGTAACACTTTAAATCATCGTACTAGTCTTGTACCACCACCAATTACTTTAGATATTGTAAACCATCTCTGTATAATATTGTATATATAATTAAATTGTGTTTTGAATTTAGCTGCTGGTTTCTCCTTTCTGTTATTCGTTCATGTAACAATATCTTTAAGATTTCTATGTATCTTAAAAACCGTATTACTGAATAAGTATTATAACCCTTACCAGTAACACCACAATGGTTAATACTGTTAGTATTAACGAAGGGGAGATATTTTACTGAATATTAAGCTCTTTAGAAAAATGTCTCAAGACAGCGAATATTCCGTATCCAGTATCTACAATAATATGTGCCCTTATCAAATTTATATGTGATATTATTGATTTGAACTTTGAATATAAATAATGTCGGTATGTCCATATAGAAAGTGGTGTCACAAACAGTTGCTAGGTACAAAGTGTATATTAACTATAACCTTTTTATAGTAACTATATCTAATGATGCATATACTTTTTGGTACTGAATGTTTTTATAACACATCGTGACAAAAAATAGCACATACCTTACTTCGTTTACAAAGGCTGCTAGTTCAAATCTGAACAATAGCCGAATGTTCTGTCAAGGCCTCCGAATACTATGAATTACTAAATACTTAATATGGTCATATAATTATTGTCATCTTTCTTTGTTATATATATATAACCAAAATACGTGGTCACACATAACCCGCTGTCATCAAACTATCATTGAAACGGCAAAGGACATAATTCCAATCTTGCGTTTAAGCCAAAATATGCAACAACTTGTCAAAAACTTTGAAACTCTCCAAAGTAGGCGACAGCCGCCAAATTTGAGAAGGATACTTACAAGTGCACGATTAAATGATTCAGAGGGATGCACCTATTCGTTGACGAAATGTGGAGACACACGCGATGGGACTTGCAATAACATCTACGAACGGACCAATATATCTTAAAGACTGGGAAAAAAGTACCGCCTAATAATAATTTAACCTTATCTACGTGATTGTATTTCTGAGTGAGAGAATGCGAGTTCAATAGCAGCAAATCCCACTCAGTGCACACCTTGACACATGTGGTAAAGGCTATTTTTTCTATTTTACATGATGGGAGATGATAGCGTTACAAACAGACTCTACAAAGAAAATATGTTTGTAAAATTATTTAAACCATTATTAAATGGTAATGAATATGTTCATTATAGATTAGTAATAATAACATTTTAATGATAAGATACCTGTACCTATACTTAAGAACAATAACGTTACCTACCCTGCGGGTATTGTCTATTATGACTGCAACATTTACTATGACGTCACCTTGTATCTAAGCTAAAGTAAAACAATCGCCTGAAGATGGCCTGAAAGGCCTGAAAACGTTAGCGGAAAGGATTGCCGTGTTAATATATATGTTATATTATATTTGGAAACAAATTGAAATGAACATCGTCGAAGACAGATAACACGGTGTCAATATTTGAACAGGTTACTATCCACCAAATCCTATCTGGGGTGCGTGTGTTGGTTGTGATAATCAGTATGAATCACGGGTCAGCCCAGGACCAGCCCAGTTTGACTTTAAACACAGGTGAGAGAAGACGTATCAAGGTGGGTAGTCACGATGTATATCTCCTTTCAGAAATAGCATTGGAAATAGATGATATCCCTTGTTTCCTGGTGAATAACAATTATTTTTCATCAAGTAGGGTAGAAACTTGATATTTTTTTATTCGCACATGCGAAAAATATCAAACTTTCCGCCCCACTTGATGCAATATATATACATTTTCAAAAACAAGAAATGTTGTATTTATTTTATTTTTACGTCTCTATTCTAGGTTTAATCTATGTCAACTGATTCATTTTAATGAACCGCATTCTCCAGATTATTACTAATTTAGTTCTATACATGGGGCACAGATTTCGAGGGAAAATAACATCAGATAATCTAATGCAACATATGTATGCCCCAACAATTAAAACTGAAACATTAATACGAAAGATGCACGTAATATCAAATTTTTGTTTTGAAGTTAAAAATATCCCTGCCAATATTTCACTGTACATATTGCGTTCCGATTGGTCATTATTGAGTGAAAATATCACAAATGATAAACCTCATATTGTGTGCTATTATAAACAATAGATTTTTTTCTGGGCAAAGGTAAAAGGTGAAAGGCGAAAATAGTTTTTTATTGTTTGAATATGACCCTGTGATGTAATTGCATGTATAATATAGGCCAATTACGTTTCTCAGATAAAAAAAAGCTTATTGCATAACTTATGGCCTAAAATCAGATTTATTACATACCTTATGGCATAAAGTTACAATACCAAGCAAATGTAACATTCCCATTGTAAAGTTATATTCACCATGAATGTTCATTTCGTTGTTTTACCGTGTGATGTTGTGAGGTCAACTGCTGCACGGTGATTAGGGCGACGCTAGAAAACATAACACGACCCAATTTATAATTTAACATTTATTTTATCTATTGGAAATTCTCTATTTTATCTATTGGAAATTCTCCACAGTGTAATAATAGATGTAGTATTAACGGTAAACTAACACATTTTAGACTTCAAAACTATCAAACTCTTTTTATAGTTACATTCAAAATTATCAAATGCCATTTTTTAGTATAGGTATGTACTTTTACACAAGTCACTTTGACATATTTTCTCTAGTTTTGACCTATTTTCTGAATTGAAATTAAAAAAAGTGACATACAAACTATACTTTTTATACAGAAACTATTAAAAAGTAATATTCTTGTGGGAAATTAAAGAGTGGAAACTTCATTTTTTCATACTTGAATTTTGACCTCTGATATTGATGTGAGCCCAGAAAAAATATGACGTTTTGACTAGCTCTTAATAAACACCAGACCTAGACTAGAGTTATCTTCCTGCAAAATAGTTTTCTTATTGTAAGTAACTGTTAAATGGCTCAAATTGATATCCCCTTCTATCTTTTTTTTCATGACCAATCTTACCAACTCTAATCTGATAAAAGTATAATAAAAGTAAAATGTAAATGAAACTATGAACTACGGTGCCCTATTTTCTTTTCATATTTTTAGGATGGCAGTACAGCAGGTCATCACGGCACAGCCAACTGCCAAGCTTCTTGGTACAGTTCACGGTCATCGTGACTGGTCGTCTGGCATTTGTGGATGCTTTAACGACTGTGGATCATGTAAGATTTCTTTGTCTACCAAAACCGATAATGTCAAAAAAAAGAAAACATTCTAAATAGAACACAGCCATTGACGAACAATTAAAAACGAATACAAATGTATATAAAGCGAATATAACCTATCAATGTAAACGGAAATATACAAATATGATAACAAGAACTAATTGAGGTATGTGTTTGTATTTATCCATTTGCAATGTGTCTGAACCAATATGCTTGTTTTGTCCAGGTTTGATGACCTGTTTGTGCCTGCCGTGTATGGAGTGTAGGAATGCCTCACGACTTGGAGAGTTCTGCTGTCTACCATACTGTTGTCCGGGGGCCAACATTGCCATGAGAGCGAGGCTAAGGACCCTGGGAGGCATACAGGTAAATCAATTCAAATAGAGCCAAATAGTGTGATAACTGTACACCGAACCTGCAATATCATTCGAATTTTTCTTTTTCTATTCGTAATACCGCGGTTGCGTTAGGTTTATTAGAATAATTACACAAATTTTCTAAGCATTACGTAATGACGGTAAATTTCCGAGTCATTCACGAGCTTCATAAACATTTATTCCTTAATTACATCTTGACATATAAATTGAAGTCAATGTCATTACTTGAGTGACTACAGCAGACTACCGCAATATAAAAAAATGGCAATTTAGATTTCTTAAAGATTTGTCCGTCCTTTCTAGGGGAGTATTTGTAAGGATGCATGTGCCCTGGTCTGTTGTCCTATGTGTGCTGTGTGTCAAATGTCACGGGAACTGGATAATATGGGCTTGTAGACAGTCATTACAGCACAGACCTGAACCTCCACCCTAGGATGTCAGATGTGCCACAGGAACTGGATAATATGGGCTTGTAGACAGTCATTACAGCAAATACATTCACCTTCATCCTATCAGATGTGCCATGCTGTTCCCTCAGTGCTTGGGAAAACTCTATGTGTTATTACCTGTACAATTTTTTTTAATTTGTTCTTATTAATGCTTCACCATAAACAGTACTGATTTATTGGGTTAAGAGTGCTGGTGCTCTGACACGCTCTGCTCTCTCAAACATGCCAATGTATAACAAATGTAACAGTCTGTGCGGAATTCACCATAAGCAAATCTGAATTATTGAGTTAAAAAATGCTCTGATACGCTCTGTTCTATCAAATGTTCTGTGCTGAATTCAAGACATGTAAGCAGATATTTATTTTGCTTTTTAAAAAGTTTGATATTTTGACTATATTTAAAGTTCTGTGATATTAATTTCCAATGCGTAATGTATTCTTGCATCTAAGTGTCATAACCTATGTCTACTGTCTTTCTTAACTTTTATTGCTTTGATGTTAGCGGAAATTAACCGATGCAAGTTGTTCTGACTCGATTAAAACCTGGTATACAGTGTGTATACCCCTGATCAGTTCTTTGTCTTTCTATTTAATTTACACAAAGCTATGCAATTGACGGATCGCCAGATTGATGTTAACCACGCCCACACCAGCGACGGTTGCCAAGTGGAAAGGCTCGTCATCTATAATGTAAACAAACATGGCGGACAAGTGCGCTTCGATTGACATACCCGGCGACATTCTTACTTGTTATTTACTTTTAGACGTAGATATTAAGCGAAAACCGAACTGTGGAATATTTTGAGGAATTAAACAAAAATAATCAGGTACAAATCAGAAGTGAAATTCATGGTAAATAAGCCAGTTGAAGTCACAAGATGATCCCTTCTAAATGATCTTTGGTAGTCAACGAAAATTGGCTTTCGTCTAAAATAAAGACGATATTTAAAAGGTTAATTGCGTCTATATTCGTTTATAGGGTTTTAACAATTGACCAGTTTATAGCCAAAAAAATAATGCTCATTGTTCAGCTGTCAGTTACTCAACATATTCGATAGCGAGATCGCAGAGCACTCTGTTATGTAAGACTTTTACTAGGTAGTCCGCTCTGAAATTTTGTGATATTGACAGTATGCCTATACAGTAAATAGTGGAACCATTGGATCACAGTACGTCTCAAGAATACGATTAATCTATACAGTATATATTTACATTTAAATGACTGACAAGTTAAAATATCCAATGTGGAAATATTAAATAATGTTTAAAATGTAGTCTGATATTCTTAGTCTTCCTTTGTTGTATTAAAATTCTAAATATTTGGAAAGGTTTCTTACCTCTAATGATAGTGTCGTCTATTTTCCATTTTATTTTATGAATAATTCAATAATCTTCATATTATGTGTATTTGTTCCCACTATTTAACCATACTCAACACAAGTAAATTGAATTTTGGACTATCATAAGGTGCATTGTACATGTATATTGTTTAACCTACATGTACATTGTATTTGGTCAAAAATTGTGCAAATTGTGAAAACATTTCAATAAATTGCTTTTAATAGATATCAAAGGCGGTTTGTGTGTTTCCCAAGACCTAGGTGATGCCTAAATCAACTATTTCAAAGTAAAAAAAAATATATATATGTGTATTATACAGTTGTGATAGGTATTTAGTATCAGTTCTGTCATATATACTGGTACATTCCTACAATCAAACCTCAGTAAATTTGACACTTTTTACACTGTGAATTATCTTAATTCATATGGTGACATTTTAGGTAGATCCAATAAAAAGTCTTTGATTTCAACAGGGTCCAGTTTGAGTCAACAATATTTAGCTTCATCTGTTGCATCCATGATTAGTCTTCATATGTGATGTCATAAAATATAGTAACAACACCAAATTAAAGCTACATCACCACTGAGAGGATATGTTATTCAATCCTTTTATTTCAAAATATTTTATAATTAATATAAAAAAAAAAATAAAAAAAAAAATATGGACCAAATGCAGAGGCGAAAGATGGACATGAATAGGAAGAATTTGCAAGACTATCAATAAGCAAGGCAGATAACCAGGAAGAAAAACTAAATAATGGAAAACAATAGACACTAAATATTAAACATCACAAACTATATATTGTACATACATAAAATACAATATAAAGAAAACTACGCTCTGGCCTTTGCAACATAAAGTATATTGAAACATTGGGAATCTAGAATAGCAATGTACAATGTATTAGTTTTCTTAACAAAATTACTAGGATGTTATGATATAGAACCTGACACTAAAATTTAATATATGTGCATTTTGTTTGACAAGGAAGTGATGAGCACCATTTATATATAATAACATTTCAAGTGACCTCTGGAAAACTACATGTACACAGGGACTTGACAGCTGTATCCGACATAGAATGGCAATAATAAGAGCTCTGTTTAACATGATATATAATGATAATTCAAATGGCCTCTGGAAAACTGTCGTCCTATTGAAGGCTGTGTCTTTTGAAAATGATGACAAGGGGTAAGGTTTGAAGTTTGTTGACTGATAATTAATTCAAGCTCTAGTTGTAGACAGAGTTCTCTATCCCACTCTATCATGTGGCCCTGGCGGAGGCGGTGACTAAGGCAGATGTTAGGTGTGTGTTTGTGAGGCGGAAGTACCCAGTCAAGTCTCAAACCTCAGTCTTAGTGTCCGTCTCTGTTTCAGTCTGACTGGGGCCTATTGCCGCCCTCTATTTATAATGATTGGGTACGTGACTGGTGCACGTGCCGATGGGACAATACCTTAGCTCAGTTACCCAGCTCATCATAAACTGTCAAAATTTACTAATTTTACTTTAGAATACAGCCTTACCGGCGCCTGATGTAGGCTTACCAAATTAGAAATGTTTTGATTCTCTGACTGGACTTGGTTGAGGCTGGACAGAACCAGCTGTAATATGCACATTTTGTATAAACTGTAATGCGTCATTAAACAGGAGTGTGGACTACGTGATGTCCTGTCATTCCTTCCAGAACATTCCACGTAGTCCCTACCATACTTATTCTGTAACAATTATCTAATAAGTTGGTCACCTAGTTTAACACGTGCATAGACCGTGCGATGTCCTGTCATGCTTTCCAGAACATTCCACGTAGTCGCTACTAAGTAGGTGCCGTAACAATTTACTATTATTTCGGAGACCTAGTTTGGCCATGCCTTTAAACAACAACCTAACTCTGGCTGCAAGCAAGAACAAAATATACCGCGTTACTGACCTTTAAGTATACTACACAACGGTACTGGGTCTAAATCATTACCACAAAAAATGCATTTAAAGAATTTTCCTAAATAGCAATTAGCAACCATTTCATTCATTTCTCCATTCAACCTTCTTTCATTCGCATGTGTCATGCACTATATTTTTAATTGTCGCGAAGTTATCCTATTAAACAGCTCTTCACCTTAATGTACAATATGTACATACATATATTGTAATTATCTTGGACGATATACTTTACACATCTCTTTAACATATTCAATATGCAATATGAAGTCATATTTACAGTCATAGTTCTATGGTCACAACATTTGACCAGTAATTATATTTCACAGTCACGACCATTGTGGATCAAAACTATTTAACGGTCATACAGTTCCATGGTAACTACGCCGTAAAAATTGTCACGTCCATTGAAGTTCAAACATATTTTAACAGTCATACAGTTCCATGGTAACTACGCCGTAAACATTTGTCACGTCCATTGAAGTTCAAACATATTTAACAGTCACACAGTTCCATGGTAACTACGCCGTAAACATTTGTCACGTCCATTGAAGTTCAAACATATTTAACAGTCACACAGTTCCATGGTAACTACGCCGTAAACATTTGTCACGTCCATTGAAGTTCAAACATATTTAACAGTCACACAGTTCCATGGTAACTACGCCGTAAACATTTGTCACGTCCATTGAAGTTCAAACATATTTAACAGTCACACAGTTCCATGGTAACTACGCCGTAAAAATTGTCACGTCCATTGAAGTTCAAACATATTTAACAGTCACACAGTTCCATGGTAACTACGCCGTAAACATTTGTCACGTCCATTGAAGTTCAAACATATTTTAACAGTCATACAGTTCCATGGTAACTACGCCGTAAACAATTGTCACGTCCATTGAAGTTCAAACATATTCTAACAGTCACACAGTTCCATGGTAACTACGCCGTAAACATTTGTCACGTCCATTGAAGTTCAAACATATTTAACAGTCACACAGTTCCATGGTAACTACGCCGTAAACATTTGTCACGTCCATTGAAGTTCAAACATATTTTAACAGTCATACAGTTCCATGGTAACTACGCCGTAAACATTTGTCACGTCCATTGAAGTTCAAACATATTTTAACAGTCACACAGTTCCATGGTAACTACGCCGTAAAAATTGTCACGTCCATTGAAGTTCAAACATATTTTAACAGTCACACAGTTCCATGGTAACTACGTCATAACCATCCGTAACAATATGGCTGCTCATATATATCTCACACATGATTTTAAAATATTTCAATATCTTACACATGATTTTAAAATATTGTTATATCTCACACATGCTTTTTAAATATTCCTACATATGTATATCTCACATGTTTCTGTATTGGTTTTTGTAATATTCATCTTAGTCCAATGCCATAACTGTTCTAATTCGTTTTTTGGTTTTTTTTTTTTCAATAAAGAATGTAAATGATTTTAAGTAAATGTTAAGCCTTTTTCAGGTTCAGTTTTCATGTAAACAATGCGTAAGCAATTATATATATATATTTAATTATGTAGCCCTTGCTTTCATAACGTTAAAAAGAGGAAACGGCAGATCACTATTGTCAAATCTGTGATATTACCATTCATTTCCGAGTCTATTGTTCCGCAGTTTCCTGTTTCCATCAATACGAATAAAACTAGATCAAAATCAATTTCACATTGAAGAGATAAAATGAGTCATACAAGAAATACATAGTTACTATTAAAGCTAGTCGGGTAGCTGGCATATATATCTATATTAATATAATTTGATGCTTGCTGTTTTGATGGCGATAAATGAGTTATGGTTATTGCAAACAAATGTGTCATAACATTAAAACAAAACCAATACTGATACTGATGTAGCGGTAATTACTGAGGGATTATCATTTAGAATATAATTTAGTGTTTATGATTATGCTTATGTAGTGGTAATTACCCCAGTGAGTTAGGATTATCATTTAGTAATATACTGATTTAGTGTAATTACCTCATGTTATGATTTAGTATATACGATGTAGTGGTAATTACCCCAGTGGTAATGATTTAGTATATACTGACGTAGTGGTAATTACCTCAGTGGTTAATGATTTAGTATATACTGATGTAGTGGTAATTACCTCAGTGGTAATGATTTAGTATATACTGATGTAGTGGTAATTACCCCAGTGGTAATGATTTAGTATATACTGATGTAGTGGTAATTACCTCAGTGGTAATGATTTAGTATATACTGATGTAGTGGTAATTACCTCAGTGGTAATGATTTAGTATATACTGATGTAGTGGTAATTACCTCAGTGTTAATGATTTAGTATATACTGATGTAGTGGTAATTACCTCAGTGGTAATGATTTAGTATATACTGATGTAGTGGTAATTACCTCAGTGTTAATGATTTAGTATATACTGATGTAGTGGTAATTACCTCAGTGTGTAATGAATTAGTATATACTGATGTAGTGGTAATTACCTCAGTGTTAATGATTTAGTATATACTGATGTAGTGGTAATTACCTCAGTGTTAATGATTTAGTATATACTGATGTAGTGGTAATTACCTCAGTGGTAATGATTTAGTATATACTGATGTAGTGGTAATTACCTCAGTGTTAATGATTTAGTATATACTGATGTAGTGGTAATTACCTCAGTGGTAATGATTTAGTATATACTGATGTAGTGGTAATTTCCTCCGTGTTAATGATTTCAGTATATACTGATGTAGTGGTAATTACCTCAGCGGTAAGATTTAGTATATACTGACGTAGTGGTAATTTCCTCCGTGTTAATGATTCAGTATATACTGATGTAGTGGTAATTACCTCAGTGGTAATGATTTAGTATATACTGATGTAGTGGTAATTACCTCAGTGGTAATGATTTAGTATATACTGATGTAGTGGTAATTACCTCAGTTGGTAATGATTTAGTATATACTGATGTAGTGGTAATTACCTCAGTGGTAATGATTTAGTATATACTGATGTAGTGGTAATTTCCTCAGTGTTAATGATTTAGTATATACTGATGTAGTGGTAATTACCTCAGTGTTAATGATTTAGTATATACTGATGTAGTGGTAATTACCTCAGTGGTAATGATTTAGTATATACTGATGTAGTGGTAATTACCTCAGTGGTAATGATTTAGTATATACTGATGTAGTGGTAATTACCTCAGTGGTAATGATTTAGTATATACTGATGTAGTGGTAATTACCTCAGTGGTAATGATTTAGTATATACTGATGTAGTGGTAATTTCCTCAGTGTTAATGATTTAGTATATACTGATGTAGTGGTAATTACCTCAGTGGTAATGATTTAGTATATACTGATGTAGTGGTAATTTCCTCCGTGTTAATGATTTAGTATATACTGATGTAGTGGTAATTACCTCAGTGTTAATGATTTAGTATATACTGATGTAGTGGTAATTACCTCAGTGGTAATGATTTAGTATATACTGATGTAGTGGTAATTACCTCAGTGTTAATGATTTAGTATATACTGATGTAGTGGTAATTACCTCAGTGTAATGATTTAGTATATACTGATGTAGTGGTAATTACCTCAGTGTTAATGATTTAGTATATACTGATGTAGTGGTAATTACCTCAGTGGTAAATGTATATTAGTATGGTAATACAGTGATGATTTAGTATATACTAGTAGTGGTAATTACCTCAGTGTTAATGATTTAGTATATACTGATGTAGTGGTAATTACCTCTGGTAAATGTATATAGAGTAGTATTACTGTATACTGATGTAGTGGTAATTACCTCAGTGTTAATGATTTAGTATATACTGATGTAGTGGTAATTACCTCAGTGTTAATGATTTAGTATATACTGATGTAGTGGTAATTACCTCAGTGTTAATGATTTAGTATATACTGATGTAGTGGTAAATACCTCAGTGTTAATGATTTAGTATATACTGATGTAGTGGTAATTACCTCAGTGTTAATGATTTAGTATATACTGATGTAGTGGTAATTACCTCAGTGGTAATGATTTAGTATATACTGATGTAGTGGTAATTACCTCAGTGTTAATGATTTAGTATATACTGATGTAGTGGTAATTACCTCAGTGTTAATGATTTAGTATATACTGATGTAGTGGTAATTACCTCAGTGTTAATGATTTAGTATATACTGATGTAGTGGTAATTACCTCAGTGGTAATGATTTAGTATATACTGATGTAGTGGTAATTACCTCAGTGTTAATGATTTAGTATATACTGATGTAGTGGTAATTACCTCAGTGTAATGAATGATTACTGATTTAGTGGTAATTACCTAGTATATACTGATGTAGTGGTAATTACCTCAGTGTTAATGATTTAGTATATACTGATGTAGTGGTAATTACCTCAGTGTTAATGATTTAGTATATACTGATGTAGTGGTAATTACCTCAGTGTTAATGATTTAGTATATACTGATGTAGTGGTAATTACCTCAGTGGTAATGATTTAGTATATACTGATGTAGTGGTAATTACCTCAGTGTTAATGATTTAGTATATACTGATGTAGTGGTAATTACCTCAGTGTTAATGATTTAGTATATACTGATGTAGTGGTAATTACCTCAGTGTTAATGATTTAGTATATACTGATGTAGTGGTAATTACCTCAGTGTTAATGATTTAGTATATACTGATGTAGTGGTAATTACCTCAGTGTTAATGATTTAGTATATACTGATGTAGTGGTAATTACCTCAGTGTTAATGATTTAGTATATACTGATGTAGTGGTAATTACCTCAGTGTTAATGATTTAGTATATACTGATGTAGTGGTAATTACCTCAGTGTAATGATTAGTATATACTGATGAGTGTTATGTAATGATTAGTATATACTGATGTAGTGGTAATTACCTCATGGTAATGATTTAGTATATACTGATGTAGTGGTAATTACCTCAGTGTTAATGATTTAGTATATACTGATGTAGTGGTAATTACCTCAGTGTTAATGATTTAGTATATACTGATGTAGTGGTAATTACCTCAGTGTTAATGATTTAGTATATACTGATGTAGTGGTAATTACCTCAGTGTTAATGATTTAGTATATACTGATGTAGTGGTAATTACCTCAGTGTTAATGATTTAGTATATACTGATGTAGTGGTAATTACCTCAGTGGTAATGATTTAGTATATACTGATGTAGTGGTAATTACCTCAGTGTAATGATTTAGTATATACTGATGTAGTGGTAATTACCTCAGTGTTAATGATTTAGTATATACTGATGTAGTGGTAATTACCTCAGTGTTAATGATTTAGTATATACTGATGTAGTGGTAATTACCTCAGTGGTAATGATTTAGTATATACTGATGTAGTGGTAATTACCTCAGTGTTAATGATTTAGTATATACTGATGTAGTGGTAATTACCTCAGTGTAATGATTTAGTATATACTGATGTAGTGGTAATTACCTCAGTGTTAATGATTTAGTAGTATATACTGATGTAGTGGTAATTACCTCAGTGTTAATGATTTAGTATATACTGATGTAGTGGTAATTACCTCAGTGTTAATGATTTAGTATATACTGATGTAGTGGTAATTACCTCAGTGTTAATGATTTAGTATATACTGATGTAGTGGTAATTACCTCAGTGTTAATGATTTAGTATATACTGATGATGTGTAGTGGTAAGTATATACTCATTTGGTAATGATTTAGTATATACTGATGTAGTGGTAATTACCTCAGTGTTAATGATTTAGTATATACTGATGTAGTGGTAATTACCTCAGTGTTAATGATTTAGTATATACTGATGTAGTGGTAATTACCTCAGTGTTAATGATTTAGTATATACTGATGTAGTGGTAATTACCTCATGTATCATGTAATACTGATGTAGTGGATTCCTAGGTATGATTTAGTATATACTGATGTAGTGGTAATTACCTCAGTGTTAATGATTTAGTATATACTGATGTAGTGGTAATTACCTCAGTGTTAATGATTTAGTATATACTGATGTAGTGGTAATTACCTCAGTGTTAATGATTTAGTATATACTGATGTAGTGGTAATTACCTCAGTGGTAATGATTTAGTATATACTGATGTAGTGGTAATTACCTCAGTGGTAATGATTTAGTATATACTGATGTAGTGGTAATTACCCTCAGTGTTAATGATTTAGTATATACTGATGTAGTGGTAATTACCTCAGTGTTTATGATTTAGTATATACTGATGTAGTGGTAATTACCTCAGTGTTAATGAGGTAATTACCACTACATCAGTATATACTAAATCATTAACACTGAGGTAATTACCACTACATCAGTATATACTAAATCATTAACACTGAGGTAATTACCACTACATCAGTATATACTAAATCATTAACACTGAGGTAATTACCACTACATCAGTATATACTAAATCATTAACACTGAGGTAATTACCACTACATCAGTATATACTAAATCATTAACATTGAGGTAATTACCACTACATCAGTATATACTAAATCATTAACACTGAGGTAATTACCACTACATCAGTATATACTAAATCATTAACACTGAGGTAATTACCACTACATCAATCAGTATATACTAAATCATTACCACTGAGGTAATTACCACTACATCAGTATATACTAAATCATTAACACTGAGGTAATTACCACTACATCAGTATATACTAAATCATTAACACTGAGGTAATTACCACTACATCAGTATATACTAAAACTAAATCATTAACACTGAGGTAATTACCACTACATCAGTATATACTAAATCATTAACACTGAGGTAATTACCACTTCATCAGTATATACTAAATCATTAACACTGAGGTAATTACCACTACATCAGTATATACTAAATCATTAACACTGAGGTAATTACCACTACATCAGTATATACTAAATCATTAACACTGAGGTAATTACCACTACATCAGTATATACTAAATCATTACCACTGAGGTAATTACCACTACATCAGTATATACTAAATCATTAACACTGAGGTAATTACCACTACATCAGTATATACTAAATCATTAACACTGAGGTAATTACCACTACATCAGTATATACTAAATCATTAACACTGAGGTAATTACCACTACATCAGTATATACTAAATCATTACCACTGAGGTAATTACCACTACATCAGTATATACTAAATCATTAACACTGAGGTAATTACCACTACATCAGTATATACTAAATCATTAACACTGAGGTAATTACCACTACATCAGTATATACTAAATCATTAACACTGAGGTAATTACCACTACATCAGTATATACTAAATCATTAACACTGAGGTAATTACCACTACATCAGTATATACTAAATCATTACCACTGAGGTAATTACCACTACATCAGTATATACTAAATCATTACCACTGAGGTAATTACCACTACATCAGTATATACTAAATCATTAACACTGAGGTAATTACCACTACATCAGTATATACTAAATCATTAACACTGAGGTAATTACCACTACATCAGTATATACTAAATCATTAACACTGAGGTAATTACCACTACATCAGTATATACTAAATCATTAACACTGAGGTAATTACCACTACATCAGTATATACTAAATCATTAACACTGAGGTAATTACCACTACATCAGTATATACTAAATCATTAACACTGAGGTAATTACCACTACATCAGTATATACTAAATCATTAACACTGAGGTAATTACCACTACATCAGTATATACTAAATCATTAACACTGAGGTAATTACCACTACATCAGTATATACTAAATCATTAACACTGAGGTAATTACCACTACATCAGTATATACTAAATCATTAACACTGAGGTAATTACCACTACATCAGTATATACTAAATCATTAACACTGAGGTAATTACCACTACATCAGTATATACTAAATCATTAACACTGAGGTAATTACCACTACATCAGTATATACTAAATCATTAACACTGAGGTAATTACCACTACATCAGTATATACTAATCATTAACACTGAGGTAATTACCACTCAGTATATACTAAATCATTACACTGAGGTAATTACCACTACATCAGTATATACTAAATCATTAACACTGAGGTAATTACCACTACATCAGTATATACTAAATCATTAACACTGAGGTAATTACCACTACATCAGTATATACTAAATCATTAAACTGAGGTAATTACCACTACATCAGTATATACTAAATCATTAACACTGAGGTAATTACCACTACATCAGTATATACTAAATCATTAACACTGAGGTAATTACCACTACATCAGTATATACTAAATCATTAACACTGAGGTAATTACCACTACATCAGTATATACTAAATCATTAACACTGAGGTAATTACCACTACATCAGTATATACTAAATCTTACCGCTGAGGTAATTACCACTACATCAGTATATACTAAATCATTAACACTGAGGTAATTACCACTACATCAGTATATACTAAATCATTAACATTGAGGTAATTACCACTACATCAGTATATACTAAATCATTAACACTGAGGTAATTACCACTACATCAGTATATACTAAATCATTAACACTGAGGTAATTACCACTACATCAGTATATACTAAATCATTAACACTGAGGTAATTACCACTACATCAGTATATACTAAATCATTAACACTGAGGTAATTACCACTACATCAGTATATACTAAATCATTAACACTGAGGTAATTACCACTACATCAGTATATACTAAATCATTAACACTGAGGTAATTACCACTACATCAGTATATACTAAATCATTAACACTGAGGTAATTACCACTACATCAGTATATACTAAATCATTACCACTGAGGTAATTACCACTACATCAGTATATACTAAATCATTAACACTGAGGTAATTACCACTACATCAGTATATACTAAATCATTAACACTGAGGTAATTACCACTACATCAGTATATACTAAATCATTAACACTGAGGTAATTACCACTACATCAGTATATACTAAATCATTAACACTGAGGTAATTACCACTACATCAGTATATACTAAATCATTAACACTGAGGTAATTACCACTACATCAGTATATACTAAATCATTAACACTGAGGTAATTACCACTACATCAGTATATACTAAATTCATTAACACTACATCAGGTAATACTAATCATTAACATGAGGTATTACACTACATCAGTATATACTAAATCATTAACACTGAGGTAATTACCACTACATCAGTATATACTAAATCATTACCACTGAGGTAATTACCACTACATCAGTATATACTAAATCATTAACACTGAGGTAATTACCACTACATCAGTATATACTAAATCATTAACACTGAGGTAATTACCACTACATCAGTATATACTAAATCATTAACACTGAGGTAATTACCACTACATCAGTATATACTAAATCATTAACACTGAGGTAATTACCACTACATCAGTATATACTAAATCATTAACACTGAGGTAATTACCACTACGTCAGTATATACTAAATCATTACCACTGAGGAAATTACCACTACATCAGTATATACTAAATCATTACCACTGAGGTAATTACCACTACATCAGTATATACTAAATCATTAACACTGAGGTAATTACCACTACATCAGTATATACTAAATCATTACACGGTAATTACCACTACATCAGTATATACTAAATCATTAACACTGAGGTAATTACCACTACATCAGTATATACTAAATCATTAACACTGAGGTAATTACCACTACATCAGTATATACTAAATCATTAACACTGAGGTAATTACCACTACATCAGTATATACTAAATCATTAACACTGAGGTAATTACCACTACATCAGTATATACTAAATCATTAACACTGAGGTAATTACCACTACATCAGTATATACTAAATCATTAACACTGAGGTAATTACCACTACATCAGTATATACTAAATCATTAACACTGAGGTAATTACCACTACATCAGTATATACTAAATCATTAACACTGAGGTAATTACCACTACATCAGTATATACTAATCATACACTGGTATTACCACTACATCAGTATATACTAAATCATTAACACTGAGGTAATTACCACTACATCAGTATATACTAAATCATTAACACTGAGGTAATTACCACTACATCAGTATATACTAAATCATTAACACTGAGGTAATTACCACTACATCAGTATATACTAAATCATTAACACTGAGGTATACCACTACATCAGTATATACTAAATCATTAACACTGAGGTAATTACCACTACATCAGTATATACTAAATCATTAATACACGGAGGTAATTACCACTACATCAGTATATACTAAATCATTAACACTGAGGTAATTACCACTACATCAGTATATACTAAATCATTAACACTGAGGTAATTACCACTACATCAGTATATACTAAATCATTAACACTGAGGTAATTACCACTACATCAGTATATACTAAATCATTAACACTGAGGTAATTACCACTACATCAGTATATACTAAATCATTAACACTGAGGTAATTACCACTACATCAGTATATACTAAATCATTAACACTGAGGTAATTACCACTACATCAGTATATACTAAATCATTACACTGAGGTAATTACCACTACATCAGTATATACTAAATCATTAACACTGAGGTAATTACCACTACATCAGTATATACTAAATCATTACCACTGAGGTAATTACCACTACATCAGTATATACTAAATCATTACCACTGAGGTAATTACCACTACATCAGTATATACTAAATCATTAACACTGAGGTAATTACCACTACATCAGTATATACTAAATCATTACCACTGAGGTAATTACCACTACATCAGTATATACTAAATCATTAACACTGAGGTAATTACCACTACATCAGTATATACTAAATCATTAACACTGAGGTAATTACCACTACATCAGTATATACTAAATCATTAACACTGAGGTAATTACCACTACATCAGTATATACTAAATCATTAACACTGAGGTAATTACCACTACATCAGTATATACTAAATCATTAACACTGAGGTAATTACCACTACATCAGTATATACTAAATCATTAACACTGAGGTAATTACCACTACATCAGTATATACTAAATCATTAACACTGAGGTAATTACCACTACATCAGTATATACTAAATCATTAACACTGAGGTAATTACCACTACATCAGTATATACTAAATCATTACAGCTGAGGTAATTACCACTACATCAGTATATACTAAATCATTAACACTGAGGTAATTACCACTACATCAGTATATACTAAATCATTAACACTGAGGTAATTACCACTACATCAGTATATACTAAATCATTACAGCTGAGGTAATTACCACTACATCAGTATATACTAAATCATTAACACTGAGGTAATTACCACTACATCAGTATATATCAGTATATACTAAATCATTATTAGGAATATTTAAAAATGACCGTGTAGATCTACCAATATTTTTAAAATCATGTGTAAGATATTAAACATGTTGAAAATCATGTGTGAAGATATATATGAGCAGCCATAATTGTTCATGATTATGACGTCGTTACCCCAGGGAACAAATTGTTTACGGCGTACAATGACGTGACAATTTTTACCATAGTTACCATGGAACTGTGTGGACTGTTAAAATATGTTTGAACTTCAATGGACGTGACAAATGTTTACGGCGTAGTTTACCATGGAAGCTGTGTGAACTGTTTAAATATGTTTGAACTTCAATGGACGTGACAAATGTTTTCGGCGTAGTTACCATGGAACTGTGTGGGACTGGTTAAATTATGTTTGAACTATCAATGGTACGTGCTACAAATGTCTTACTCGGCGTCATGTAACCATGGAAAACAGTGTGACTGGTTAGAATTAATTGTTTAGAACTTCAATGGACGTGACATTGTTTACGGCGTAGTTTTTTAACCATGGAACGTAGACTGTTACCATGGAACTTCAATGTGACTGTTAATATGATTGATAGTTAAATGGAACTGTATGAGACTGTTTACAAATGTTTTCAACTGGACGTGGACGTGACAATTATTTTACCGGCGTAGTTACCATGGAAACTGTGTGACTGTTAAAATATGTTTTGGAACTTCAATGGACGTGAACAATTGTGCTTACTGCGTAGTTACATGGAAATTTCTGTATGGATCTGATTAAATAGGATTTGTACTTCCCAATGGACGTGAAAAATGATTACGGGGCGTATTTACCATGGAACTGTGTGACTGTTAAATATGTTTGAACTTCAATGGAACGTGACAAATGTTTACGGCCGTAGTTACCATGGAACTGTGGTGACTGTTAATAAATATATGTTTGAACTTCAATGGACCGCGTGACAATTTTTTAACGGCCGTAGTTAACATGGAACTGTATAGTCGGACTGTTAAGATCCTATGTTTGCAACTTCAATGGACGTGACAATTTTTTACGGCGTAGTTACCATGGAACTGTATGAGCCGTTATAAATAGTTTTTTGATCCACAATGGTCGTTGACTGTTTTGTGAAATATAATTAACTTGGTCAAATGTTCCCGTGACTCATAGAAACTATGACTTGTAAATATGACTTCATATTGCATATTGAATATGTCTAAAGAGAATGTGTATCAAAGTATATCGTCCAAGATAATTACAATATATGTATGTTACATATTGTACATTTAAGGTGAAGGAGCTGTTTTTAATAGGGATAACTTCGCGACAATTTAAAAAAAATATAGTTGCATGACACATGCGGAATGAAAGAAGGTTGAATGGAGAAATGAATGAAATGGGTTGCTCTAATTGCTATTTAGGAAAAATTTCTGTCTTTAATCGCTTTAAAATGCATTTTTGCTATGGTGGTAATGATTTAGACCCATAGAGTACCGATTGTGTAGTCTATAGATCTTAAAGGTCAGTAACGCGGTAAATTTTATTTTGTTCATGCCTTGCAGCCAGAGTTAGGTTGTTGTATTTAAAGGCATGGCCAAACTAAAGTTCTCTCGAAATAATAGTAAATCCTGGTATTACGCCACGGCACCTCTACTATAGTTACGCGAACTACATGGAAAGCTTTTGGGGAATTGCATGGACAGGACATCGCACGGTCTATGCACGTGTTATAAAAACTAGGTGACCAACATTATTAGATAATTGTTACAGAATAAAGTCCAATGGGTAGGGACTACGTGGAATGTTCTGGAAGGAATGACAAGGACATCACGTAGTCCACACTCCTGTTTTAATGACGCATTACAGTTTATACAAAATGTGCATATTACAGCTGGTTCTGTCCAGCCTCAACAAGTCCAGTCAGAGAATCAAAACATTTCTAATTTGGTCTTAAGCCTACATCAGGCCGCCGCGTAAGGCGTGTATTCCTAAAGTAAAATTAGTAAATTTTGACAGTTTATGATGAGCTGGGGTAAACTGAGCTAAAGGTATTGTCCCATCGGCACGTGCACCAGGTCACGTACCCAATCATTATAAATAGAGGGCGGCAATAGGCCCCAGTCAGACTGAAACAGAAGACGGGGACACTTAAGACTGAGGTTTGAGACTTGGACTGGGTACTTCCGCCTCACAAAACAACACCCACCTAACATCTGCCTTAGTCACCGACCTCCGCCAGGGCCACGAAATGAGTAGAGTGGGATAAGAAATACTCTGTATACAACTAGAGCTTGAAATTAATTATCAGTCAACAAACTTCAAACCTTACACCCTTGGTCAATCATTTTCAAAAGACACAGCCTTCAATAGGACGGACAGATTTCCAGAGGGCCATTTTTGAATTATCCATTATATATCATGACTTAAACAGAGCTCTTGATATTATTGCACATTCTATGTCGGATACAGCTGTCAAGTCCCTGTGTTACATGTAGTTTTCCAGAGGTCACTTGAAAATGTTATTATATATAAATGGTGCTCATTCACCTTCCTTGTTCAAACAAAATGCCACATATATTAAACTTTTTAGTGTCAGGTTCTTATATCATAAACATCCTAGTAATTTTTGTTAAGAAAAAACTAATACATTGTACATTGCATATTCTAGATTACCAATGTTTCAATATTACCTTTATCGTTGCAAAGGCACAGAGCCGTTGTTTTCTTTCTATATTGTATTTTATGTATGAGTCACACTAATATAGATTTGTGATGTTTTAATGGATTAGTGACCTATTGTATTTCCATTATTTAGTTTTTTCTTTCCTTGGTTATCTGCCTTGCTTATTGATAGTCTTGCAAATTCTTCCTATTCATGTCCCATCTTTTGTACGCCTCTGCATTTGGTCCATATATATTTTTTTTTTTTTTTTTTTTTTTTTTATTTTTTTTTTTATATTAATTATAAAATATTTTGAAAATAAAAAGGATTGAATAACATATTCCTCTCAGTGGTGATGTAGCTCTTAATAATTTGGTGTTGTACTTACTATATTTTATGACATCACATATGAAAAGAATAATCCATGGACAACTGCCACTAAACAGCCTTACCTGTAACTCGCTGTACATCATGAATCTGTATTTGACTCAACACTGGGACCCTGTTGCAAATCAAAGACTTTAGCGACATTATTGGAATCTACCTAAAACATTATGTTCCACACCATACTTATCGATTGAATTAAGATAATTCCAACAGTGTAAAAAGTGTCATAATTTACTGAGGTTTGATTGTATGGAATGTTTCCACCAGTATATATGACCAGAACTGATACTATATACCTATCACAACTGTGCATAATACACATATAATATATTTTTTTTTTTTACTTTGAAATAGTTGGATTTAGGCATCACCTATGTAGGTCTTGGGGAGGGAAACACACAAACCGCCTTTATAGCTTTGATTATCTATTAAAAGCAATTTATTGAAATGTTTTCACAATTTGCACAATTTCCACCCCATCTGACCAAATACAATGTACATTGTAGGTTAAAACAACTATAAATGTACAATGCACCTTGAGATTGATAGTCCAAAATTCAATTTACTTGTGTTGAGTATGGTTAAATAGTGGGAACTATAACAAACACAAATAATATGAAGATTATTGATTTCTATTCATAAAATAAAATGGATCTCAAATAGGACGACACTCATCATTAGAGGTAAGAAACCTTTCCAAATATTTAGAATTTTTTATACGAACAAAGGAAGACTAAGAATATCAGACTACATTTTAAACAATTATACGTTAATATTTCCCACATTGGATATTTTTAACCTTGTCAGTCATTTAAATGTAAATAATATTATACTGTATATGATTAATGCAATGTATTCTTGACGAGATGTGAGTTTACTGTGCGATCCTTATACAATGGTTCCAATATTTTTATTTGTATAGGCATACTGTCAATTTATCAACTCTAATGAAATTTCAGAGCGGGACTACTAAGTAAAAGTCTCTACAATAACAAGAAGTGCTGTCTGTCGATCTCGACGTATCGAATATGTTGAGTAACTGACAGTGCCTGAACAATGAAGCATTATTTTTTTCGGCTATAAACTGGTCATATTGTTAAAACCCTATATAATCGAATATAGGAACGCAATTTAACCTTTTAATAATATCGTCTTTATTTTAGACGAAAGCCAATTTGTCGGTTGACTACAAAAGATCCATTTAGAAGGGATCATCTTGTGACTTCAACTGGCTTATTTACCATGAATTTCACTTCTGATTTGTACCTGATTATTTTTTTTTTTTAATTCCTCAACAATATTCCCACAGTTCGGTCTTTTTTCGCTTAATATCTACGTCCTAAAAGTAAATAACAAGTAAGAATGTCGCCGGGTATGTCAATCGAAGCGCACTTGTTCCGCCCATGTTTGTCGCTACATTATAGATGAACGAGCCTTTCCACTTGGCAAAACCGTCGTCGCTGGTGTGGGCGAGTGGTTAACACCCTTCAATCCCCTGGCGATCCGTCATTTTTGCATAGCTTTCCCCCCGTCCCTCCATCCCTGTAAATTCACAATAGAAAGACAAAGATTAAACTGATCAGGGGTATTCTTAAATCATAAAACACAATACACACTGTATACCAGGTTTTCATCGAGTCAGAACAACTTGCATTTCGGTTAATTTCCGCTAACATCAAAGCAATAAAAGTTAAGAAAGACAGTAGACATCGGTTGATGACACTTTAGATGCAAGAATACAATACGCATTGGAAATTAATATCACAGGAACTTTTAATATAGTCAAAATATCAAACTTTCTTTTTTTAGAAAAAGCAAAATAAAATATCATGCTTACATGTTTTCTTGAATTCAGCACAGAACACCGCTTGATAGAACAGAGCGTATCAGAGCTTTTTTTTAACTCGTAATATAATTCAGATTTGCTTATGGTGAATTCCGCACAGTATGTTTACATTTGAGTTATACATTGGCATGTGTTGAGGAGAGCAGAGCGTGTCAGAGCACCAGCACTGCTTAACCCAATAAAATCAGTACTGTTTATGGTGTAAAGCGCTCATTAAAAAGAACCAAATTAATAAAAAAATTGTACAGGTAATAACACATAGAGGTTTTCCCACAGCACTGAGGGAACAGCATGGCACATCTGAATAGGATGAAGGTGATATGTTATTTGCTGTAATGACTGTCTACAAGCCCATATTATCCAGATTCCTGTGGGCACATCTGACATCCTAGGGGTGGAGGTTCAGGTCTTGTGCTGTAATGACTGTCTCCAAGCCCATATTATCCAGTTCCCGTGACATTTGACACACAGCACACAATAGGACAACAGACCAGGGCACATGCATTTTTCCTTACAAATACTACCCCTAGAAAGGACGGACAAATCTTTAAGAAATCTAAATTGCCATTTTTTATATTGCGGTAGTCTGCTGTTAGTCACTCAAGTTAATGACATTGACTTCAATTTATATGTCAAGGATGTAATTAAGGAATAAATGTTTATGAAGCTCGTGAATGACTCGGAAATTTACCGTCATTTACGTAATGCTTAGAAAATTTGTGTAATTATTCTAATAAAACCTAACGGCAACCGCGGTTAAAAAAACAAAAAATTACGAATAGTAAAAAGTAAAAAAGTCGAATGCTATTGCAGGTTCGGTGTACAGTTATCACACTATTTGGCTCTATTTGAATTGATTTAACCTGTTATTTGCCTCCAGGGTCCTTAGGCCTCGCTCTCATGGCAATGTTGGGCCCCCGGACAACAGTATGGTAGACAGCAGAACTCTCCAAGTCGTGGAGGCATTCGTATCACTTTTTCCATACACCGGCAGCACAAACAGGTCATCACAAACACTGGACAAAACAAAGCATATTGGTTCAGACACATTGCAAATGGCTAAATACAAACAACATACCTCCTCAATTAGTTTTCGTGTTTTTTTATCATATTTGTATATTTCCGTTTACAATTGATTTAGGTTATATTCGTGCTTTTATATACATTTGTTATTCGTTTTTTTTTTAATTTTTTTTTTTAATTGTTCGTCAATGGTAGCTGTGTGTTCTATTTAGAAATGTTTTCTTTTATTTTTTTTTTTTTTTTTTGAACATTATCGGTGGTTTGGTAGTTTAATTACAAAAAAAAATCTTACATGATCCACCAGTCGTTAAATTGCATCCACAAATGCCAGAGCGGACCAGTTTCACGAATGACAACGTGAAACTTGTTACCAAGGAAGCTTTGGCAGTGGGGGGTGTGCCGGGGATTGAGCCTTCTGTACTGCCATCCTAAAAAATGCTAAAAAAATTAACTAATAACGTACCAGAAGCATGTTCAATCGTAAAATGCTTTCATTCACGGAAAATTGACCAAGTAAAACGTGGTTATTTAAAATTGTAACACAATCATGCATGACAATGGCAAACTCATTTTCTGCGAAATTGTTGGCGACAATAAATCAACCATTAAAATATGAAATATCCAAACAAATACGAGGTATTTGTAATATTAATAATGTATGTGCAAGAAATGCTTACCGACAATAATAAAATGATGCTTTGAATGACTACAGTATGTTGATTGGTGAAAAGGTGTTAACATATTTCCCTGGATTCTGTCAAACAATGTCGCCATATTTTCAGTGAAGTTTATTCTATGGCTGGCGAGGAAACAGCCTGAAGGTGACTGATAGACTCTATCTTTGATATCTTATCTGTTTTTAGACAATCTATCCTACAGATCCGATGTTACCTACGAAACATGTGCGTTGAATACCCCGCATGGAGTTCTGCAAAAGCATGTGCCTTACAAATCTACTGCGCGCGACCAAAATAAGGTCATCATCTAAAGCCACATACCGACCTAGAAACACACTAATAATAAAGAAAAATACATCCCATTTGTATTTGAGAACTTCAAAAATATCAAGTAATGATTATAATAATATGAAAGGTTGGTGACATGATTATTGCTTATTTATGTGGTGAACTGTCAATAGGGAAGTCAGTTGATACACACGCATCAACGTGTGCATCAACCGGAGATGGGTCCAACGCACATCTATCTTAATAATGCCGCTCGGCTCAGCCATTAGTGGCTTTAAAAACAAGTACGTGAATTGTACTCACAAAAAGTGACGTCATAATGGATACCTCCCGAAAAAAAGCTAACTCTGTAATATGCAAAGACTGAATTACTTTTGTTAGTATACACTCACGAAATCAAATAACTCTGTCCTTACAATTATAATTACACTATTTTGTAAGAGAGCTTGCAAATGTGCTATGGCTACATTTGTTAATTTATTCGTTCCTTTATTAGTTTAAAGTCCTATTAACAGCCAGGGTCAATTAAGGACATGCCAGGTTTGTTTGTGGACGAAAGCCGGAGTACCCCCAGAAAAACCACCTACCAGCGGTTAGTACCTGGCAACTGCCCCACATGGGATTCGAACCCAAATCCAAGAGGTGGATGGCCTGTGGTAATTTGTCGGAACATCATAACCACTTGGCCACCATGGCCCCTTGTCAGAGATTGGAATTGTGGAGAGATGTAACATATATTACCTGTTTTAACTTCACTGTCTGACTTAAGTAATTAATATAAGTTCACACTTAAAATATTATAGAAAATCTGCAAATAATACATTGATTTTGTATAAAGCAAATAAAACATCCTCATCCACAAGATTACTAATAATGAGCTTCATTGAATCATGAATAAAAATTGTTACAACTGACATAAATGAAGCAAGAAATACTTACAATGTAGAAAAGTTAATGAAATGTATTTAAACTACATATATTACAATGATCATGTTACAAGTAAAATGTACATATTGATACATAAGCTATTTCTTTTCAATGTATTTGACTTTTCAAACTATTTATATATATATATACCATAATCACTGATAGTTTTGTTTAAAATGTAATGATCTTAAAAACTTTACAAAAAAAAAAAAAAAAAATACTGTTGATATTGTCATGATGAATTTGTCTTATAAATTATTTAAACATACCTTTTGGAAATGTCACTGATGATATTGTATCTTTAGAAACCAAATACTCAAATTTTCACAGCAATCTAGTTTCCTTAATGCATTGTCATCCAATATCATCTCTGTTATCTGCTGGAGACTATGAAGTTTTTTTTAAATTACTTATAAATACCATGATTATAACCAAGTTGATGTGGAATGACATTTTTTGTCAATATGTAGTAGGAATTAAACAATTGTTTTTTTTAATGCATATTAATTTCCCATGCTACTTTTGATCTTTCAATAAAAGACTTGGTGATTTATGTAATTTCACTCAAAGAAGAGATCCCAGAGGGATGTTTGAACCCACAGAAGAATGATCTATGTCTGATAATTTATAGAGGGATCTTTTTTTGCTTTTCAAACGTCATCTATCATAATCCAAGATAATCATAGGATGTGTATATATCAAAAGAATAGAGTATGGCATATGAACAGTTCTCCACCCTAAATTCTATATCTTACCAGGAAATCCCAGAACTTTTTAATCATGTAAATATGTTTCAACTCCGAAAAGAGGTGCTCCTACGAAGGAGGGAACTGCATACAAGACAAGACAAGATGGCATGTCTCCAGCACTAGCCCTGAGTGTCCTAGGCTCAGTTATAACCGGAACAAGGACATTTATAAGCCCCATCAATCGAGCACTAGCCTTGAGTAAAGTAAAACTATGACTAGGTTTGGATACACCTGATCAGGACTTCCTGAGGCAGAACAAGTCACTGATCGGCCAACATTGAATATACCTATCATTTACAGATCAAGATCACTGATCGGCCAACATTGGATATACCTATCATTTACAGATCAAGATCACTGATCGGCCAACATTGGATATACCTATCATTTACAGATCAAGATCACTGATCGGCCAACATTGGATATACCTATCATTTACAGATCAAGATCACTGATCGGCCAACATTGGATATACCTATCATTTACAGATCAAGATCACTGATCAGCCAACATTGGATATAACCTATCATTTACAGATCAAGATCACTGATCAGCCAACATTGGATATACCTATCATTTACAGATCAAGATCACTGATCGGCCAACATTGGATATACCTATCATTTACAGATCAAGATCACTGATCAGCCAACATTGGATATACCTATCATTTACAGATCAAGATCACTGATCGGCCAACATTGGATATACCTATCATTTACAGATCAAGATCACTGATCGGCCAACATTGGATATACCTATCATTTACAGATCAAGATCACTGATCGGCCAACATTGGATATACCTATCATTTACAGATCAAGATCACTGATCGGCCAACATTGGATATACCTATCATTTACAGATCAAGATCACTGATCGGCCAACATTGGATATACCTATCATTTACAGATCAAGATCACTGATCGGCCAACATTGAATACCTATCATTTTACAGATCAAGATCACTGATCGCCAACATTGGAATACCTATCATTTACAGATCAAGATCACTGATCGGCAACATTGTATACCTATCATTTACAGATCAAGATCACTGATCGGCCAACATTGGATATATACCTATCATTTACAGATCAAGATCACTGATCGGCCAACATTGGATATATACCTATCATTTACAGATCAAGATCACTGATCGGCCAACATTGGATATATACCTATCATTTACAGATCAAGATCACTGATCGGCCAACATTGGATATACCTATCATTTACAGATCAAGATCACTGATCGGCCAACATTGGATATACCTACATCAGATCAAGATCACTGATCGGCCAACATGGATATACCTATCTTAAGATCAAGATCACTGATCGGCCAACATTGGATATACCTATCATTTACAGATCAAGATCACTGATCGGCCAACATTGGATATACCTATCATTTACAGATCAAGATCACTGATCGCAACATTGGATATACCTATCATTTACAGATCAAGATCACTGATCGCCAACATTGGATATACCTATCATTTACAGATCAAGATCACTGATCGGCCAACATTGGATATACCTATCATTTACAGATCAAGATCACTGATCGGCCAACATTGGATATACCTATCATTTACAGATCAAGATCACTGATCGGCCAACATTGGATATACCTATCATTTACAGATCAAGATCACTGATCGGCCAACATTGGATATACCTATCATTTACAGATCAAGATCACTGATCAGCCAACATTGGATATACCTATCATTTACAGATCAAGATCACTGATCGGCCAACATTGGATATACCTATCATTTACAGATCAAGATCACTGATCGGCCAACATTGGATATACCTATCATTTACAGATCAAGATCACTGATGGCCAACATTGGATATACCTATCATTTACAGATCAAGATCACTGATCGGCCAACATTGAATATACCTATCATTTACAGATCAAGATCACTGATCGGCCAACATTGGATATACCTATCATTTACAGATCAAGATCACTGATCGGCCAACATTGGATATACCTATCATTTACAGATCAAGATCACTGATCGGCCAACATTGGATATACCTATCATTTACAGATCAAGATCACTGATCGGCCAACATTGGATATACCTATCATTTACAGATCAAGATCACTGATCGGCCAACATTGGATATACCTATCATTTGCACATTGTATACCTATCATTTACAGATCAAGATCACTGATCGGCCAACATTGATATACTATCATTTACAGATCAAGATCACTGATCGGCCAACATTGGATATACCTATCATTTACAGATCAAGATCACTGATCGGCCAACATTGGATATACCTATCATTTACAGATCAAGATCACTGATCGGCCAACATTGGATATACCTATCATTTACAGATCAAGATCACTGATCGGCCAACATTGGATATACCTATCATTTACAGATCAAGATCACTGATCGGCCAACATTGGATATACCTATCATTTACAGATCAAGATCACTGATCGGCCAACATTGGATATACCTATCATTTACAGATCAAGATCACTGATCGGCCAACATTGGATATACCTATCATTTACAGATCAAGATCACTGATCGGCCAACATTGGATATACCTATCATTTACAGATCAAGATCACTGATCGGCCAACATTGGATATACCTATCATTTACAGATCAAGATCACTGATCAGCCAACATTGGATATACCTATCATTTACAGATCAAGATCACTGATCGGCCAACATTGGATATACCTATCATTTACAGATCAAGATCACTGATCGGCCAACATTGGATATACCTATCATTTACAGATCAAGATCACTGATCCACATTGAATATACCTTATCATTTACAGATCAAGATCACTGATCGGCCAACATTGAATATACCTATCATTTACAGATCAAGATCACTGATCGGCCAACATTGGATATACCTATCATTTACAGATCAAGATCACTGATCGCCAACATTGGATATACCTATCATTTACAGATCAAGATCACTGGACATACCTATCATTTACAGATCAAGATCACTGATCGGCCAACATTGGATATACCTATCATTTACAGATCAAGATCACTGATCGGCCAACATTGGATATACCTATCATTTACAGATCAAGATCACTGATCGGCCAACATTGGATATACCTATCATTTACAGATCAAGATCACTGATCAGCCAACATTGGATATACCTATCATTTACAGATCAAGATCACTGATCGGCCAACATTGGACATACCTATCATTTACAGATCAAGATCACTGATCGGCCAACATTGGACATACCTATCATTTACAGATCAAGATCACTGATCGGCCAACATTGGACATACCTATCATTTACAGATCAAGATCACTGATCAGCCAACATTGGATATACCTATCCTTTAGAAAACCATTTAAGAATAACTCATTTTTCTTTTTTTTCATACTTAATCCGACTTTCTGATTGGATAATACTTATTTTCACCACTTGAAAAAAATTCCAGAATGGGGCTAAAAATCTACATTATCATGACATCACAATAGAAACATTGATGTTGAGTATTTAAAAACAATCACCTGAAAAACCAATAGAATCATGAGCTAAAATGTGTTTTATTTCATTTTATTTACAAACCGCTACGTGGATTCACACAGTTTGCAAAGAAAATATTTTGCATACCAAGATGAAATTAAAAAGTACTGAGATCAATGCTTAATAAGATAAAATTTAACTTTTCTTTTCCTAATGTTTCTTTATATATTCATGTGAATGAATTGTCATTCTAATCTTAAATTATATTAAAAGCTGTCCAGATAAAATGGATCTCATTAATCCCATTTTTCATAGTGATAAGTATCTTGGATTTCAATTCCCGGCTATGGATAATATTTTTAGAAGTTCCATATTTAATTAACATACACAATCTCTTTTAAAATCATGACCTTATTAATAAATAATTCAGAAAACAAAAAACATGAATATGTCATTTTGGTAAAACATTTTCATAGAATATATCTTGAAAACATAAGATAAAATACACAGTACCTAGTTGAATCTACTGATGTAACATTGGAAACTTCATTGTAAATAAGGAGCCTTTCTCTGTCTGAATATACACTGACAGAGGAAAATGTATTAACTGATACCATACCTTTATATTTAAATTGATCAAACTAATTTTCCATGGACAAATATTGAAATCTATAAGGGATGCTATATTTCACCATGTGCATTGATGAGCAATATGGGCTAGCTACATATTCAACATGGTGACATTAACAGTGGACTAAAGGGCACCATTAGATATGTAGGTAGCCAGATGTATGATGCACAACACCACTTAATGTGTCGACAATAAAACAACTAATCTGCATACCATCATAAAAATTAAATAAGAACAGAGGGATCTTGGCACCCACCAAAGAATGATATATGTCTGACAATGGAAAGAGGAATCTTTTCTATGCTTTTCAAACTTTGACTTACCTACATACTATATATAAAATTTGAAACAATCAAAATCCAAGATGTCATCCTTTCAGCCATCTAGTTCACCAATCGGCCCAAAAATGCAATATGCAAAACTCTAGGTCCCAAGGGAAACTTGTACATAAAATTTGAGAGAGATCCCTTCAGTACTTTCTAAGAAATAGCTGTAACAAACTTCAGCAATTATCAAAATCCAAGATGGCAGCCTTGTTCACCAATCAGAATGCAAAACTAAGGCCTTTGAGTGGAAGATGGATATGAAATTTGGGACAGATCGCTTTAATGCTTTCTGAGAAACACAAATGGACCATGGACAAAAGGCGATTTGAACAAGAGATCCCAGAGGAATCTTGGCATCCACCAAAGAATGATCTACATCTGATAATGGAAAGAGGAATCTTTTCTCTGCATTTCAAACTTTTTCAAACATACTACATATAAAAGTTGAGATAGATTGATTCAGTACTTTCTGAGACAAAAAGGTAACAAACTACAACTATCAAAATCCAAGATGGCAGCTGGTCTGCTATCTTGTTGACCAATCAGTCCCAAAGTGCCATATGCACAACTAGGGCCCTAGGGGAACATACATTATAAATTTAAGGCAAATCCCTTCAGTAATTCCCAGAAATAACAGAACAATATCTGTATGACCAATCTAATGATCAATACATTATACCTATCACAATAAGTAACATTCTTTAAATTTCGTATGAGAAAATTGCTATTGAACAAACATCACATTAATATGACAAATTAACATGGTTTTATCAAATTCTAGTACACAATGCTAATAAAAACAATCTACACACTCATTAACAAAAATCCAAATATTTTTCGTTCTTGATGGAAATACAGAGAAGAAAGGTTCTTGTAATATCCCACCTTTAATCTACATTACTCTCTCTGTAGAGAACCTTGAGGAAATACAGAGACGAAACATCCTTGTTATATCCCATTTTTAACCTCCATTCTCTGTAAATGTCCTCGAAACAAGAGGCCCAGAGGGCCTGTATCGCTCACCTGGTTTTTTGTTAGTAATTATCACAAGACTCTGACAATTAGAAAAATAAGCAAAATTGACTCCCAAAGTTTAATTTTGAATCACAACCATACAATGATGCTATTGATACCATACAAATATGCTATTCAATACATAGGTTCAGAGACAAAGTAATTTATATGAAAATAGTAGCCTAATTGACCTTTTTGACCTCGCATATATTGCTGTTTAAGGCCAGGGGGTAAGCCCTATCATTTGTACAATTTCAAATCCCAACCCTATAAGGATGCTACCATTGCATTATAAGTGCTCTTCCATTCTTAGTTGCAGAGAAGAAGTCGTTTATATAGAAATAGCTAAATTGACCCCTTTTAACCCCACCCTTCAGGCCCCCGGGGGGTCAGCCCCATCATTTGCAAAATTTTGAATCCAAACCCTATAAGGATGTAACCATTGCATTATGAGCGCAATCCCATGTTAAGTTGCAGAGAAAAAGTCATTTATATGGAAATTGACCACTTTTGACCCCGCCCCTCAGGTCCCGGGGGGTCGGCCCTATCATTTGCTCAATTTGGAATCCCCAGCCTACAAGGATGCTACCATTGCATTATGGGTGCTATACCATGCTTAGTTGCAGAGAAGAAGTCGTTTATATGGAAATAGCCAAATTGACCCCTTTTGACCCCGCCCCTCAGGCCCCCGGGGGGTCAGCCCCATCATTTGCACATTTGGAATCCCCACCCTATAAGGATGCTACCATTGCATAATGGGTGCTATACCATGCTTAGTTGCAGAGAAGTCATTTATATGGAAATAGCCAAATTGACAGCTTTTGACCCCGCCCCTCAGACCCCCGGGGGGTCAGCCCCATCATTTGCGCAATTTTGAATTCCCACCCTATAAGGATGCTACCATTGCATTATGGGTGCTATACCATGCTTAGTTTCAGAGAAGAAGTCGTTTATATGGAAATAGCCAAATTGGCCCCTTTAGACCCCGCCCCTCAGGCCCCCGGGGGGTCAGCCCCATTATTTGTACAATTTTGAATCCTCACCCTATAAGGATGCTACCATTGCATTATGGGTGCTATCCCATGCTTGGTTTCAGAGAAGAAGTTGTTTATATGGAAATAGCCAAATTGACCCCTTTTGACCCCGCCCCTCAGGCCCCCTGGGGGTCAGCCCCATTATTTGTACAATTTTGAATCCCCACCCTATAACGATACTACAATTGCATTATGAGTGCTATCTCATGCTTAGTTTCAGAGAAGAAGTCGTTTATATGGAAATAGCCAAATTGACCCCATTTGACCCCGCCCCTCAGGCCCCCGGGGGGTCAGCCCCATCATTTGTACAATTTTGAATCCCCACCCTATAAGGATGCTACCATTGCATTATGGGTGCTATCCCATGCTTGGTTTCAGAGAAGAAGTTGTTTATATGGAAATAGCCAAATTGACCCCTTTTGGCCCCGCCCCTCAGGCCCCCGGGGGGTCAGCCCCATCATTTGTACAATTTTAAGTTAGTAGCCCATAAGGATGCTACCAGTCAAATTTCGTTGAAATCCGACCAGCGGTTATGGAGAAGAAGTCGATTGTTGACGGACGCCGGACGACGGACGACGGACGACGGACGCCGGACGCTGCGGTATCCCATAAGCTCACCTCGGTCCTTTGGACCAGGTGAGCTAATAAATACAGAATTACTTTAAACCTTCTTTAGAATCACAGATGAATAAAAAATGGAAAGAGGACAAACCAACCAGGTCAATGAATAGCCCAGCCTTGTGGAGCCTTTTCTCATTCATATAAGGATTTAAGGTCAATTTTGTTGCTTGTATTGACTGATGAAGAAAGTTAATCTCGTGCAAATGAAGTGAACTGCGACAAATACACAGTACCTGAAGGACAGTCAAGGATCAGAAAGAACAAATACACTGTACCTGAAAGACAGTCAAGGACCAGGGGACAAATACACTGTACCTGAAGGACAGTCAAGGATCCAGGGACAAATACACTGTACCTGAAGAACAGTCAAGAATCCAGGGACAAATACACTGTACCTGAAGGACAGTCAAGAATCCGAGGACAAATACACTGTACCTGAAGGTCAGTCAAGGATCCAGGGACAAATACACTGTACCTGAAGGACAGTCAAGGATCGAGGGACAAATATACTGTACCTGAAGGACAGTCAAGGATCCAGGGACAAATACACTGTACCTGAAGGACAGTCAAGAATCCAGGGACAAATACACTGTACCTGAAGGACAGTCAAGAATCCGAGGACAAATACACTGTACCTGAAGGTCAGTCAAGGATCCAGGGACAAATACACTGTACCTAAAGGACAGTCAAGGACCAGCGGACAAATACACTGTACCTGAAGGACAGTCAAGAATCCAGGGACAAATACACTGTACCTGAAGGACAGTGAAGGACCAGGGGACAAATACACTGTACCTGAAGGACAGTCAAGGATCCAGGGACAAATACACTGTACCTGAAGGACAGTGAAGGACCAGGGGACAAATACACTGTACCTGAAGGACAGTCAAGGATCCAGGGACAAATACACTGTACCTGAAGGACAGTCAAGAATAAGACAAATACACTGTACCTGAAGGACAGTCAAGGACCAGGGGACAAATACACTGTACCTGAAGGACAGTCAAGGATCCAGGGACAAATACACTGTACCTGAAGGACAGTCAAGGATCCGAGGACAAATACACAGTACCTGAAGGACAGTCAAGGATCCAGGGACAAATACACTGTACCTGAAGGACAGTCAAGGATCCAGGGACAAATACACTGTACCTGAAGGACAGTCAAGGATCCAGGGACAAATACACTGTACCTGAAGGACAGTCAAGGATCCAGGGACAAATACACTGTACCTAAAGGACAGTCAAGGATCCAGGGACAAATACACTGTACCTGAAGGTCAGTCAAGGATCAAGGGACAATACACAGGATAGGGACAAATACATGTACCTGAAGGACAGTCAAGGATCAGGGACAATACACTGTACCTAAAGGACAGTCAAGGACCAGGGGACAAACACACTGTATCTGAAGGACAGTCAAGAATCCAGGGACAAATACACTGTACCTGAAGGACAGTGAAGGACCAGGGGACAAACACACTGTATCTGAAAGACAGTCAAGGATCCAGGGACAAATACACTGTACCTAAAGGACAGTCAAGGACCAGGGGACAAATACACTGTACCTGAAAGACAGTCAAGGACCAGGGGACAAATACACTGTATCTGAAGGACAGTCAAGGATCCAGGGACAAATACACTGTACCTGAAGGACAGTCAAGGATCCAGGGACAAATACACTGTACCTGAAGGACAGTCAAGGATCCAGGGACAAATACACTGTACCTGAAGGACAGTCAAGGATCCAGGGACAAATACACTGTACCTAAAGGATAATCAAGGATCCGAGGACAAATACACTGTATACGTACCTGAAGGTCAGTCAAGGAGTCAAAGGGCAGATAAAGATTTTCATTTTCTTATGGGGTATTTAAATATTACTTTAATTTATAAAATATTTACATCCATTGACTACAACAGCCTACTGTTAAAACACACAACAAAGGTTTAAAATATACACAGGTATATAAATATTATTTTAGATTTGCTATAAATATACAAAATGTTTTATAACTCGGCGTTGCATAAAAGGTTTAATTTTATCCATAACAGTAATATTATATCAAAACATGGTGTTAATGAGATGAGGAAAGCAAACAGAGAATATACAACAGCATAACACAGACGGGAGAGGTAGAGAAATACCCGAGTCCCAATAAATATTATAAAGCGGAGCCCTTCAACATTGCTCAAAGTTGGCTGAGAGTGTGTGTAGTCGATTACTATGATAATTAAATACCTAGAAAGAAACTGTTCAATACACAGGGACTTGTAAATATTGAGGTTCAATACACAGGGACTTGTAAATATAGAGGGTTTTTTGTTGTGTACATGTATATACTATATATAATATAAAACTACAAATGAACCAATGGAATGACTGAACAAAGCATTACCTGCCTTAAAAAATGTCACCCGTATTCCTTATGGTTAAATATGTACATATTTACTACCAACTTATATTCTCAAAAAAGGAAACACAACTTTGAATACAAAACACAGCATTCACATACCTTTATTCCACTTACTGCAATAAATTTATAAAATTAGCCAATAAAATAACAGCGATTGCATTTTTCTGGTAACAATAACACCTAGCTGTATTAGCTTGTGAAATGAAATGTGGAAGTGATATATTACATGAAAATATAATTTCTGGTCTTGTTTTGTAATTAATAGGCAATATAGAATAGGTGTGTGTATACGCATATTTTCTATGAAAAAATCAAAGCGTTCTGTTTATGTTAACAGAATATGTGTGTTTGTCCTTCAACAGACAGACATAGCTATAGTGAGGTAATCCAAATGCATTGTTCATGTTCAGTATAATGGTAGTAAATATGTACACATTTAACCATATTGGACAGAATATGGGTGACCTTTAGAATCAGGTAGGTTTAATTCAGTCATTCCGTTGTGCACAGTTGATCCCCTGCCATCTATATTTACAGGTCACTGTAGTTCAATATACCTATCATTTACCCAAATTATGATAGTAATTATTACAAATCAGGATTGAGATTTAGGCTTGACCCTGTGTAGCGATTAAACAATGTCTAATCAATAAACTTTTGCATAGCTTTGTACCATGATGAGGGGCTCTTAAAAGACTACGACAAACTATTCTAAATTACATGTTGCTGGCGAGAAATTGGTAAACTTGGCGTAGAAACGGCTGTCATGTGAACTTCAACCCTCTGTGGAGAATGTCCATTATCTGTGGCAAGGTAACCATTATGATGACTTGAGCTTTGTATTAGGACCTTGGACACATGTCGACTCTCATTTAATCCCTCATTGTCCGCACTCAGTGAATTTTTCATCCGTTGTATCTTAGCTTGAGACAGACGGAGCGTATCACTACGCGATAATGTCACTGCCTCAGTTACTACACGGTCCTCAGCATGGTCTACCCAATCTGTATTCTGAACAGACTTTTTCATGATGTAGCCATCAGATTTACTAATGGGGATATTAACAACATTAGGGTATTCCATCTCTTCTTTCCCATTTCCGTTCATGTTATCATATTCTGAGTGCTCTGAGGGGGTTTTCAATTCTCCAGCCAAGTTCTCAATGGTTGTGTCCCGTGAAGGCTGTTCTAACAATATCTCACCTTCAGTAGAAGCATCATTCATAATGGGGGTGAATCTCATCATACCAATACTGCCACCCTCAGATCCATCAGCAAATGAAGTCCTAGAGCTTTGCATGGAAACTTTGGAACTAAAATCTGCGAGAGAAAGTCGAGAGTTGGCAGCTGTATCGTAGTAGGAGGAGCGATCATCTACTGAATAATCAGAGAGCCTACTTGACTGCATAGACGCACTGTCTGTACTGCGTGTCATTTCTGGAGTACCTGAACTAGTCAAACCACGCTTCTTCATGAAACCTGATTTACCTTTGTGTGGATTACGTTTAAAGTGTTCATCTACAGATTCAGGGTTTCTACTCTTTATGATTTGTTCAATACTTGGCTCGATTTCCAGACCAAAGGGTAGAGTAGGAAGTTCATTGGTCTTTGCTTTGGGAGGTACTTCCATTTTCGCTTTCCTCAACTCTTCTTTTGCCACTTGTAATTGGTCTATCACAGTATCATCATCATAGCCAAAGTCCTTCTCAAGTCCTGACTGAAAAAACTGCAGGATATCATCCACATTCATCTTCAGAAGTTTTCCTAAAACCAAAAAAGTGATACTGTCTGGTAAATTGATTATACAGTTACAAAAAGAAATACTTCTGTATTCAGTCTTGTCATAGATAAGTTCCAAAACAACACAGTTTTTTTAGCCTGATTTTATTTAACCTTAGCTTGAAAGTGAAATTAATGTCTATCATTCCAGAGCATCAGGCCCAAATTCCATTCACACTTTTACCACTTACCTAATAATTTTTTTTTATATATATATTACTCTTTGGCATTGTTTTCTGTTTTAATAATGACTTCAAATTCATTCATACAACAGTATTGTTACATAAGTGTTTACCATTATATTATTTATCAAAATTATTGTGCATATTAACGTCGGTGCAACTTTATATAACCCTGTGTCATACTTACGTCGGTGTAACTTTACGTCGGTGTAACTTTATATAACCCTGTGTCATACTTACGTCGGTGTAACTTTACGTCGGTGTAACTTTATATAACCCTGTCTCATACTTACGTCGGTGTAACTTCAAATAACCGAGTGTCATACTTACATCGGTGTAACTTTATATAACCCTATGTCATACTTATGTCGGTGTAACTTTGTATAACCCTGTGTTTTACTTACGTCAGTGTAACTTTACGTCGGTGTAACTTTATATAACCTTGTCTCATACTTACGTCGGTGTAACTTTATATAACCCTGTGTCATACTAACATCGGTGTAACTTTATATAACCCTATGTCGTACTTATGTCGGTGTAACTTTATATAACCCTGTGTCATACTTACGTTGGTGTAACTTTATATAACCCTGACTCATACTTATGTTGGTGTAACTTTATATAACCCTGTGTCATACTTATGTCGGTGTAACTTTATACAACCCCATGTCATACTTACATCAGTGTAACTTTATATAACCCTGTGTCATACTCACGTTCGTGTAACTTTATATAACCCTGTGTCATACTTATGTCGGTGTAACTTTATATAACCCTGTGTCATACTAAGGTCGATGTAACTTTATATAACCGTGTGTCATACTCACGTTTGTGCAACTTTATATAACCCTGTGTCATACTCTTGTCGGTGTAACTTTTTATAACCCTATGACATACTTATGTCGGTGTAACTTTATATAACCCTATGTCATACTAAGGTCGGTGTAACGTTATATAACCCTGTGTCATACTTATGTCGGTATAACTTTATATAACCCTGTGTCATACTTATGTCGGTATAACTTTATATAACCCTGTGTCATACTAAGGTCAGTGTAACTTTATATAACCCTGTGTCATACTATCGTTGGTGTAACTTTACATAACCCTGTGTCATACTCACGTTGGTGTAACTTTATATAACCGTGTCATACTCACGTTTGTGTAACTTTATATAACCCTGTGTCATACTCACATCGTGTTAACTTTATATAACCCTGTGTCATACTAAGGTCGATGTAACTTTATATAACCGTGTGTCATACTCACGTTTGTGCAACTTTATATAACCCTGTGTCATACTCTTGTCGGTGTAACTTTTTATAACCCTGTGTCATACTTATGTCGGTGTAACTTTATATAACCCTGTGTCATACTTATGTCGGTGTAACTTTATATAACCCTGTGTCATACTAAGGTCAGTGTAACTTTATATAACCCTGTGTCATACTATCGTTGGTGTAACTTTACATAACCCTGTGTCATACTTACGTTTGTGTAACTTTATATAACCGTGTCATACTCACGTTTGTGTAACTTTATATAACCCTGTGTCATACTTACATCAGTGTAACTTTATATAACCCTGTGTCATACTTACGTCGGTGTAACTTTATATAACCCTGTGTCATACTTACGTCGGTGTAACTTTATATAACCCTGTGTCATACTTACGTCAGTGTAACTTTATATAACCCTGTGTCATACTTACGTCGGTGTAACTTTATATAACCCTGTGTCATACTTACGTCGGTGTAACTTTATATAACCCTGTCTCATACTCACGTCGGTGTAACTTTATATAACCCTGTGTCATACTCACGTCGGTGTAACTTTATATAACCCTGTGTCATACTTACGTCGGTGTAACTTTATATAACCCTGTGTCATACTTACGTCGGTGTAACTTTATATAACCCTGTGTCATACTTATGTCGGTGTAACTTTATATAACCCCGTCTCATACTTACGTCGGTGTAACTTTATATAACCCTGTGTCATACTCACATCGGTGTAACTTTATATAACCCTGTGTCATACTCACGTCGGTGTAACTTTATATAACCCTGTGTCATACTTACGTCGGTGTAACTTTGTATAACCCTGTGTCATACTTACGTCTGTGTAACTTTATATAACCCTGTGTCATACTTACGTCGGTGTAACTTTATATAACCCTGTGTCATACTTACATCGGTGTAACTTTATATAACCCTGTGTCATACTTAAGTCGGTGTAACTTTGTATAACCCTGTGTCATACTTATGTCGGTGTAACTTTATATAACCCTGTGTCATACTTACGTCGGTGTAACTTTATATAACCCTGTGTCATACTTACATCGGTGTAACTTTATATAACCCTGTGTCATACTTATGTCAGTGTAACTTTATATAACCCTGTGTCATACTTACGTCGGTGTAACTTTATATAACCCTGTGTCATACTTATGTAGGTGTAACTTTATATAACCCTGCGTCATACTTACGTCGGTGTAACTTTATATAACCCTGTGTCATACTTACGTCGGTGTAACTTTATATAACCCTGTGTCATACTTACGTCGGTGTAACTTTATAATTGTATAGGCCATTCCAGTAAGTAGGCTCTCACCCTCAAGCATCAGGATGTCCCATAGACGAAGATTAAGAGTGTACGGCACCTAGATAACAATACATATGTGGATATGAATGTTATTCTACCCAAGGCCCCACAAAATAAGGCTTGCACCACATTTTGGATTGCAAGAATTTAAATACGAATGAGTATTTTTCTTTCATATCAGGGCATTAATAATTACTATGGATATAGCAAAGCGATGACCTAATTTAGCTATTAAGACTTTTTGTTGAATTCGTCTTCATGTCATTGTTTTATTTTTCATTTAAACATGATCCTATCACCACTAGGCATTATGACATGAGTAACATTGAAAAAAGTTTGATAAAGCTTAACTCTCTCTGTATCTATCCTACATGATCTGTGTAGTCACCATATCTCTGTACGTATCCTACATAACATGTGTACTCACTCTATCTCTGTATCTATCCTACATAACATGTGTACTCACCCTATCTCTGTATCTATCCTACATAACCTGTGTACTCACCCTATCTCTGTATCTATCCTACTACATAATCTGTGTACTCACTCTATCTCTGTATCTATCCTACATAACCTGTGTACTCACCCTATCTCTGTATCTATCCTACATAACATGTGTACTCACCCTATCTCTGTATCTATCCTACATAACCTGTGTACTCACCCTATCTCTGTATCTATCCTACATAACCTGTGTACTCACTCTATCTCTGTATCTATCCTACATAACATGTGTACTCACTCTATCTCTGTATCTATCCTACATAACCTGTGTACTCACTCTATCTCTGTATCTATCATACATAATCTGTGTATCATCCTATCTCTGTATCTATCCTACATAATCTGTGTACTCACTCTATCTCTGTATCTATCATACATAACATGTTTACTCATCATATCTCTGTATCTATCCTACATAATCTGTGTATAACCCTATCTCTGTATCTATCCTACATAATCTGTGTACTCACTCTATCTCTGTATCTATCCTACATAACATGTTTACTCATCCTATCTCTGTATCTATCCTACATAATCTGTGTACTAACTCGATCTCTGTATCTATCCTACATAACCTGTGTACTCACCCTATCTCTATATCTATCCTACATAATCTGTGTACTCACTCTATCTCTGTATCTATCGTACATAACATGTTTACTCATCCTATTACTGTATCTATCCTACATAATCTGTGTATCACCCTATCTCTGTATCTATCCTACATAATCTATGTACTCACTCTATCTCTGTATCTATCCTACATCACATGTTTACTCATCCTATCTCTGTATCTATCCTACATAATCTGTGTATCACCCTATCTCTGTATCTATCCTACATAATCTGTGTACTCACTCTATCTCTGTATCTATCCTACATAACATGTGTACTCACTCTATCTCTGTATCTATCCTACATCACATGTTTACTCATCCTATCTCTGTATCTATCCTACATAATCTGTGTATAACCCTATCTCTGTATCTATCCTACATAACTTTTGTACTCACCCTATCTTTGTACGTATCCTACATAACCTTTGTACTCACCCTATCTCTGTATCTATCCTACATAATCTGTGTACTCACTCTATCTCTGTATCTATCCTACATCACATGTTTACTCATCCTATCTCTGTATCTATCCTACATAATCTGTGTATAACCCTATCTCTGTATCTATCCTACATAATCTGTGTACTCACTCTATCTCTGTATCTATCCTACATAACATGTGTACTCACTCTATCTCTGTATCTATCCTACATCACATGTTTACTCATCCTATCTCTGTATCTATCCTACATAATCTGTGTATAACCCTATCTCTGTATCTATCCTACATAACTTTTGTACTCATCCTATCTTTGTACGTATCCTACATAACCTTTGTACTCACCCTATTATCTCTGTATCTATCCTACATAATCTGTGTACTCACTCTATCTCTGTATCTATCCTACATCACATCTTTACTCATCCTATCTCTGTATCTAGCCTACATAATCTGTGTATAACCCTATCTCTGTATCTATCCTACATAACCTTTGTACTCACTCTATCTCTGTATCTATCCTACATAATCTGTGTATTCACTCGATCTCTGTATCTATCCTACATAACCTGTGTACTCACCCTATCTCTATATCTATCCTACATAATCTGTGTATTCACTCGATCTCTGTATCTATCCTACATAACCTGTGTACTCACCCTATCTCTATATCTATCCTACATAATCTGTGTACTAACTCGATCTCTGTATCTATCCTACATAACCTGTGTACTCACCCTATCATAACCTGTGTACTCACCCTATCTCTGTATCTATCCTACATAATCTGTGTATAACCCTATCTATCCTACATAACCTTTGTACTCACTCTATCTCTGTATCTATCTACTCCCATAACATGAGAGTCGACTGGTCAGCCGTTTTTTTATCGGACGTTATTTTGCTGACTGTCGACTCTCATTTCTGAAGGCCTATTTCTTTGATGCAGTTTCCGACGTCAGATGAAGGCGGGATGAAAAGTGTAATAATATCAATAATATCTTGCTCTGACAGTGATAAAATTGATGTGTACTTACAGTTTAGGTATTAATTATCCCATTTATCTATGTAAACCATAACTTGAGGCCTCATAAAATAGTATTTTAGCGGAATAGATATGATGAATCCCTTCTGTAACATTTTGACCTAGTTTTAAATATGGCGGCTGGTTACTACAAAAAACGGAACGTGAATTCAAGCGGGCAGAATGCAAGTAAAAGTAAAGGCAGATCAAGCGTTTTGGGGACTTTGCAATTCATTTTTTCTATTTACCGGCCAGATCGCTTTCATCATGAAGTTTTGTCTGGGTCATGAGATGGATTTTACGGCTGATTTTGTCAAAATACTTGTTGATTTATGAAAAAGAGGTAGGTATTTGACATTGATGATGATTTAAATATGATTAAAACGTTTTATATTGTCACAATCCAAACTTTGAAAATGTTACCCTCAGCATCAGGTAAATTGCCTATCGGAAGTTAGAGGTTAGACCGACGTAATGTTCCAAAAGTGTCTCGTCGTGCTATACCTCTAACATTGTTGGAGTATGTATCTATCCTACATAACATGTGTACTCACTCTATCTCTGTATCTATCCTACATAATCTGTGTACTCACCCTATCTCTGTATCTATCCTACATAACATGTGTACTCACTCTATCTCTGTATCTATCCTACATAACATGTGTACTCACCCTATCTCTGTATCTATCCTACATAATCTGTGTACTCACTCTATCTCTGTATCTATCCTACATAACATGTGTACTCACTCTATCTCTGTATCTATCCTACATATATAACCTGTGTACTCATCCTATCTCTGTATCTATCCTACATAACATGTGTACTCACTCTATCTCTGTATCTATCCTACATAACCTGTGTACTCACCCTATCTCTGTATCTATCCTACATAACCTGTGTACTCACTCTATCTCTGTATCTATCCTACATAATCTGTGTACTCACTCTATCTCTGTATCTATCCTACATATATAACCTGTGTACTCATCCTATCTCTGTATCTATACTACATAACATGTGTACTCACTCTATCTCTGTATCTATCCTACATAACATGTGTACTCACCCTATCTCTGTATCTATCCTACATAACCTGTGTACTCACCCTATCTCTGTATCTATCCTACATAACCTTTGTACTCACCCTCTCTCTGTATCTATCCTACATAACATGTGTACTCACTCTATCTCTGTATCTATCCTACATAATCTGTGTATCACCCTATCTCTGTATCTATCCTACATAATCTGTGTACTCACTCTATCTCTGTATCTATCCTACATAACATGTGTACTCACTCTATCTCTGTATCTATCCTACCTATATAACCTGTGTACTCATCCTATCTCTGTATCTATACTACATAACATGTGTACTCACTCTGTCTCTGTATCTATCCTACATAACATGTGTACTCACCCTATCTCTGAATCTATCCTACATAACATGTGTACTCACCTTATCTCTGTATCTATCCTACATAACATGTGTACTCACTCTATCTCTGTATCTATCCTACATGATCTGTACACTCACTCTATCTCTGTATCTATCCTACATAATCTGTGTACTCACCCTATCTCTGTATTTATCCTACATAATCTGTGTACTCACTCTATCTCTGAATCTATCCTACATAATCTGTGTACTCACCCTATCTCTGTATCTATCCTACATGATCTGTACACTCACTCTATCTCTGTATCTATCCTACATAATCTGTGTACTCACTCTATCTCTGTATTTATCCTACATAATCTGTGTACTCACTCTATCTCTGTATCTATCCTACATAATCTGTGTACTCACTGTATCTTTGTATCTATCCTATATAACCTTTGTACTCACCCTATCTCTGTATCTATCATACATAACATGTTTACTCATCCTATCTATGTATCTATCCTACATAATCTGTGTACTAACTCTATCTCTGTATTTACCTACATAATCTGTGTACTCACTCTAACTCTGTATCTATCCTACATAACATGTTTACTCATCCTATCTCTGTATCTATCCTACATAACCTGTGTACTAACTCTATCTCTGTATCTATCCTACATAAACTGTGTACTCACCCTATCTCTATATCTATCCTACATAACCTGTGTACTTACCCTATCTCTATATCTATCCTACATAATCTGTGTACTCACCCTATCTCTATATCTATTCTACATAATCTGTGTACTCACTCTATCTCTGTATCTATCCTACATAACATGTGTACTCACCCTATCTTTGTATATATCCTACATAACCTGTGTACTTATCCTATCTCTGTATCTATCCTACATAACATGTGTACTCACCCTATCTCTGAATCTATCCTACATAACATGTGTACTCACCCTATCTCTGTATCTATCCTACATAACATGTGTACTCACCCTATCTCTGTATCTATACTACATAACATGTGTACTCACCCTATCTCTGTATCTATACTACATAACATGTGTACTCACTCTGTCTCTGTATCTATCCTACATAACCAGTGTACTCACCCTATCTCTGAATCTATCCTACATAACATGTGTACTCACCCTATCTCTGTATCTATCCTACATAACATGTGTACTCACCCCTATCTCTGTATCTATCCTACATAAACCTGTGTACTTATCCTATCTCTGTATCTATCCTACATAATCTGTGTACTCACCCTATCTCTGTATCTATCCTACATAAGCTTTGTACTCACCCTATCTCTGTATCTATCGTACATAACCTGTGTACTTATCCTATCTCTGTATCTATCCTACATAACATGTGTACTCACCCTATCTCTGTATCTATCGTACATAACCTGTGTACTTATCCTATCTCTGTATCTATCCTACATAACATGTGTACTCACCCTATCTCTGTATCTATCCTACATAACATGTGTTCTCACCCTATCTCTGTATCTATCCTACATAACATGTGTACTCACTCTATCTTTGTATATATCCTACATAACCTGTGTACTTATCCTATCTCTGTATCTATCCTACATAACATGTGTACTCACCCTATCTCTGAATCTATCCTACATAACATGTGTACTCACCCTATCTCTGTATCTATCCTACATAACATGTGTACTCACCCTATCTCTGTATCTATCCTACATAACATGTGTACTCACCCTATCTCTGTATCTATCCTACATAACATGTGTACTCACCCTATCTCTGTATCTATCCTACATAACATGTGTACTCACTCTATCTCTGTATCTATCCTACATAACATGTGTACTCACCCTATCTCTGTATCTATCCTACATAACATGTGTACTCACTCTATCTCTGTATCTATCCTACATAACCTGTGTACTCACCCTATCTCTGTATCTATCCTACATAACATGTGTACTCACCCTATCTCTGTATCTATCCTACATAATCTGTGTACTCACTCTATCTCTGTATCTATCCTACATAATCTGTGTACTCACTCTAACTCTGTATCTATCCTACATAACATGTTTACTCATCCTATCTCTGTATCTATCCTACATAACCTGTGTACTAACTCTATCTCTGTATCTATCCTACATAAACTGTGTACTCACCCTATCTCTATATCTATCCTACATAACCTGTGTACTCACCCTATCTCTATATCTATCCTACATAATCTGTGTACTCACCCTATCTCTATATCTATTCTACATAATCTGTGTACTCACTCTATCTCTGTATCTATCCTACATAATCTGTGTATCACCCTATCTCTGTATCTATCCTACATAACCTGTGTACTCATCCTATCTCTGTATCTATCCTACATAACATGTGTACTCACCCTATCTCTGAATCTATCCTACATAACATGTGTACTCACCCTATCTCTGTATCTATCCTACATAACATGTGTACTCACCCTATCTCTGTATCTATACTACATAATCTGTGTACTCACTCTATCTCTGTATCTATACTACATAACATGTGTACTCACTCTATCTCTGTATCTATCCTACATAATCTGTGTACTCACCCTATCTCTGAATCTATCCTACATAACATGTGTACTCACCCTATCTCTGTATCTATCCTACATAACATGTGTACTCACCCTATCTCTGTATCTATCCTACATAACCTGTGTACTTATCCTATCTCTGTATCTATCCTACATAATCTGTGTACTCACCCTATCTCTGTATCTATCCTACATAAGCTTTGTACTCACCCTATCTCTGTATCTATCGTACATAACCTGTGTACTTATCCTATCTCTGTATCTATCCTACATAACATGTGTACTCACCCTATCTCTGTATCTATCGTACATAACCTGTGTACTTATCCTATCTCTGTATCTATCCTACATAACATGTGTACTCACCCTATCTCTGTATCTATCCTACATAATCTGTGTACTCACCCTATCTCTGTATCTATCCTACATAACATGTGTACTCACTCTATCTTTGTATATATCCTACATAACCTGTGTACTTATCCTATCTCTGTATCTATCCTACATAACATGTGTACTCACCCTATCTCTGAATCTATCCTACATAACATGTGTACTCACCCTATCTCTGTATCTATCCTACATAACATGTGTACTCACCCTATCTCTGTATCTATACTACATAACATGTGTACTCACCCTATCTCTGTATCTATACTACATAACATGTGTACTCACTCTGTCTCTGTATCTATCCTACATAACCAGTGTACTCACCCTATCTCTGAATCTATCCTACATAACATGTGTACTCACCCTATCTCTGTATCTATCCTACATAACATGTGTACTCACCCTATCTCTGTATCTATCCTACATAACCTGTGTACTTATCCTATCTCTGTATCTATCCTACATAATCTGTGTACTCACCCTATCTCTGTATCTATCCTACATAAGCTTTGTACTCACCCTATCTCTGTATCTATCGTACATAACCTGTGTACTTATCCTATCTCTGTATCTATCCTACATAACATGTGTACTCACCCTATCTCTGTATCTATCGTACATAACCTGTGTACTTATCCTATCTCTGTATCTATCCTACATAACATGTGTACTCACCCTATCTCTGTATCTACCCATACCGAAATAAAGCATGCTTTTATGATGCTTTTAGTGACATATTTTAGTACTTTTTCTAAAAAGTACAAAAAAAGCATGCTCTTTTAGTACTTTTTCCGGCCACACCATCAGGGCAGAGTACTTTTTTTGTACTTTTTTTGGACTCTGAAATTTTGCAGAGTACTTTTTTTGTACTTTTTTTGGACTCTGAAATTTTTCAGAGTACTTTTTTTGTACTTTTCTGGACTTAAACATTCTGCAGAGTACTTTTTTTGTACTTTTCTGGGACTTAGTCATTTTGCAGAGTACTTTTTTTGTACTTTTCTGGGACTTAGTCATTTTGCAGAGTACTTTTTTTGTACTTTTCTTGGACTTAGAATTATTCACATGGTATGAGAAATGTTCAGAGTACTTTTTTTGTACTTTTTTTGGACTTAGAATTTTTCATAGGATGAATGGGAAATGTTCAGAGTACTTTTTTTGTACTTTTTTTGGACTTAGAATTTTTCACAGAGTATGAAAAATGTTGTGTACTTTTTTTGTACTTTTTTGGGACTTAGAATTTTTCATAAGGCATCACCATTTCAGTGTACTTTTATTTTGATTTTTTTTTCTACTCCAATTTTCTTTTAGGGGGAGTTTTTTTAACAAAATTATATATTTAATTAAAAATTGTTTACAACTGAACATATAATATAAAGAAATATAATTCAACTACCGGTAATTAAGATGTTTATTTAATAAGTGAATGTTGCAGATGATGTTTTGAATAATTTTACATTCTTAATGCTAAGTTTTTATTTTCATTTCTTTACCATAAATGTTTAAATTATTTCTAATCACTTAAGTGTTCACCTTAAAATATTGTTGAAATGTGTTTATATAAGTGTTCACCTTAAAATATTATTGAAATGTGTTTCCAATTCCCTTTCTCTCTAAATGAGTTAAAATGTAGTAGTATACACTAGGCCCATGTACATATATGTTACATAAAACCAATGCCTATGTGATCAGCATAAGATGCATTAAAATTAGAGTCTTAATTATCAACAGTCACGTGCACACTGACACACAAATCGCCTGTCTCTGACCACAGGTGTTCGTTTCTAATATAAACATAAGTATAATACTGGGTCAAGGTCTATAACTCGGCCGGCCATATAACAGTACCCAATTTCAGAAAAAGTATGATTATTAACCAACCGTATAGGATATGATAATAGGAATACTCTCAATCGACAGCCAGATAATTTATCTTTAATTTGGTATATGATACAATATATATCATGCCGTATAAATGTCACTAGGTATCCAGAAACATCGGAAAACAGCCAGATTTCAACTGGTCGGACACTGTGGTGTCCTCCGATAAACACGCCAGGGCTCTAATGGGTAGCTCAAAAACCACTGCATGTCAACACTTCAGCGTCATAAGAATGAAAGTTTGGTAGAAAACAAACTTACTGGTTAGTAAATCCATGGATAAATACCATCCATTTGCCTAACGTAGCCCTTTGAAATTTCCGATTGAAAAATTTATGTCTCTAGCCGCCATGTAAGTATGTGTGCAGTAGATTTGTTTTGTCGGCGTTGATTGGCTCTCGAAAATTAATTGACCAATCAACGCCGAGAAAACAAATGTACTACACACATATCAACATGACGGCTAGAGACACACATTTTTTCAATCGGAAATTTCAAAAAGCTGTATTGAGCAAATGGATGGTATATAGATAAACGCTAACATACCGGTAAGTTTGTTTTTTACCAAACTTTAATTCCTATGAAGCTGAAATGTTGACATGCAGTGGTTTTTGAGCTACCCATTAGAGCCCTGGCGTGTTTATCGGAGGACACCACAGTGTCCACCAGTTGAAATCTGGCTGTTTTCCGATGTTTCTGGATACCTAGTGACATTTATACGGCGTGATTTATATTGTATCATATACCAAATTAAAGATAAATTATCTGGCTGTCGATTGAGAGTATTCCTATTATCATATTCTATACGGTTGGATAATAATCATACTTTTTCTGAAATTGGGTAGTGTTATATGGCCGGCCGAGTTATAGACCTTGACCCAGTATTATACTTATACTTATATTAGAAACGAGCACCTGTGCTCTGACCAGTGGTTTCACACACAATAACGATTTACAACCAGGTAAACAAGCCAACACATGTACATTAGTCGTTCTGCACGGACCTAACAAAACTCTCCCCTGGGTCAGACTCATGGTCCCATACGATAATAAATAGTTTGTGAAAGTATTTCCATCCTCATATAATGATTAAATGGTTTCAGTATAAAATCTCAACAAACTAACCAAAACAAATAGACATGCCGGGGATACTCCGTTGCACACACTGTTGACGTAAATATGCTATCGGTCTGATTTATATGTAAAAGGAAATACAAGCTATCATAGATGAATTTGTCAATGGAATTTTATCAACTCATTTGTTTACACCGACTCGGACATCATAGTAGGCTAACCAACAAAACACTCACGGCTCATGTTTACGTAGGCCTGGATGTTTCTGGTCAGACACATGGTCTTATACGATGATAAATAGCTTGTGACTATATAATCTTTCCAGCATCACAACGATGAAATTGATACTTTAAAAAGTTCCTCCAAACCATGCCAAAACAAGGGTTTTGTTTATTTTTTTTTTATATAAAAATCTCGATCTTTTCACGACATGCCGGAAATGGTTCTTATTACAAATACTCTGTTGTCGTGATTATAAATTGGTTTACACCTCGCGTCAAAAAGTGGATTTATTAATATAATAGTTCGTATATTTTCTGTTTTGATATATTATCACAAACTCTCAACAAAAATTTAGGAATTAAGAGGTTTGGTTTAGACGATATGATCGTACAACATTCTTTTGAATCACGTAAGAGGCCTACAGGTGTCTGTTTGTAATACAGCAACTAAATGCGGATTTATCAGCACACTAGTTCATTTGTTTGCGTTTTTTATTCCTTGTCCTAAGTTAATAATAAAACGTGAGGAATTGAGAGATTTTGTTTAGAAATATTATAGTACAGCATTCCTTTGTGAAAGACGTAAGCGGCCCCACATGTGTTTGTCACGTGATTATTTGAGCGGGAAACACAGAATGTGAAACAGCTGGCTGGCGGCCATATTTGTTTACGTCTGTCAGCTGATTGCAGAATGTAAACAAACAAATATAACTGGCTGCTGGGCCAACATCGAAAGAAGGTAGGATGTTTGCACAGAGTCACGAGGTTATTTATTTTTTGTTTATTGTTACAATACCATCGATCTCCTCAAACTCTAGCTGGTGAACACAGTACCGATGGAGGATGGAGGATGGAGTTACGTAATCCCTATTGAGATTCCTCCTCTAGACTCTTTTATATTCGGACGTCTGATAGATGTCTCTCGTCGGAATCCCTACTCGAGCCTTCTAAACTTTATTCTGGAAAATAAAGTCAGATTGACCTACCTCTTGTAAGGGTCTATTACAGAAATAATCCAACTGCAGTGGTTCCCATACTAGCACACATCGCTAGTGGAGATATTTTTCTCTCCATACGCACATATATTATTTAGTGACACATATTAAAAACAAAGAACCATCCCATATTGTAAACAATGTTATGTTCCATCGCTGCTTTGAGCAGCCATTTTGAAAATCCCTCTCTGTCATGTGACCGCTATAGTCTGTTTCAATAAAATTCATTACCTGTATAACCTTATTCCATTCAGTGTAATAGGCGTTATCTGGAACGCACTATAGTGGTCATGTGACAGCGAGGGACTTTCAAAATGGCTGCTCAAAGTAGCGATAGAACAAGACATCGTTTGCAAAATGAGATGGTTCTTTGTTTTCAATACATGTCACTTCATATTAAATGTGCGTTTTGAGAGAAAAATATCTCCACTATCGATGTGTGCCAGTGTGGGAACCACTCCAGTTGGATTATTTCTGTAATAGACCCTTACAAGAGGTAGGTCAACCTGACTTGATTTTCCAGAATAAAGTTTAGAAGGCTCGAGTAGGGATTCCGACGAGAGACATCTATCAGACGTCCGAATATAAAAGAGTCTAGAGGAGGAATCTCAATAGGGATTAGGAGTTACGATAAGTTCATTTCTCTTACTTGTTTACTTCGTTCTGAAAGCATTTGGATGCAATTAAAACACCCAGTTTATGAAATAAGTTAGACATCATTTTTTGTTTACATAGCTGTGCTTTCTTTTTGAATGGGCTTGGCAATTATTTCATTGCCGTTCAGTTGTAAATTTCAACATCATTTCCAATTTCAAATCACAAGAAAATTTACACGGCAGGGGGGTTTAAATGTTATAAATCAATTCAACATCCAACAAATTGTATCTGGACACAAGTTTTATTAAAAAACTATGGAACTTTCCATATCATTTTCACTTCATTATCGCCCACAATTTCGTTTTGTGGTACATAATTTATTTTATGTTTTTTTTTTTTTTAAACTTTACTTTATTCATCGTGATTAATTAGATTGGGAAATAATATTTGTTTTCTTGAAAACATGGGTAATGAAATAACATTATTAACTTAAATATGTGAGTGTGATTTGGATGCTCATATTCAATTATATCGTTGTTTTCACGACATTTTTTTGACAAGAAGGTATGATGTTTCATTTGCTGTCCATCAGTCAATTAAGTCCTGCAATTAAATCTAAATGTGTATACACATTCATACATGTGTTTCCATACAATCAGGTCATGTATATATAACCTCATATTTTTCCTTTCAGGCAAATTGCAGATCAGTGTGTGATAATGATCGAGGGCAGACTGGTTAAAGACATAACATTAATATGCCTAATTTAAACAGGTAAATATTAATAAAAGGATGGTGGTAACATGTGAATATTTAAATATTTTAAGATGACTGATATACACAATGTATGAACATTATAAAAAGAGTTATTTTACCATCTAAACATAACCTTTGCATTCCTTTTTTGTTAAGTAATATTTCATTGAGACTTACAATTTAAGTGAATTAACACTCTGAGAAAAATGTCATTTATCAGAATGGCAGTAGGGTCACTGGGGTGTTGATCAGGGGTCAGGGAGTGGTCACACCTCTTTTGTTTACATAATTATCAAGCGACTGCCTGGTATTTTGGTAGTTTAGTAAAACTGTACTGGGGGACAAAAACAGGGCTGGGTTATAGATCGAGGCATGGCGTCAGGTAAAAAGGGCACGGCGCTGCGCCATGCGTACATAAAAACACTAAAATAATTTAGTTCTGTAAATTTATTTTTGATTAATTAATCTAGCCATGTGTGAACTTTTTATGAGTATACTATTGTACCATATGCATTCACACTGTATCCATATTGCACATCCTATATTTTTTTCTTTCTTTTCAGAATACAGTAATTATGAAGAAGAAACAGTCAACAAAAACAAATGAATAGCTGATGACTGAAAATGAATGCACCTCATCAAAGAGACTGAAAATCCACAGCTGTCATCAAGCCACTTTTGCAGGTAAATATTTCAATCTATCCTGGTTTCAGATTGCTATTACTAGCAATTATGTTTCATTATATTTTATAATTCAAATATATCTTTTTTCCCGTCTACCGTTCGTTTATGGAACCAGTTACCTATAAACACAAGACATAGCGAGTCATTCTCTAATTTTAAACATGCTATCCAGAACAAAGACGTACCTGTAATACCCAACTTTTTTTATTTTGGAGACCGTAAATTAAACATTATACATACAAACTTAAGAAATCGTTCAAGTTCATTACGTAGCCATTTATGCAGAGCCAATATTGTAACAGATAAAAAATGTCATTGCGGTTTCCCAGTTGAAGATCCACAGCATTTCTTTTTTAATTGTAATTCATATAGTGACCAAAGAATCATTCTATTTCGACAGCTAAACTCATTTATTCCACTCTCTGTCAATTTATTACTTTTTGGAAATATGAACTTAAGTACACAAGAAAACGAATTAATCTTTATGCACACTCAGCAATATATCAAAGATACTCATAGATTTTAACTTCGTCCTTCTATTAATATCAAATATTCCCATATCTGCCTTACTCCCAACATCTTACTGGTTTTGTATTTACACTTAAATTATATTCGTATAACCCTCCGATACTGACGACAAAAGAGAAACGAATATTCAAAGAAAGCCTAGAGTGACCAGGAGAAAGACAAACCGAAGACAGGATGATTTGAACATTGAGAAGTCGAAAGTTAAGAAAAGTGGTTTAGAACTTCTGTCGTCTTTATCGGAGGGGTAGATTTTAGATTTTAAAATAATAGTATATTACGAGTTGAAACTTGAGGAGCATACTGGTTATACAATAGCTCTCTCCCTCCCCCACCTCTCTCTTTCTCGTTCTTCCCTCACTCTCTCCCTCTCTCTCTATCTCAAATACAACTTTATATATTATGTATATATTCTCTTGTAAATGCCATCTTGTCTGTAATTTGAATGTTTTATTATTTTTGGGAACGGGCTTTATATAAGTTGTATAACTTGTGCCCAATCCCATTGCACATTTTGCAATAAAATATGTTTAAATCAATTATGTAAAAATATGGATGCCATTTTAGACACTAAAACTCAGTAATCCTGTGTGGAGTGTATCTGGCTTCATTGTACGTTCATATAGGCGGGTGCTTCGAAAAATAAATGGAGGAATTTACGTTGTTACATACATACACATGGCATGGTATAAAATTAAAGCAAAGATTTATTTGAGCCAAACAAAAAAATAAAACATTTTAATATATCCATCAAACATTATTGTTCCAGCACAAGTCTTTGTCTTTTTTCAGGCTTTCACTGCCAGGAAAATGGAATGAAAAACAGCATGTAATGGACTTGCACTGGACAGTGATCAAGGGGAAAAGATTTGGACAGGATTTCATTGCATTGACATATTGAAATTTATATTGTAGACAACATTGTGACAAAACCTGATGCCAATGTTCAACAATTTACACATGTTTTATCTCTGAATACAATGCTGTGTTGTAAATATTGTGTGGCCCTTAATTTATTTGTTTCTTCTGTGCATTACCATGTCCAGGTACTATCTTTAAACTTGATGTGTGGGTCCATCTTGGTTGGATTGTGTGTCACATAAAAAACACTGCACTAACTAAGACAAGTCTATTTGAACAAAAAACAACAACCTTGAATTGCATCTTCATTTAAGAAAAACATTGCTAAACTTTTTCTGTGTTATAAGAGATACTAATAGGTCCATCTAGGTGAGCTGAGGCACCTATAACCATCAATAAATAAGATTTCTATCATAGTATTTGAAATTAGTGAAAGAGTACACCTGGGTTTTCATATTGTATTCTTAATTATTTTGGTACTTTTCCACCAACATCAGTAGTAAATTTTTCATACAGTTTATAATTTGTTTTGAGCTTGTTAAAAAGTACTAAAAAAGTACTGTACTTTTTTTGTACTGTTTTAGTACTTTTTGGTCTACATAGAAAAGTACTAAAAAAAGTACTGTACTTTTTTTGTACTTTTTCTAGACAAAAGAAAAGGTCAAAAAAAGTACACTGTGTGCTTTTTTGTACTTTTTTTCCGCCACAAAGTACTTTTTTTGTACTTTTTGTACTGTTTTAGTACTTTTTGGCCTACCTATAAAAGTACTATAAAAGTACTATACTTTTTTCCCCCCACAGAGTACTTTTTTTGTACTTTTTCTGTATGGTGTAAAACAATAGAGTGTACTAAAAGCATGCTTTTATGAGCCTGTTTTAGTACTTTTTGTACTTTTTTTTGACTCATTTTGGAACCGGGAGGTAAGTTCGGTTCCAAATTGAGTAAAAAAAAGCATGCTTTTTTTTACCTTTTTTTAGTGTATTTTTTTTGTACTTTATTTCGGTATGGGTATCCTACATAACCTGTGTACTTATCCTATCTCTGTATCTATCCTACATAATCTGTGTACTCACCCTATCTCTGTATCTATCCTACATAATCTGTGTACTCACTTTATCTCTGTATCTATCCTACATAAGCTTTGTACTTTCCCTATCTCTGTATCTATCCTACATAAGCTTTGTGCTTACCCTATCTCTGTATCTATCGTACATAACCTGTGTACTTATCCTATCTCTGTATCTATCCTACATAATCTGTGTACTCACTCTGTCTCTGTATCTATCCTACATAACATGTGTACTTATCCTATCTCTGTATCTATCCTACATAATCTGTGTACTCACTCTGTCTCTGTATCTATCCTACATAACATGTGTACTTATACTATCTCTGTATCTATCCTACATAATCTGTGTACTCACCCTATCTCTGTATCTATCCTACATAATCTGTGTACTCACTCTATCTCTGTATCTATCCTACATAAGCTTTGTGCTTACCCTCTCTCTGTATCTATCGTACATAATCTGTGTACTCACCCTATCTCTGTATCTGTCCTACATAAGCTTTGTACTCACCCTATCTCTGTATCTATCGTACATAACCTGTGTACTTATCCTATCTGTGTATCTATCATACATAACATGTGTACTCACCCTATCTCTGTATCTATCGTACATAACCTGTGTACTTATCCTATCTCTGTATCTATCCTACATAATCTGTGTACTCACTCTATCTCTGTATCTATCCTACATAACCTTTGTACTCACTCTATCTCTGTATCTATCCTACATAAGCTTTGTACTCACCCTATCTCTGTATCTATCGTACATAACCTGTGTACTTATCCTATCTCTGTATCTATCCTACATAATCTGTGTACTCACTCTATCTCTGTATCTATCCTACATAACCTTTGTACTCACTCTATCTCTGTATCTATCCTACATAACCTGTGTACTTATCCTATCTCTGTATCTATCCTACATAACCTGTGTACTTATCCTATCTCTGTATCTATCCTACATAACCTGTGTACTTATTCTATCTCTGTATCTATCGTACATAACCTGTGTACTTATCCTATCTCTGTATCTATCCTACATAACCTGTGTACTTATCCTATCTCTGTATCTAATAAGCTTTGTACTTACCCTATCCAAGAAGCACTGCAGAAACCACTTGATAGTATATAATGTTGTATAGATGTCATTTTTATCCTAAAACCATAAAAAAGCTCAATTTACAAAACATTTCAGAAAAAAGAGGCCCAAGGGCCTTAATGTTCATCTGATAACCTTGGCAATATTTAAAGGGCCACTACCTTTCCGAAACGGCTTTTAATTTTTAAAATAGGAATGTAAAACGAGATCAATAATTTTGTAGAGTCGCAGAAGTTATTAACTATACGTTTACTAGCACACTTATCATCACCTTCAGAACTGTTTAATTAGAATAAATAAAATGTTAATTTTCATAGCGCGGGTCGTTTTATGTTTCCCGCCGTCGTCCTCAATGCCGCGCGGTAGTTGACTATCACTGCGCCAGACGGCAAAACAGCGAAATGAATCTCCACTGTTATCGGACATTAGACAGGAAATCTTGTATATGTTTGGTGTTGTAACCTCATCTTAAGCCATCGATATATATTTTCTTTTGTTATTAATGTTTTTAAGAAACCTTTAAATTTTGCTCCGGAAAGGTAGTGGGCCTTTAAATAGGAAATTAATTAGATATTGTGTCTAGGTGACCATCTTGGATGTCAGAATCATTTCAAGTTTCAGCCAAATTGCAGTGGTAAAACATGAAAAAAAGTTCCAAATGTGTTTTTAAGATGGCGGCTGTAGTGGCTATCTTGAATTTCAGATTGACCCGAAAAATAACAACACTTTGTCGGGACCATATCAGAAACATTCCAGGCAAGTTTCAGCCAAATCGCAAAGGTAGAACTTGAGGAGAAGTTCAAAATATGTTTTCAATATGGCAGCTATGTTGGATTTCAGATCAACCCGGAAAATAACACTACTTTGTAGGGACATGTCAGGATCCTTTCAATTAAGTTTTAGACAAATCACATAGGTAGAACTTGAGAAGAAGTTCAAAATCTGTTTTCAAGATGGCAGCTGTGGGGCCATCTTGGATCGACCCGAAAATTAACAACACATTGTTAGGATCGTGTCAGGATCATTTCAGGCATTTTTCAGTCAAATCCTAGTGGTAGAACTTGAGAAGATTAATCAAAGTACTGCAAATGACAATGCAGCAGAAACAAAAAGTAGAATGAAATCAAATAAATTTCGAAATTGAAATAAATAAACCATTATAAAGACTTTGATATCAATTATTTCAAGAATATTCAACTGATCAAAGAATATATATATATGTTTTGTTTGACATTTTTCTTAATTAAAATTCCTACATAAAATGAAAGATTTTAGAATAAAGAAAACAAAAGTCTTATATTTACTAAAAATGAGCTTTGGCCTATGCCCTTGACCTTGTGTTGCATATACACTTATTCAGGTAAAACCATGTACACATGAGGGCAGCCTTATGTTATATGGCCTTCACCTCAGATCTGATTTTCATGTACACAGATCTAGAAAGATCCTCTGATTTCTTTACTTTATAACTCTCAGGTCTATAAGTGTCGCGGTGTTTGAATTCACGGTGTATATAATATTGTTTTATATTAGGTGTTAAAACTACATGCGCTGTGTATTGTCTGAATTTACATGTCCATATGTCATGTAATGTCCTGTACATGTAAATCTGTGTGTATGTTAGTTGTTTTGATGACGTATGAGATGCGAGTGAAAGGATTGGTTGAGTGTGTCACATTGACCCTGCATGACCCTGTCCTTGCACATGCTCGCCCACCCTAGTGGAAGCGTGTCCACACATTACATGGAAAATAGGCACCGGACAGATTGTACCACCTATAGCTGGAAGCCTGTGTGCTTTATCGCCACAATGCTGAAAGGTATGTTTATTTAATATATAACTAGAAATAAAGTAATTAACTTATTCTTCATTATGCAATATAATTAATATACTTTATAGTTTTCTGTTATAACTTCTTTAAATAACTTGTCCATAAACCTTTATAATATGTATTTGTATAATAAAGGACCACACGTGCCGTGGTCGGTGAGGTTAGGGCGATGCATAGAGTCAAATGACTGTAAATTATATGTTATTTCTAAAGGTAATAACCATGAAACTAAAATAAAATTTACTATCGATTTATAATAAATAAATACCTGTATATTATATTTATTACTTTACAGTATAAATATATCATATTATAGCCGGTAGATTTACGTGTCCCTATGTATTGTCAGGTATTGTTCTTTTTATTTCAGGGTTATCTGTCTCCGTTTGTGTGTAATAAATATTGTCAACTGTTAATAGCTGTTGGAGTCTATTTATGTACTCGGGAACATACCCATATTATAATCACTCTCATGACATAAGCCTTAGATAGTGCAGTAAAACCCCGTTACATCGCCACCTTCTGTTTCCCTAGATTTTGGCGATATATCGAGTTTGCAGTATATCCGAATTGTCGTTGAAATCTTTATTTAATCTAAACATAGGTTATCCTGCGGTGTCTTGCTGAAACAGGCTCTAGTCAGTCTGTGTACTGTACGGTCATTTAGTATTTTGTAATATGAATAGTTCCAAAATTAAACTGATATCAAAGTAAATTTCACATATATTGTGCCGTAATTGCCTGCTAGCTGGGATTTTCTCGGTTACATGATATTTTTACGAAGAATAAAAGTTCTGAACAAGCGCAGTGCGGTCGTGACCTCGCTTCCGTGCAAATGTCTGCAAATATGAAAACATGTTATTGTACTCCGGTAATAAACGGCGCTCAGACGATGATTTGATCTCATTAGTATAACAGATTCTTCTGCACGTACGTAATATTTATATCGCACTAGAAATTGCTAGTCGCATTTTATGGTCCAATATAAATGAACGGTGATAGCAAAAAACAGACTTGTGGATTCATTTTTGTCAATAAAGAACTAACGTTAATAGTCAGAAAAACACATGTACAGAAGTGAGTTTTATTCACCACAACTTGCGACCCCTACCTGTAAAACAATAACAAAGGTCTACCCATATGGTTAATTGATTTCACTGTATACACACGGTCGTACGGCCATAATGCGTGTAGTTGATAACCTGTCAGTCGGCAGTCCAGCACCTTACGAAAACATGCATATTTGTCCCTATTAACAGAATTTGGCAATATTAACGAGGTCATTATAGTGTTATTTTAATCATTTGTGCCGTGAATGTGATGGTGGATGGCGGTAGACGGGTTTGGCGGTATAACAGGTGTATTTGTATGGAGGGAAATCCGTTCTGAATAAATTCATGGCGATTAGCGGGTTTGGCGGTAAAACGGGTGGCGATATAACAGGATTTTACTGTACGTCCAATTTGAATTATCATTAACAGAGATTATGTAAGTTAGACAGATGAGTAACAAGAGCAGTGTGCATAGATTGTGTGTATATACACAGACAACAGTCAGGGAGTACTGGTATAACAGTCTGTGTATTCTACCAATCAGAAGGTAATAGAAAGGCCACATTCTGATTGGTCCGAAGGAATATTATTCAATGAATAGGAAATTTATGAATGGAAGTTTAAAATGGTACAAGTCACCGCTAGATGCCATTAAAGGGCAAGTCCTAAACATATAGTATACCAGATAACTATAATACAAGCACTACACATATTAACAAGAGACCCATGGGCCTTAACGATCATCTGACTATTATTTATAATACAACACTATAGTAGTAGCCAACACTTAAGGCAATACAAAAGAACTCTTTTAATAGAAGAAGTTCAGCTGCTGCTATGTTTGGTGAATTAGACCTAGAATGAACGTTATTCATTTTAATAAATATATGGTGTCCCTTGATCCCCACTATGCTACAAGTCTAATATCAGGTCTCTAAGACTTTCAGTTATTTACAAGAAATTGTTTAGAGATTTTAGCCTATTTGATCCCTGTGGCCTTGAATGAAGATCAAGGTCATTTATTTCAACACACTTGGTAGCCTTCATTCCAGCATGTCACAGGCCCAATATCAGGTCTCTAGGCCTCTTAGTTATTCACAAAAGATCTTTTTTAAAGATTTTAGCCTATTTGATCCCTGTGGCCTTGAATGAAGATCAAGGTCATTCATTTCAACAAATTTGGAAGCCCTTCATCCCAGCATGTCACATGCCCAATATCAGGTCTCTAGTCCTCTTATTTATCAACAATACCGTTTAAAATTTGTATCCTATATACCCCCTGTGACCTTGAATGAAGGTCAAGGTCATCTATTTGAAACAAGAGGCCCAGAGGGCCTGTATCGCTCACCTGTTTTTTTTTTGTTTTTTTTTGTAATTATCACAAAGACTCTTACAATTAGAACAAGAGGCCCAGAGGGCCTGTATCGCTCACCTGGTTTTTTGTTTTTGTTTTTTGTAATTATCACAAAGACTCTTACAATTAGAAAAATTAGTCAAATTGACTCCAAAAGTCCTATCATTTGTACAATTTAAGGATGCTACCATTGCATTATGAGCATTATGCCATGTTTAGTTGCAGAGAAAAAGTTGTTTATATAGAAATAGCCAAATTGACCCCTTTTGACCCATCCCAAAGGCCCCCGGGGGATCAGCCCCATGATTCGCACATTTTTGAATCCCCACCTTATAAGGATGCTACCATTGCATTATGAGCGTAATTCCATATTTAGTTACAGAGAAGAAGTGGTTTATACGGAAATAGTCATATTGACCACTTTTGACCCCATCCCTCAGGCCCCCGGAGTCAGCCCTATCATTTGCACAATTTTGAATCATCACCCTATAAGGATGCTACCATAGCATTATGGGCGCTATTTATATATATATCCCATGCTTAGTTGCAGAGAAGAAGTCATTTATATGGAAATAGCCAAATTGACCCCTTTTGACCTCGCCCCTCAGGCCCCTAGTGGGTCAGCCCCATCATTTGTAGAATTTTGAATCCCCACCCTATAACGATGCTACCATTACATTATGAGTGCTATCCCATGCTTAGTTTCAGAGAAGAAGTCGTTTATATGGAAAAGCCAAATTGACCCCTTTTGACCCCGCCCCTCAGGCCCCCGGGAGGTCAGCCACATCATTTGTACAATTTTGAATCCCCACCCTATAAAGATGCTACAATTGCATTATGGATGCTATTCCCTGCTTAGTTTCAGAGAAGAAGTCGTTTATATGGAAATAGCCAAATTGACTACTTTTGACCCTGCCCCTCAGGCCCCTAGGGTGTCAGCCCCATCATTTGCACAAATGATTCCCCACCCTATAAGGATGCTACCACATGCTTAGTTTCAGAGAAGAAGTCGTTTACATGGAAATAGCCAAATTGACCCCTTTTGACCCCGCCCCTCAGGCCCCAGGGGTCAGCCTTATCATTTGTAGAATTTTGAATCCCCACCCTATAAGGATGCTACCATTGCATTTTGGGTTCTCTCTTATGCTTAGTTTCAGAGAAGAAGTCGTTTAAATGGAAATAGCCAAATTGACCCCTTTTGGCCCCGCCCCTCAGGCCCCTAGTGGGTCAGCCCCATCATTTGTACAAGTTTGAATCCCCACCCTATAAAGATGCTACCATTGCATTATGAGTGCTATCCCATGCTTAGTTTCAGAGAAGAAGTCATTCATATGGAAAAGCCAAATTGACCCCTTTTGACCCCGCCCCTCAGGCCTCCAGGGGGTCAGCCACATCATTTGTACAATTTTGAATCCCCAACCTATAAAGATGCTACAATTGCATTATGGATGCTATTCCATGCTTAGTTTCAGAGAAGAAGTCGTTTATATGGAGATAGCCAAATTGCCTACTTTTGACCCCGCCCCTCAGGCCCCTAGGGGGTCAGCCCCATCATTTGTACAATTTTGAATCCCCACCCTATAAGGATGCTACCATTGCATTTTGGGTTCTCTCCCATGCTTAGTTTCAGAGAAGAAGTCGTTTAAATGGAAATAGCCAAATTGACCCCTTTTGGCCCCGCCCCTCAGGCCCCTGAGGGGTCAGCCCCATCATTTGTACAATTTTCAGTTAGTAGCCCATAAGGATGCTACCAGTGAAATTTTGTTGAAATCCGACCAGTTGTTATGGAGAAGAAGTCGATTGTTGACAGACGGACGGACGGACGACGGACGACGGACACCGGACGCCACGGTATGGCATAAGCTCACCTTGGTCCTTCGGACCAGGTGAGCTAAAAACTTGGTAGCCCGTTATCCCAGAAAGTTACAGTCCCAATATCAGGTCTTTAGGCCTCTATTCACAAGAAGTTGTTTAAAGATTTAAGCCTATTTGATCCCTGTGAACTTGAATGGAGATCAAGATCATTCATTCGAACAAGCTTGACAGCTCTTCATCCCTTGTTTGTTTGTTTGTTTGATTAATTAACATCCTATTAACAGCTATGGTCATGTAAGGACGGCCTCCCATGACGTATGCGGTGTGTTGCGTGTATGTTGTGCGAGGTGCGTGTTCTGGGAGACAGCAGTATATTCATGTGGTAGCTTCTTGTATAGTGGAACTTTTGCCCTTTTTATAGTGCTATATTACTGAAGCATGCCACCGAAGACACTAAGCAACACATCCCACCCGGTCACATTATACTGACAACGGGCGAACCAGTCGTCCCACTCCCTGTATGCTGAGCGCTAAGCAGGAGCAGAAACTACCATTTTTATAGACTTTGGTGTGTCAAGGCCAGGGGACAGAACCCAGAGCCTTCCTCACAGGGGCGAACGCTCAACTCAAGGCCAAAAGTGAGGTGGGGCCAAGTGAGGCATTAGGAAAGATTACTGTCAGTTCGGAAGAAGAGAAAAGATAAGATCCTAAATTTAGTCGCCTTTTACGATCATTCAATTGGGGCAGCAGGTAAAATTCTAACGCCCTACCTGCAGGGCCACCCTTTATCCCAGCATGTGACACAATCAATATCAGGTAACTAGGTCTCTTAATTATACACAAAGAGTCGTTTAAAGATTTCAAACTGTTTGACCCCTGTGACCTTGAATGAAGGTCACCGTCATTCATTTGAACAACTGGGTAGCCCTTCATCCCAGTATGCTACAGGTCAAATATCTGTACTTTGGGCCTTTCGGTTCTTGAGAAGTCATTTAAATTTTTTAGCCTTTTTAACCCCTGTGACCTTCAATGAAGGTCATTTGAACAAACTTGGTAGCCCTTCATCCCAGCATGCTACAGGCCAAATATCAGTACATTGGGGCTGTATAATTAAGAATGAGATGAGGATAAATATCTAAATGTCAATAAAACATTTTTACAAAATCTTGATATTAATACATTTCAATACGAGTGACGTACCTTTTGAAGTTATTTTTGATAATGTAGATCACATTTATAATTTTATATTTGCATATTCTTATTCATCATGTAAGTCATTTTGTCCAAATAAGGATATGGAAAGCATCCAAAGTCAGACAAACATCAGAACCAGAAATATTCCGAAACACTGGCATATAACCATAGCTATCTTAATACAAACCAATCAAAAGTCATGTTTAATTATATGTGTAGCTATCTTAATACAAACCAATCAAAGAGTCATGTTTAATTATATGTGTAGCTATCTTAATACAAACCAATCAAAGAGTCATGTTTAATTATATGTGTAGCTATCTTAATACAAACCAATCAAAGAGTCATGTTTAATTATATGTCAAGTTGTACAAATTGATGTTAAAGCTGGTAATATCTTATAAACATTCTACCAGAGTTATAACATGCCAGGAATTTCAGATTTACTTTAGTTTAAATTTAGTTTAAATTACTTACAAAAAATCTGCGAAGTTTCGGCATGAATTTTTTAAGAATGTTGTCATGGTGTTCCTGAAATCTCAACAGCTTTGGAAATCCAGGAATGAAAAAACCTGCAATGAAAAATTCATGAATTTGTTTCACTATTGTAAACATAAGTTTCTATAATATCAATAAGAGTAGAGCTCTTCACAGCCCAAAGGGTCACAAGTGGAACACATCACAGAAAGATTCTAAATGTTGTCATTTGGGCCACAAGTGGAACACATCACAGAAAGATTCTAAATGTTGTCATTTGGGCCACAAGTGGAACACATCACAGAAAGATTCTAAATGTTGTCATTTGGGCCACAAGTGGAACACATCACAGAAAGATTCTAAATGTTGTCATTTGGGCCACAAGTGGTACTTGAGCGACTCATCACAGAAAGATTCTAAATGTTGTCATTTGGGCCACAAGTGGAACACATCACAGAAAGATTCTAAATGTTGTCATTTGGGCCACAAGTGGAACACATCACAGAAAGATTCTAAATGTTGTCATTTGGGCCACAAGTGGAACACATCACAGAAAGATTCTAAATGTTGTCATTTGGGCCACAAGTGGAACACATCACAGAAAGATTCTAAATGTTGTCATTTGGGCCACAAGTGGAACACATCACAGAAAGATTCTAATGTTGTCATTTGGGCCACAAGTGAACACATCACAGAAAGATTCTAATGTTGTCATTTGGGCCACAAGTGGAACACATCACAGAAAGAAAGATTCTGGCACAATGAACCAGAAAGTGGAACACATCACAGAAAGATTCTAAATGTTGTCATTTGGGCCACAAGTGGAACACATCACAGAAAGATTCTAAATGTTGTCAATCAGGAATTAATGGTACTTGAGCGACTCAACAATGAAATGAATGTTTACTATGGTGTGTCTCAGCCAGGGACAGAACCCAGAGCCTTTCTCACGAGGTCAACGCTCAAACAAAGGTCAAATGGGAGGTAGTGTCAATAGAAACATTAAGTAGAAGAAACTAAGTTAGGAAGAAAGAAATATGATCCTAAATTTAGTTGCCTTTTACGATTATGCGATAGGGGCAGCGGGTAAATGCTAACACCCTACCTGCAGGACTGCTTATATGCTTACTCTCACCGGAGAAGTGTAGATACACCTCTGTCCAATGGGGTAGAATAAACAAGAGGCCCATGGGCCTTAACGGTCACCTGATATTTGATACAAAATAGTAATGTCATTTACTAGCCAGCTGATGTATTTTGTTCCTACAATATATCACTACAAGCGGTAAGGCTTTCCATGGATGTTGGACTGATGAGAAACTGGATGTAATTTATAAGTTCTAATAATAATTATTTTTGCAAAGGGTAATAACTCCTTCACTTATAACCAAATAATGCCAATTATCTAATCTGCATACATGATTTCAGAAAGTTCAGAAAATATTTACTCGAGTTATCGTGTTCACAAGTTCCAATAAAAATGATTATTTCAAGGGGAAATAACTCCATCAGTTATGATGGAATAAGAACATTTTTCATATTTGTTTCTATTAATGTTAGTCTACCTACAATGTTAAGCTAATTTTGGTGAATATTGTCAAGTTATCATGTTCACAACCAAGATCCAATAACAATCATTAGGGAAAAGGGCAATAACTCCATAAATTACAGTCAAATCGTGCTGATTTTCAAACTCTTGCTTCCAAGATCTTTTCAATGTTAGCCTACATCCAAAGTTTCATTAAAGGGACTAAATCGCTAAAAAATCATGTAATAAAAGATAAAAAGAATTATAGGACTAAAATTAACTGTAAAAGTTGTGTACTTTGTGTTAATAACAATATTTAAAAGTTTGTATAACAATTTTGTTCAAAATGGAGAAAAACTGAAAATAAATAGGACCGACCTAGTCACTATTTCATATTATTATCTTTCGGCGAGTGTAAACAACCCCTATGTGCATGCGCGACGCGTGAACATTCCAAACATCCGATCGAAGGAAATCTCATCTGTCTAATGGACATATCTACTATCGATTGAAAACACAAATTTATCGACTACAGGTTCCTGATTACTGTGTTAATCTAATAAACGTTGAAACGTATGCAAAAGTTTTGTGAAGAGTTTCTAAGTGTAAATAATCCTATACTGTACAGGTTTTTGTAGCCATAAAGAAGGGTTTTCATTATATCATATGGTTTTATACTTGCTTCTACCATTATTTTATTTTCATTTGTCATGATATTATATACTATTCCGCTAAACCTGCCAATATTATTAGGCTTTTAAAAAAATTGCCTAATATATAGCCTTTATAATATGGAAAAAATGGCGAAAAACTAATAATATAGGCATGTTTAGCGGACTAAGTAAGTACGTGTATTTCTTTTATCATTATATCAATATCCTTAGTTATAATGTCTATCCGTCTAATGGGCATTCCCTATATATCTCTAGTTATAGTCTTTATCCGTCTAATGGACTTTCCTTATATAGCCCTAGCTATAATATATATCCGTCTAATGGAAATTCCCTATATATCCTTAGTTATAGTGTCTATCCGTCTAATGGACATTCCCTATATATACCTAGTTATAGTCTCTATCCGTCTAATGGACATTTCCCTATATGTCACTAGTTATATAACTTTTTTACATCTGATTTACTTTAAAAAAATCAGCCTAACTATATATCTAAATTTTATGTTTACTTTTATGTATTCAAAGCAAAAATATACCTTACATATACATTGTAGACCTAAGCACATATATGTTTGCTTAATAATGTACATGTACACCTGTATTCATGTATGATATATACATAACTAACGGGTGAAAATACCTCTCACTTCTTGTCATATTTCCATGAAATACTCTAAAGCTTCATAGAACTATACTGTTTTACTTGGCAATGTAGATACAGGGGCGTAGGAAGCGGGTGTGGGAGGTGGGGGTCGGGGTTGGAGGGGGTCGGGGGGGGGGGGGGGGGGGGGCAATTGCCTCCCCGTTTCCCAGGACGAGGGCAAACATTTCTTGTTGGCCCCCCCCCCACCATTTTTCGCCGACTGAAATGTTCTAAAATTGCACATTTGAAAGAAAAAAGGTTCCTCCTGCACATTTTCGTGAACTAGACTTAAAATGTCAATCAGGGGATTCTACGTACTATTTTAAAAAATGTCTCTTAAAAGATTCATCTGTTTATATGACTTAGCAAAACAATTAATTCATTATTATTTTGTGTTAAACAACAATGTACCGATGGTGTGAAGCCAGTATGTTCAGATCGAGTTGCATAGATGTGACGGCATTCACAATTACCAATTCTTAAAGCAGGTAACTTTAAATAAAAAAAAAAAGTATTATGTTAAGAACGCTTTAAAATCATTAAAATATATCGTAAAACTCATCACAGCCATTCTAAATTTAATATTTTTACCCGGGGGAGACCCTCGGACCTCCTCAAACACCCAAATCTCGCGCCTTCAGGCGCTCCCACATTCATCAAAATGCATCGTAAAATTCTAAATCGTAATGTAACACCAAATTCTCGCGTCTTCGGTGCTCGCAAATTCATCAAAATGCATCGTTAAACTCATCTTAGCCATTCTAAATCGTAATATTTTTTTTTCTCGTAGGAGATTGTCGCCCCCCAATCACCAAAATGTTGCACCTTTGGCGCTAGCATGGCAATTTGCGTATTCATTAGTTTCCGTTTATCGACGCCACTGTCTATAAATGTGTACAAGGATTCTACTCAACGATATATGAAAAAAGTTTATAAAGTATATATGGTTGTGTGTTGAATTAAAGAATCAATCTCCTCCTGTGGGTACGGGGCGAGGAGGGGGGGGGTCCAAATATTGAGGACCTTTGCCTCCCCCCCCCCCCCCCATTACGTTTCTTTCTACGCCACTGAGATACGCTGTAAATGTAACGGCTATTACGCTTAATCAGGCCAATGTAACCGATAAAATTTAAGTTGCCTCTTAGTGGTGTTATTACATCTATATCCATTAGCCGGATGAGATTTTCAGCGACCTCGATTCCGAACTCAAAGTTGCACTCGGTTCTTTCCGTTGTAAACATTCAATGCCGACAGATATAATTTCTTGTTGTGTTTGGCGATATTTTAACGTTGATAAACATTGCCAATAGTTCAAATTAAATGTTGTAATTTTGAAAACTTTCTAATTTCAGGTATAAGAACGTTTGTAGGAAGTCAAAAACCCTAAAAAATCTATGTAAATCTAATGATTTAGTAACTTTAATCTTGTGCATATTTACTCAAGTTATCATGTTCACAAGGTCCAATAATAGTTATTATTGCAAAGAGCAACAACTCTGTCAGTTACAGTCGATTCAAGCCGATTTTCCTCATGTTCACATGGTCCAATAACAATTATTATTGCAAAGAGCAACAACTCTGCAAGTTACAGTCGATTCAAGCCGATTTTCTTCATGTTCATATGGTCCAATAACAATTATTATTGCAAAGAGCAACAACTCTGCAAGTTACAGTTGATTCAAGCCGATTTTCCTCATGTTCACATGGTCCAATAACAATTATTATTGCAAAGAGCAACAACTCTGTAAGTTACAGTCGATTCAAGCCGATTTTCTTCATGTTCACATGGTCCAATAACAATTATTATTGCAAAGAGCAACAACTCTGTAAGTTACAGTTGATTAAAGCTGATTTTCCTCATGTTCACATGGTCCAATAACAATTATTATTGCAAAGAGCAACAACTCTGCAAGTTACAGTCGATTCAAGCCGATTTTCTTCATGTTCACATGGTCCAATAACAATTATTATTGCAAAGAGCAACAACTCAAGCTGATTTTCAAACTTGTCCGATCTTTCGAATGGTATTCTAAATACAAAGTTTCATAAAGCTGAAGGCATATTTACTCAAGTTATTGTGTTCACAAGGTCCAAAATTAATTATCATTTCAAAGGACAATAACTACATATTAAATAACAGTTGTATCACACTGATTTTCGAACTTGTCCAAGATCTAGCCAATGTTAGACTACATACAAAAGTTTTATCTTAAGCTTGCTGCATATTTACTAAGTTATCATGTTCACAAGGTCCAATAACAATTATTAGTGCAAAGGGCAATGTGTGTTCACAAGGTCCTATAATAATGATTAGTGCAAAGGGCAATGTGTGTTCACAAGGTCCTATAATAATTATTAGTGCAAAGGGCAATGTGTGTTCACAAGGTCCTATAATAATTATTAGTGCAAAGGGCAATGTGTGTTCATAAGGTCCTATAATAATGATTAGTGCAAAGGGCAATGTGTGTTCACAAGATCCTACAATAATTATTATGCAAAGGGCAATGTGTGTTCACAAGGTCCTATAATAATGATTAGTGCAAAGGGCAATGTGTGTTCACAAGGTCCTATAATAATGATTAGTGCAAAGGGCAATGTGTGTTCACAAGATCCTATAATAATTATTATGCAAAGGGCAATGTGTGTTCACAAGGTCCTATAATAATAATTATGCAAAGGGCAATATGTGTTCACAAGGTCCTATAATAATGATTAGTGCAAAGGGCAATGTGTGTTCATAAGGTCCTATAATAATTATTATGCAAAGGGCAATGTATGTTCACAAGGTCCTATAATAATGATTAGTGCAAAGGGCAATGTGTGTTCATAAGGTCCTATAATAATTATTAGTGCAAAGGGCAATGTGTGTTCAAAAGGTCCTATAATAATGATTAGTGCAAAGGGCAATGTGTGTTCATAAGGTCCTATAATAATTATGATGCAAAGGGCAATGTGTGTTCACAAGATCCTATAATAATGATTAGTGCAAAGGGCAATGTGTGTTCATAAGGTCCTATAATAATTATTAGTGCAAAGGGCAATGTGTGTTCACAAGATCCTATAATAATTATTATGCAAAGGGCAATGTGTGTTCACAAGGTCCTATAATAATTATTAGTGCAAAGGGCAATGTGTGTTCATAAGGTCCTATAATAATTATTAGTGCAAAGGGCAATGTGTGTTCATAAGGTCCTATAATAATTATTAGTGCAAAGGGCAATGTGTGTTCACAAGGTCCTATAATAATTATTAGTGCAAAGGGCAATGTGTGTTCATAAGGTCCTATAATAATTATTATGCAAAGGGCAATGTGTGTTCACAAGGTCCTATAATAATTATTAGTGCAAAGAACAATGTGTGTTCACAAGATCCTATAATAATGATTAGTGCAAAGGGCAATGTGTGTTCACAAGGTCCTATAATAATGATTAGTGCAAAGGGCAATGTGTGTTCACAAGGTCCTATAATAATAATTATGCAAAGGGCAATGTGTGTTCACAAGGTCCTATAATAATTATTATGCAAAGGGCAATGTGTGTTCACAAGGTACTATAATAATAATTATGCAAAGGGCAATGTGTGTTCACAAGATCCTATAATAATTATTATGCAAAGGGCAATGTGTGTTCACAAGGTCATATAATAATGATTAGTGCAAAGGGCAATATGTGTTCACAAGGTCCTATAATAATGATTATGCAAAGGGCAATGTGTGTTCACAAGGTCCTATAATAATTATTATGCAAAGGGCAATGTGTGTTCACAAGGTCCTATAATAATGATTATGCAAAGGGCAATGTGTGTTCACAAGGTCCTATAATAATGATTATGCAAAGGGCAATGTGTGTTCACAAGGTCCTATAATAATGATTAGTGCAAAGGGCAATGTGTGTTCAAAAGGTCCTATAATAATAATTATGCAAAGGGCAATGTGTGTTCACAAGGTCCTATAATAATAATTATGCAAAGGGCAATATGTGTTCACAAGGTCCTATAATAATAATTATGCAAAGGGCAATATGTGTTCACAAGGTCCTATAATAATGATTAGTGCAAAGGGCAATGTGTGTTCACAAGGTCCTATAATAATGATTAGTGCAAAGGGCAATGTGTGTTCATAAGGTCCTATAATAATTATTAGTGCAAAGGGCAATGTGTGTTCACAAGATCCTATAATAATTATTATGCAAAGGGCAATGTGTGTTCACAAGATCCTATAATAATGATTAGTGCAAAGGGCAATGTGTGTTCATAAGGTCCTATAATAATTATTAGTGCAAAGGGCAATGTATGTTCACAAGGTCCTATAATAATTATTAGTGCAAAGGGCAATGTGTGTTCACAAGGTCCTATAATAATTATTAGTGCAAAGGGCAATGTGTGTTCATAAGGTCCTATAATAATTATTATGCAAAGGGCAATGTGTGTTCACAAGGTCCTATAATAATTATTAGTGCAAAGAACAATGTGTGTTCATAAGGTCCTATAATAATTATTATGCAAAGGGCAATGTGTGTTCACAAGGTCCTATAATAATTATTAGTGCAAAGGGCAATGTGTGTTCACAAGGTCCTATAATAATTATTAGCGCAAAGGGCAATGTGTGTTCACAAGATCCTATAATAATTATTATGCAAAGGGCAATGTGTGTTCACAAGGTCCTATAATAATTATTAGTGCAAAGGGCAATGTGTGTTCACAAGGTCCTATAATAATTATTAGTGCAAAGGGCAATGTGTGTTCATAAGGTCCTATAATAATGATTATGCAAAGGGCAATGTGTGTTCACAAGGTCCAATAATAATGATCATGCCAAGGGCCAATGTGTGTTCACAAGGTCCTATAATAATGATTATGCAAAGGGCAATGTGTGTTCACAAGGTCCTATAATAATAATTATGCAAAGGGCAATGTGTGTTCACAAGGTCCTATAATAATAATTATGCAAAGGGCAATATGTGTTCACAAGGTCCTATAATAATAATTATGCAAAGGGCAATATGTGTTCACAAGGTCCTATAATAATGATTAGTGCAAAGGGCAATGTGTGTTCACAAGGTCCTATAATAATGATTAGTGCAAAGGGCAATGTGTGTTCACAAGGTCCTATAATAATTATTAGTGCAAAGGGCAATGTGTGTTCACAAGGTCCTATAATAATTATTAGTGCAAAGGGCAATGTGTGTTCACAAGGTCCTATAATAATTATTAGTGCAAAGGGCAATGTGTGTTCATAAGGTCCTATAATAATTATTAGTGCAAAGGGCAATGTGTGTTCACAAGGTCCTATAATAATTATTATGCAAAGGGCAATGTGTGTTCACAAGGTCCTATAATAATTATTAGTGCAAAGGGCAATGTGTGTTCACAAGATCCTATAATAATTATTATGCAAAGGGCAATGTGTGTTCAAGTGTGTTCACAAGGTCCTATAATAATTATTAGTGCAAAGGGCAATGTGTGTGTGTGTTCATAAGGTCCTATAATAATGATTATGCAAAGGGCAATGTGTGTTCACAAGGTCCAATAATAATGATCATGCCAAGGGCCAATGTGTGTTCACAAGGTCCTATAATAATGATTATGCAAAGGGCAATGTGTGTTCACAAGGTCCTATAATAATAATTATGCAAAGGGCAATGTGTGTTCACAAGGTCATATAATAATTATTAGTGCAAAGGGCAATGTGTGTTCATAAGGTCCTATAATAATTATTATGCAAAGGGCAATGTGTGTTCACAAGATCCTATAATAATAATTATGCAAAGGGCAATGTGTGTTCACAAGGTCATATAATAATTATTAGTGCAAAGGGCAATGTATGTTCACAAGGTCCTATAATAATAATTATGCAAAGGGCAATGTGTGTTCACAAGGTCCTATAATAATGATTAGTGCAAAGGGCAATGTGTGTTCACAAGGTCCTATAATAATTATTAGTGCAAAGGGCAATGTGTGTTCAAAAGGTTCTATAATAATGATTAGTGCAAAGGGCAATGTGTGTTCACAAGATCCTATAATAATAATTATGCAAAGGGCAATGTGTGTTCATAAGGTCCTATAATAATTATTAGTGCAAAGGGCAATGTGTGTTCATAAGGTCCTATAATAATAATTATGCAAAGGGCAATGTGTGTTCACAAGGTCCTATGATAATGATTAGTGCAAAGGGCAATGTGTGTTCACAAGGTCCTATAATAATGATTATGCAAAGGGCAATGTGTGTTCACAAGGTCCTATAATAATAATTATGCAAAGGGCAATATGTGTTCATAAGGTCATATAATAATGATTATGCAAAGGGCAATGTGTGTTCATAAGGTCCTATAATAATGATTATGCAAAGGGCAATGTGTGTTCACAAGATCCTATAATAATAATTATGCAAAGGGCAATGTGTGTTCACAAGGTCCTATAATAATGATTATGCAAAGGGCAATATGTGTTCACAAGGTCCTATAATAATTATTATGCAAAGGGCAATGTGTGTTCACAAGGTCCTATAATAATGATTATGCAAAGGGCAATGTGTGTTCACAAGGTCCTATAATAATAATTATGCAAAGGGCAATGTGTGTTCACAAGGTCCTATAATAATTATTATGCAAAGGGCAATGTGTGTTCACAAGGTCCTATAATAATGATTAGTGCAAAGGGCAATGTGTGTTCACAAGGTCCTATAATAATGATTATGCAAAGGGCAATGTGTGTTCACAAGGTCCTATAATAATAATTATGCAAAGGGCAAAATGTGTTCACAAGGTCCTATAATAATTATTATGCAAAGGGCAATGTGTGTTCACAAGGTCCTATAATAATGATTATGCAAAGGGCAATGTGTGTTCACAAGGTCCTATAATAATAATTATGCAAAGGGCAATATGTGTGTTCACAAGGTCCTATAATAATAATTATGCAAAGGGCAATATGTGTTCACAAGGTCCTATAATAATTATTATGCAAAGGGCAATGTGTGTTCACAAGGTCCTATAATAATGATTATGCAAAGGGCAATGTGTGTTCACAAGGTCCTATAATAATGATTATGCAAAGCACAATAACGCTGTAAGTTACAGATGACTCATGCTGATTTTTATGAGGGTATAACAATATTTATGTACACTTAAAAGTTCTACTGTGATTTCATAATCCGGATTTCATAATTTGAGAATTATATTTGATTACAATGCCTTTGTGAACTCTTACCATGCAGTCCATGTTTCTTTGAGGAAAACAGTTGTGATATGGCCCAAAAGGCTTCCTACAAATAAAAACAGATATACAGACCTGAAATTACCTTTTGCAACTATATGAACACAACTGTCCCTAGACAATATAAAAAAGAGGCCCATGGGCCTTACTGGTCACCTGATATTTGATACAAATTAGTTATGTAATTTACTAGCAAACTGTTTTCTTTTGTTTATGAAATAGGAACATACACCTAACAGGTATACATACAAAGTTTCATTAAGCTTGATGCATATTTACTCACATTACACGGTTCAATAATTATTATTGCAAAGGGCAAATAAGTTAGAGTCAAATCAAGCTTACTTTCATACTTGTTTGAAAGTATACATACAAAGTTTCATTAAGCTTGGTGCATATATTTACTCAAGTTATCATGTTTACAAGATTCAATAATTATAATTGCAAAGGGCAATAACTCTGTAAGTTACAATCTAATCAGGCCGATTTTCAAACTTGTCCGAGATTTTTTCCAATTTTATTCTAAATTCAAAGTCTCATGGAGCTGAGTGCATATTTATTCAAGTTATTATATTCACAAGGTTCAATAATAATTATTAGTGCAAAGGGCAATAACTCCGTAAAATATCCTCGGATCAAGCTGCTTTTCGAACTTGTTCGAGATATTTCTAATGTTAGTCTACATACATAAGGTTCAATAATTATTATTGCAAAGGGAAATAACTCTGTTATTCAAGATTGAATCAGGTTGATTTCCGAACTTATCCAAGATCTTTCCAGTGTTAGTCTACATACCAAGTTTCAATAAGCTTGGTGAATATTTACTCTTCACCCATATACATGAGTAATAGTGACAATGGACTCACTTCTTCACCCATATACATGAGTAATAGTCCCAAGGGACTCACTTCTTCACCTATATACATGAGTAATAGTGACAATGGACTCACTTCTTCACCCATATACATGAGTAATAGTGACAATGGACTCACTTCTTCACCCATATACATGAGTAATAGTGACAATGGACTCACTTCTTCACCCATATACATGAGTAATAGTGACAATGGACTCACTTCTTCACCCATATACATGAGTAATAGTCCCAAGGAACTCACTTCTTCACCCATATACATGAGTAATAGTGATAATTAAAGGACTCATAACTTCTTCACCCATATACGAGTAATAGTGACAATGGACTCACTTCTTCACCCATATACATGAGTAATAGTGACAATGGACTCACTTCTTCACCCATATACATGAGTAATAGTGACAATTAAAGGACTCACTTCTTCACCCATATACATGAGTAATAGTGATAATTAAAGGACTCACTTCTTCACCCATATACATGAGTAATAGTGACAATGGACTCACTTCTTCACCCATATACATGAGTAATAGTGATAATTAAAGGACTCACTTCTTCACCCATATACAGGAGTAATAGTGACAATGGACTCACTTCTTCACCCATATACATGAGTAATAGTGACAATGGACTCACTTCTTCACCCATATACATGAGTAATAGTGATAATTAAAGGACTCACCTCTTCACCCATATACATGAGTAATAGTGACAATGGACTCACTTCTTCACCCATATACATGAGTAATAGTGATCCCAAGGAACTCACCTACCCATATACATGAGTAATAGTGATAATTAAAGGACTCACTTCTTCACCCATATACAGGAGTAATAGTGACAATGGACTCACTTCTTCACCCATATACATGAGTAATAGTGAAATTAAGGACTCACTTCTTCACCCATATACATGAGTAGTTAATAGTGACAATGGACTCACTTCTTCACCCATATACATGAGTAATAGTGACAATGGACTCACTTCTTCACCCATATACATGAGTAATAGTCCCAAGGAACTCACTTCTTCACCCATATACATGAGTAATAGTGACAATGGACTCACCTCTTCACCCATATACAGGAGTAATAGTGACAATGGACTCACTTCTTCACCCATATACATGAGTAATAGTCCCAAGGAACTCACTTCTTCGCCCATATATATGAGTAATAATGCCAAGGGACTCACCTCTTCACCTATATACATGAGTAATGGTGCTAAGGGACTCACCTCTTCACCCATATACATGAGTAATAGTGACTAGGGACTCACTTCTTCACCCATATACATGAGTAATAGTCCCAAGGGACTCACTTCTTCACCCATATACATGAGTAATAGTGATAATTAAAGGACTCACTTCTTCACCCATATACATGAGTAATAGTGACAAGGGACTCACTTCTTCACCCATATACATGAGTAATAGTGACAATGGACTCACTTCTTCACCCATATACATGAGTAATAGTGATAATTAAAGGACTCACCTCTTCACCCATATACATGAGTAATAGTGACAATGGACTCACTTCTTCACCCATATACATGAGTAATAGTGATAATTAAAGGACTCACTTCTTCACCCATATACATGAGTAATAGTGACAATGGACTCACTTCTTCACCCATATACATGAGTAATAATAGTGATAATTAAAGGACTCACTTCTTCACCCCATATACAGGAGTAATAGTGACAATGGACTCACTTCTTCACCCATATACATGAGTAATAGTGACAATGGACTCACTTCTTCACCCATATACATGAGTAATAGTCCCAAGGAACTCACTTCTTCACCCATATACATGAGTAATAGTTGACAATGGACTCACCTCTTCACCCATATACAGGAGTAATAGTGACAATGGACTCACTTCTTCACCCATATACATGAGTAATAGTCCCAAGGAACTCACTTCTTCGCCCATATATATGAGTAATAATGCCAAGGGACTCACCTCTTCACCTATATACATGAGTAATGGTGCTAAGGGACTCACCTCTTCACCCATATACATGAGTAATAGTGACTAGGGACTCACTTCTTCACCCATATACATGAGTAATAATGGATACTCCATTATACATATAATAGGACTAAGGACTCACTTCTTCACCCATATACAGGAGTAATAGTGACAATGGACTCACTTCTTCACCCATATACATGAGTAATAGTGACAATGGACTCACTTCTTCACCCATATACATGAGTAATAGTGATAATTAAAGGACTCACCTCTTCACCCATATACATGAGTAATAGTGACAATTAAAGGACTCACTTCTTCACCCATATACATGAGTAATAGTGATAATTAAAGGACTCACCTCTTCACCCATATACATGAGTAATAGTGACAATGGACTCACTTCTTCACCCATATACATGAGTAATAGTGATAATTAAAGGACTCACTTCTTCACCCATATACATGAGTAATAGTGACAATGGACTCACTTCTTCACCCATATACATGAGTAATAGTGACAATGGACTCACTTCTCTTCACCCATATACATGAGTAATAGTCCCAAGGAACTCACTTCTTCACCCATATACATGAGTAATAGTGACAATGGACTCACCTCTTCACCCATATACAGGAGTAATAGTGACAATGGACTCACTTCTTCACCCATATACATGAGTAATAGTCCCAAGGAACTCACTTCTTCGCCCATATATATGAGTAATAATGCCAAGGGACTCACCTCTTCACCTATATACATGAGTAATGGTGCTAAGGGACTCACCTCTTCACCCATATACATGAGTAATAGTGACTAGGGACTCACTTCTTCACCCATATACATGAGTAATAGTGAAAATGGACTCACTTCTTCACCCATATACATGAGTAATAGTGATAATTTAAAGGACTCACTTCTTCACCCATATACAGGAGTAATAGTGACAATGGACTCACTTCTTCACCCATATACATGAGTAAATAGTGACAATGGACTCACTTCTTCACCCATATACATGAGTAATAGTTGATAATTATAAGGACTCACTCTTCACCCTAATATCATGAGTAATAGTGACAATGGACTCACTTCTTCACCCATATACATGAGTAATAGTGATAAATTAAAGGACTCACTTCTTCACCCATATACATGAGTAATAGTGACAATAAAGGACTCACTTCTTCACCCATATACATGAGTAATAGTATAATTAAAGACTCACCTCTTCTACCCATCATACAGGAGTAATAGTGACAATGGACTCACTTCTTCACCCATATACAGGAGTAATAGTGACAATGGACTCACTTCTTCACCCATATACATGAGTAATAGTCCCAAGGGACTCACTCTTCACCCATATACATGAGTAATAGTCACCAAGGACTCACTTCTTCACCCATATACATGAGTAAATAGTGACATAATTAATGGACTCATCCTTCTTCACCCATATACATGAGTAATAGTGACAATGGACTCACTTCTTCACCCATATACATGAGTAATAGTCAATTAAAGGACTCACCTCTTCACCCATATACATGAGTAATAGTGACAATGGACTCACCTCTTCACCATATATACATGAGTAATAGTGACTTATGGACTCACTTTCTTCACCCATATACATGAGTAATAGTCCCAAGGACTCACTTCTTCACCCATATATACATGAGTAATAGTGACAATTGGGACTCACCTCTTCACCCATATACATGGGTAATAGTGATAATTAAAGGACTCACCTCTTCACCCATATACAGGGGTAATAATGGTCCCAAGGGACTCACTTCTTCACCCATATACATGAGTAATAGTGACAAGGGACTCACCTCTTCACCCATATACATGAGTAATAGTGACAATTAAAGGACTCACCTCTTCACCCATATACATGAGTAATAGTGACAATTAAAGGACTCACCTCTTCACCCATATACATGAGTAATAGTGACAATTAAAGGACTCACCTCTTCACCCATATACATGAGTAATAGTGATTAGGGACTCACTTCTTCACCCATATACATGAGTAATAGTGACTAGGGACTCACCTCTTCACCCATATACATGAGTAATAGTGACAATTAAAGGACTCACTTCTTCACCCATATACATGGGTAATAGTGATAATTAAAGGACTCACCTCTTCACCCATATACAGGGGTAATAGTGACAATAAAAGGGACTCACCTCTTCACCCATATACATGAGTAATAGTGACAATTTTTAAAGGACTCACCTCTTCACCCATATACATGAGTAATAGTGATAATTAAAGGACTCACCTCTTCTCACCCATTATACATGAGTAATAGTGACAATTAAAGGACTCACCTCTTCACCCATATACATGGGTAATAGTGACAATTAAAGGGACTCACTTTCTTCACCCATATACATGAGTATACTAGTGACAAATTAAAAGGACTCACCTCTTCACCCATATACATGAGTAATA